>NC_083282.1:50438802-50741832 GCF_963506605.1 Zootoca vivipara | reverse complement strand
CAGTCTGAAGAATGAAGCCCAAGCTGGAAAGCTCAATAGGGATTGTCAGGGAGTTGTTGCGGCTACTCCCGAGTAAAGATGCTCCAGTCCGTTGTGTCTTTAAAGGCTTTATTGTGCATACTATTTACAGTGCAGAGATAGCAGAAAACATGACCTCCTAGTCACTCTCAGAACCCGGCAATGGCGCCCGTCGGCTTTGGGGCCAGCATAATAACCTGGGCACCCCAAAACGCCGCCCCTTTCGCCCTGTGTTTGGGCATGCGCCCCTTCTTCCCCTGGCCAGTTAGGGCAGTGCCTGGGCTCCGATGTCTCCCTGAGCCGTCCCTCCTCCACTTGTTGGTCAGAGTGGTGCAGGGGCTCTGAAGCCTTGCTGAGCCCTCCCTGCACCGCCTGTTCCCCAGAGCGTTGCCAGGGCTCTGATGCCTCGCTGAGCCTTCCCTCCTCCATTCCGCTTCCCCCTGACCCGCTGCTAGCGCTGTCGCTGGGCGAGGTGCTGGTCAGGATGATGGGGGGAGGCTCCCTGTAGAGAGTCCCCCTGACAGGGATCAAGCCATATACATCTCAGTGCTTGAGATGTAGGGGCAGCACTACAGCTAGAGGTGGAGCTCAAGCTCCTGGGCCCCCAAATGATCACCCAGAAAGCGGCAGGTGATGGCAGCAGCTACAGACAGTCCCTGCATCAGCACTTGGGCTGCACTAGCAAGCATGCAACCCCCCCAAGGCTGATACTGGCATTGATGCTGGTCGCCACAGCGCCTTGCTTACTTCTTTTTTTACAAGCCATTATAGTCAGACAGCAGCTATTCAGGCCTGTGCATTGTTACAGATGCTGATGATGTTGTTGTTATTACCTTCCTACCAGAAAATGGCGATTCTCCCCCCCCCCCAAGCAAAATCAGGTTTTTTTTCCTTCTATGAGATTGCAACTGCATGTGTCACAGGCCTGGCACTCCATTAACCCAGCCAGAAACATGCAGCTTGACGCTTTCCCCCTCTAATTACGGGAGAACTGCGGGCAGGCGATTCAGCTAAAGCCTGAAGGAAGCCTACACTTGAGGCTGCCTGATTTACCCTTCCAGCTTTAAAGCCCAATTTCCTTACTGCTAGACCAGGACTTCCCATCAGCTCCTCGTGTCATGATCTGTACCTCACCTCCTCCCTCTTTTTGCTCAGCCAGAGAGGGGGGGGAGAGGGAGAGAGAGAGAGAGATGGAGCCTCACCTCAGTCATGATCATGTCCTGGCACTTCTTGATGTACTTGCCCTCAGCCTTGATGATGGTGTGCAGGAAGTCCAGGTACTGGACGTGGCGTCCGTGGGTGGCCAGGCAGTGGATGAAGTGCTGCAGCACCGTCTCGTTGATCTCGGAACACAGCTGGTAGTTGTTCAGGAAGATGTGCTGCATGGTCTCTGCTTCCAGAAGCTGGCGGAAAGAAGAAGGAAAAGTGAGGCCTCGGGAGGCTCAGCAGGTGTAGCTCATACCTGTATCTGGCCTTGATCGTTGGCTTCTTGGAACATCTTCCAGTCTATTTTTTTTTTCTTTTAGTGTATCATTTCTTTATTTATCCACTTAAATCCATACGTACTCTTTAAGACATATACAAACTTTTACTCTAAGGATGCATCCACTATTTTATCTTCCCATAAATTAAATCACATATAATAAGTAAATAATAGTAATAGTAAAAAAGGAATAAAAATTAAATTAAATAAATACCTATTTAAAGTACAATATATTGAGATAAAAAGAAAACAAACCCTGAATCAGATCAGACTTCCCGTCAATTCCCGATGCACTTAACAGTTACAATATTGAATGCACTTACATTCATACCTTATTCTTACTGTATTTTCTAGTACTTTCTTATAACATATTGTACCTATCTTCCAGTCTATTTCTTTCTTCTGTCTGCTCAGTGTCAGATTAGGACTGGGAAGACCGAGGCTCATATCCCCATTAAGCCTTCTGAGGGACATTAGGACAGTGACAGCCTCAGGCTAACTTACCTCACAGGGTTAAAAACGGGAGGGGTAGAGAACCATGTAGCCCACCTTGAGCTCCTTGGACTAAAGAAAAAGCATAAAATAAAAAATATCCAATTTTTCACCCAAAGCTTTTAGGAAAGGCCTAGACAGGGCTTTTTAACTGTATCCTCACAGCAACCCTGTGAGATTAGAGTGGGACAGTTTGGGCTCCATGGAGAGGTGGCCTCACAACTCAAGTGTGGGGCAGTGAAACTACAAGCCTCTGTTGTAAATTCTTTACTGGCTGAATCTGAACAGAAACAGGAGATCTACGAGAATTTATATCTTGCATGCTGCCTGCACACAACATTTCTTAGGTTTCTCCCCCCCGCCCCCTTTTATTTCACTTGCTCCTTCTTCTCTTACCCCAGTGGTGAGGAACAAGCTGAGCTGCTTATGGAGCAGGGCCTGGTTTTCTTGGTTGCCAGCACAAAACTTCTGCAGGAACTGGTGGGTCAACTTCAGGATCTCCAACATCTTTGTGTCACCCTGTTCACGGAGAATAAAACATAGGTAAAGTCTTTAATGTCCCTTAATTCGAGCAGACCATGACGAAGTGGGGTGAGGTGGCATCAAGATCAGGGCACACCTGTGTGGGACACCAACACCACCAGCCTGGAGCTCCCCCCTTCTCGCCACACCCCACTCTATCCCAGTGAAGGCACCACTGACAACCCCACAGATTTAGAACAGCGTTATCCCCATGAGAACTCCAGCAGCCCAGCACGTTGTTCTGCTCTCCTAATCACGACTGCCACTCGTTCATCTCCTCCTCCTCCTCACCTTCTCATAGGGGATCTGTAGGAGGTCCAGCATCACTTTGTGGGCATCCATATTCTTCAGCAAGCGCTGCTGCTTCTTTCGCATCTGCTCACCGACACCACACATTTTATTAAGCCGCTCTAGAATCTGAAGGAAAACAAGTTGAAACAAAACAAAAAAAATTTTAAAAACCACCACCCAACAGGAGATGAATTAGTGGTAGAAAGCAACTAGCAATCTTACCCCTGATTCTAGAGAAGCAAAATGAGAGGTGCCCTCACATGCCACTGCAGAATCGAGGGATGCTGCTTAGCCCAAGGCATACTGTGTCTGTATGGATTAATTGCCATCACAAGCTTCCTCCAACAAGCTCACGGCAAGGTTCTCCCCTCTTTCCTCACAACTTCCCGAGAAGGAATGTCAGGTGCAAATGCTTACCCCTTTAACCAGCTGGTAGTTCTCACTGCTTTTTTCTCCAGGGGTCCCAGGCTCCTCATCTGTGGGTCGCTGGGGAGAGGAAATAAATAAAACTATTCAGGCATCCTTGCAGCAGCTAATGAAGAAGAAATCCACCCCTTGTTTTCTGTGAAGCCTACTCTCCCTTCATAGCAGTCAAAAACCAGGCTAGCCTATATTGTACACAAGCTAATCTTTTAGGTACACATTATGCTATAGTGTAATAAACGAAGCCAAACCTGATTCAAAGTGACTACCTTGTGTCGTCATTTCACACACACACACACACACCCATTCCTAATCGATTGCTCTCCTTTTCCCATCCCCTTTTTGTCATAGATACTCACAAGAGATCCAGGATTAGCAAAAGCTCCCTGTCGAGGGATCACTCAGTGGCAAAGCAAATGTTACTGCTGAAATAACATGTGGAACGTTCTCAACCCAGGCTTTCGATTCTCATTCATTCATCATTCAAAGCACACCCAGACTTTGAACCAGCAATGCAGAGGTGCTCCCTCCCTGCCCCAGAGCCGCTCCTCTTTCTACCTCTTTCTTCTCCTTTTTTTCTCCTTCTTGTCCGTCTTCTCCCTTGGAGCTGCCCTTCTTTTCCACCCAGAGCTCAGACTTCTCCACCATCATGCGTAGTTTATCCAGCTCTGACTTGATCACTTTGTAGTTCTCAACATCCTGAGCCGAGATCAGCAGCTGAACCTGCATTGAGATACCGTGAAGAACATCTGCTGATGCTGCTGGCTGTCAAAAAAAAAAGGACCAGGACGACTGCCTAGCTCTGTTAAAAGATAGCATGAGAGACATGTATCTCTCTCAGTTTGTTCATGGGTTCCTCAGATAGCTACGATGCCCCTAATCATGAAATTTGTGTGTAACAAAGAATGTGTGGAGGCACACACTGGCCCCACACTGATCTCAGACGGATGGGAACCTTAGTGGATCAAGGGCCACCTGATGCACACAGTACCAAGGCAATGCTTGTTCCCTTCACAGCTAGGTCCAAACAAAGTGAAGCAACAGGGGAGGCATAGATAAAGCAGAACACGCCAGCCAAGTGGCCAGTTCCATCGAGGAAGAATTGTAAGACAACACAGAAAGGAAGCAGATGTAGAGGACCTGCTGGCTGGCAGAAGTCACATGGCACAGAGAGTTACCTGCTTAAAGGTGTGCAGAACCTCCTGCCTCTGGCTGAAATGTTTGAAGAGGAGCTGAAGGGAACCTGAGACAAGTGGGGGGTAGTCGTGCATGGTCAAATGGATCAGCACCCGAAGGAACATCCGGCCTCCTTCATCATCGACTTCTAACATGCTGCTTGTTTTCCTGCCGCCAAGTTGAAAAAAGGACATCATATCCAACACTGGTTTTGGAGTTTCAAGAATGATTTGCATGCAATAATCCCAGATGTGTTGCATTATCTAAAAAAATTGTTTTTATGGTAGCTCCTACTGATTATCTCCTATGCCTACACTTTTGGCTCCGAAGAAAGAGATGCTCTTTGAAAAAGGCAATTGGGAGCACTAATAGAAGAGCTGGAAGTGACAAGAACTTACCCAACCCCAAACATGGCTTCAGCCTGCTCGCCTATCCGGTCCAGGTTCATTGCTGCAGCTGCAGGAAAAGGAAATGCATAGGAAGTGAGCAATGCTGTGCACCATTAGGAGACAACTCAGAGATGGTAATGGGGAATGTAAATAAGAAAGGAAGGGAAAACAAATAATCTGAACAGCTCCACATATCTGACCCTGTCATCCATCTCTGTCTCAAAGTTGATTTTTGGAAGGATCCAAAAGTGGCCAACACTCCATGGACCACTTTTGACAGGCAGGTGGCCCACCTTTCAATCATCTGATTTCATATGACATCAGATGCATCCTGTAAGGTCAGACATTTCTTCATTAGGTCCAGAAAACCTCAAGCTGCAGAGGAAGAATAGGGATTCCTCCTTCACAACTGCAGCTTGATTCTGAGACTTTTAAAATCTGATGTCCCTTTCTGTTGCCATGCAAAGGGAGATATTTGCAGCTGTGGCTTGATTTCAAAAAGCACCAAATGCAAGATAGGCTTGCAAATGGAAAATCAGGAGTGCACCCAGGCTTGGGAAAGATGGGCATGATTCACCCTAAATGGCTCATAATAATACTAATAATAATAGTTCCCCACCATTGCTTTCCTGTTTAGAATGCAGATGGGGAATCTGTAGCTCTCCAGATGTTGCTGGATTCTTATCAATCACAGTCAGCATGATCAATGGTAATGCATGATGGGTGTTGTAATCCAACCCCATCTGCAGTGTTACAGGTTTCATTGATCTGCAGGTAAAAGTCTAACACCTGCCTGCTTTTGTTCTGTCTATTAAGGCACTATGAAGTTAGAAAGGATTCCATGACACAGTTCAAGTAGGGAGAAAAGACAAGGGAGGTGTAGGAGATTACTTGTAGAGTCAAAGGCTGGAGCTGTTCCATCCGCTCCGCTGTCCTGCATGGGATAGACCTCTACAAATTCTTTCTTGAAGACAGAGAGCAAATAGGAGATCCTGTAATCCAGGCGTACATTCAGGATGAACTGAGGAAGAACAGAGAGTACGGAGAGATAATCAATCAATCAATCCAATTTGCACACCTTTCCAACCTTTCATCATCACTTTCCCTTCTTAAGCCCCAAGTCAGTGTTAAGAAAAGGTCCATCATGAGCAACTACTGGTTTCACATGGTCACAAGGTCTCAGGAACTTCAGACTTGCCCTAACCTGCAAAATCTCTAGAATTTTCAGCTTCGTTTCCATCACCACAATGTTTTCATTTTCTATGCTCCTTCCCCTATCAGCAGGTTCAGGAACTACCACGGCATTCATATTCGAGGGACCAAAGATGGACTGCTTCCTGCTCAGCACCATAGTCGACATCATCTGGCCAACACCATGGATGGACCTCCGGACATTTTTCCCTGGAAGAGCAACCACAAAAATCATGGCCAAAGCTGGTCCTACTTACATAGACATCTTGCAATGGCTATTTGCTGAGCTTTGGCTGGAGATCAGCAGAAAACGCACCTCCGCACTCAAACCAAAGGACAGTTGAAACTGAAAAATATCTGGTCTGAGTCCTTGGCGGGTAAGCAGAGCACATTTTTATTTCTGTGCTAATTTCAAGTTATTTCCCCTCATTATTCTGTCGACATCTTTATTTCTTCTGAATTGTCGTCCAGTGTATGAATATTCTGTTAAGGTCATTATATGATCCTTGCCAAATTACGCCCCGGCCACGAAGAGCGAGTCATGGTCATATCCATTAAGTGAATCAAACCAAATAAAAAGAAATGTGTAAGGTGAATTGTGGGGTTTTCCTTTAACCATTTCTGGTCAATCAAGGTTCACGGAATGAATTATGCTTCTTCCGTAATTCGTAAAACAGAGATGGGGAATCTGTGGCCCTTCAGATGTTGTAGGACCGCCAACTCCCTCCAGCCCAAGGCAGCATAGGCAATGGTCAGGGATGATGTGAGTTGAAGTTTAGCCACATCTGAGAACCAAGTGTCTGTCCTACCTAAGACAAACAACCCCTATCTAACACCATACCCTTGCAGTGCTTTATTAGACTGCAGCATTTAAAAATAGGTGCTATTTTTAATTTAAATGATGGCATTTGCCCTTAGCTCAATAAGATGAAGACTCACTAGACGTACCAGTCATATCATCATTGTACATGGCCTGCATCATCAGCTGAGGGTTTTGGACACAGTCTATGATGCCAAGAAGAGTTCGTGTCAAGCGCAGCAGCTCACTAAAGCTATAGAAGCCAAAGTAGATGAGATTGTGGGCAAGACTGACAACCTGAGAAAAGAAAGAAAGAGAGAGAGAGAGGTTTTACCAAACTAGTGGAGATGAAATCGCTCTTGAAAAATGCCCCAAACTACCAATGAGGTCAGTAAGAGCTGGTGGTGTCTGAAGCCATCCATTGGCAACTTACTTTCCTAATCTGACCTGATAGTGGCAGTAGTGAGAACTAGTTCTTCCTCAGTCTTGGGGCGAAGTTACACGTGACATGAAAGACCTTATGGACCAGATCTCCCAGTGCCTTTTACTTTTGTTAAAAACAGCCACCAGAGCCCAAATCTGAATTGAGTTTGCAGCATCGGGGAAGATGGATTATACGTTTTTGAAGCTGCTATTAACTGACCTCAAAAGTGAGCTTGTTCTTCTCCTCATTAGCAAAGGGCACTGCCTCACTGACGACATTGTTGAGATAGTCCTCCACAAATTCCATGGTGCTGGCAAACTTATTCTTTTTGTCATCCCTTGAGCTATTCACATTGGCATCATAGCTGAAAAGGAGATTGAACGAATGAATGAATGAATGAATGAATGAGGTACCTAATCTCCAGCACAGATAAACTCTAGACTTTCTGAATACATTGAATTACAGGTAATTTACAGGGAGGTTGAGTTCCTGGCCATTGCACATATAAGCAAACCTGCATTAATCCAGAACTGCCCCCCACTAGAAAACCATTTTTTTAAAAAAAAACACCCAGAAAACCATTTAAAAACCCATTTTAAAAATTGCTGCAAACCCCTCAAGTCTCTCTGGCCTCCTTTGAGCACTCTCTCCAACTGCCTCTTCCACACCCAAACATTCTCACAAAGGTTGCTGGCCATTTTTTCCTGCTCTCCCACCCTCTTTTTTTACCATGCACACCATTTTCAAACCATTTCTTATTTCCCCCTATGTACACCATTTTTGCATCATTTTAAAAATTATTATTATTATTATTATTCAGCAAAGCATGTAAAGCTGAGGGTGCATATGTTAAATAAGTTGTGAGTTACCTGCAATCAACATGGTGGCTGCATTTATGACATCATTTGGGCATGCACACACACTTCCTAGAAGGTTATTCTACCTGGGCCATCCATATTGTCCATACCGCCAGATGGGCAGGGTATAAATAAACAATTATTACTATTATTATTATTACTGTGACCAGTGAAGAGGATGGGATATGGACCTAGAACCTTCTTGATTAGAGTTAATCAATCTTGGTTTCCAGATATTGCTGGACTACAAATCCCATCATCCCCTGTCAGCTTAACCAATGGTTAGGGATGGTGGGAGTTGCAGTCCATCAACACCAGAGATCTAATGTTGAAGACCACTGTCCTAGTTGCTATGGTCCCCCCTCATACATGCATTCCCTTGTCCTCCAGGTATTCCTTACTCTTTGATGGTGATGGCTGTAGGAATCTCAGTCCACAGACGTGCAAACTTCACGGGCATCACCTTCTCCTGCGGATCCCTATCCACATGTACATGCAGCATGAGATGACAGAAGGAAGCCCGGAGGTCAAAGGGCAACATTTCATCTGCCATGCAGAGGAAGATGAGCTCCACACCCAGTTGCTTGGATATTTCCTTAATGGCCAAGTATTGCCTATCCATGCACATGCGGGCAAACAACTTCAGCTGGTATCTGTAAAGGGCAAAAGCAGGGATGGAGAGGAGACAAAGAGCGAAAAGAGAAAAGTCACATAAGTATGAGCATGTGCGGAAGGTTAAAAAAAAAGAGAGCAAATTAATAATTAGTAAAGTCGAAGACTTTTCCAAGGCAGTTCCCTGTCAGTTCAGTTGTTCTTGTTTAACAAAAAGACTTACAAATGCAAAAAGCTTGAAACAAACATCAAAAGAATAAAACAGCAACATTTACTAAAAGTGATCATCCTGCAGTATTATAAACAGCTTTTTTTCTTTAAAAAATGTTTAGGGGCACTCTTATTTTGACTCAAGAAAATAACCATTTTATAGTTCAAATCAGGAAAAATAAATACAGTAAATGGACAAAAGTACAAAGATTGACAAAATGTTTAGGGATATGCGTACCCCTGCGTACCCCCAGGGGAAAAAAAGCACTGCTACTACCCCACCCCACTAAAAGATTAACACTACAACATGATGCAGCCAACAGAGGGGAAATCAAATTATGCCTACAGGTACCATTATCACAACAGAGTGACTGAAGTTCTGTTTAAATAACAACCTGCTAAGAGGACTGTTTTAGGATTGCTACTTAGGGTAACAGGCAATAATTGCTAAAGAGGAAAAGGATGGGTTGAGGCCCAGGCAGAAACAATACCAATGGAGACCCGCTTGATACCTATAGTAGCTCAGGACGTTCTCATCGTGGGCATTGCCTGCTCGTGCTTCCTGGGCGAGCTGCCGGATGCTCTTTTCATGGTTATCGTTGTTTCGGTCACTCCAAGTCAGCCACACCTCTTCCTCAGAAAATTCAATACTCAAGTACTCATGAGTCTGGGACATCTCCTTCACAGGTCTCAACCTGGAAAAGCAGAATGGGACACTGAACCAACCCATAAGATTGTTTCCCCCACTTTACAGGCAGAGCGGCAACAAAGAGGAAAAAAGGAACCTGCTGAATGCCATTTACCGTGTTTCCCCCTTTTTAAGACACCGTCTTATAACTTTTTTCTCTCAAAAAAACACAGGGTGTCTTATTTTTGGTGGGGTGTCTTATTTTTTTATTACCAGTATGGTTTTTATTATGGTATGTTTTATTATTGAGGAACCAGACACTCCAGTTGACCAAGTATTTTGAGCACATCTGTCTGTATGATTTCTCAGTTGTCTTTAGGTAGACAATTGAGTTTTGTGTTGGATCCTGTGCAATGATCAGCCCAGCAAACCATTCTAAAGGGAAGCCAGTTGCAGAGTTTCCAAAACTTCTCATGGCAAAGAAATGAAGCAGAATTTAGGAGATAATTTTGTACTCATGTATAAAAACACAGTATCAGTTACCATACTTCAAAATGGATGTCACAAGCATCTATCTTGTACTTGGGACTAGGAACGGAAATAAAATTATCTCATAAATGGTGGTCCTGGGGAGTAATCAAGAAGAAAAAGGAGGAAAAATGGTAACCCTACTTGTACCTTGCAAAAGTACAACTCAAAACATATTGTTAGACTACATTGCAACAGCAGGATTGCCAACTTATTTTTACTGGCTCTGCTCATGTGAGTGTAAGAGCAACCTGCTGTGCAAAAAATAAACTTCCTTTAACTAGTCCCCATTTTCAAGCCCTTTGCTGCTTAGTGCAAAGCAGAAGAGGGCAAAGCAAACCAGCAAGCAGGTGCAATTGACGCTGCTCTGCCCGACTTCATTCTGCATCCCTCCACGCTGCCCACGATTCTTCTGCCCTGGGGTCAACTCACAAACCCCCAGCTTCTCTTCTGCCTGGAGAGAGGGCTTCATCCAGGAGTCTTTTCCAACGCTCCAAGCTGCTGCCGCCAGTTCCGGGCGGGGGGAGGCAGGCAGACTTCCTTGGCAGGGCCAGGCGGAGGCCGCTGGCTCAGGCGTTCCACCCGGACCGACAGGGCGCTCCAAGTGCTTGGCGCTGTGGAGCACTTGGCGCGCTCCACGCTGCATCCGCCAGTTCTGGGCGGCGGGGAGGCAGGCCTCCTTGGCCGGGCCAGGGGGAGGCCGCTGGCTTAGGCACTCCACCCGGCCCGGCAGGGCGCTCAGCGCGCTCAGCGCTGCAGCCACCAGTTCCCGAACACAAATGCCAGAGGGAAACAGAGCTTCCCTGTTCCTCCGCGCTGCTGCTGCTGTGGCCGCTGTCTCCTCCTCCCGCTTCGGCAGCCCTCGCTGCAGCTTCCCGCTTTGGCGCGCACTGGCCTCGTCAGCAGCCACGCGCGCACGCTGCCGTCCTTCCACACGTTTTCCCGGGCTCAGCCTCGGCAATGGAATTCCCCCCTCTTCGCCCAGCGAACTGCCGCAGCAGCAGCAGCTGTTCCCGTTAACGGGCTGCTCCAAGCTGCTGTCCCCTATTACGGCCGCAAGCAACAAGCCTCTCTCTCTCTTTCCTCCTGCCGCTCGTGCTCCGTGCGGCACTGCTGCACACTTTATCGGCGCTGCAGCAGCCGCCACCGCTTACAGGCGCCGACCCGACCCGGCAGGCTTCCTCCTCCTGTCGCGGCCGGCGTGCTGGGTCCCGCTAGCTGGCTGGGGCACGCGGAAGTATGGCTTATTTTCGGGGTATGTCTAATAGTTCTCAAATGCTTAAAAACCCTGCCATGGCTTACTTTATGACTACGTATTAAAAAGGGGGAAACACGGTAACCCCTAGGCCAGTTCAAAGCTGGTAAGGGACTCCTCTCCACCCATAAGAACATACGAAGAGTCTGCTGCTACAGGCCAATGATCTGTATCAGGGGTCAGCAAACTTTTTTGGCAGGGGGCCGGTTCACCGTGCCTCAGACCTTGTGGCGAACCAGACTACACACGCCCACAGATGCATTTTAATTTAAAATAAAAGGACACCGCTTACCTGTGCCTGCCCTTGAGAGTGGCAGAGGCTGGTGGCGGCGGAGGGACGAGGGGTGTGAAAGGGGTGGCTGGCTCCAGAGAGGCGCTGCAAGAAATGGCGCTCAGCCAGCTCAGCCCAGCCCCTTTCCTCCTCTACACAGGGTGGGGTGAAGCCAGGAGGAGGGAGGGAGGAGGTGTCGCGGTGTGGGGGGGGGAATGGCGCAGGGAAAAATGGAGGCACAGGGGAAAAAATGAATGGACAGAATCGCCACGCCGATCCAGAGACCCTTCGCGGGTTGGATCCTGAAGGCAATTGGGCCGGATCCGGCCTCCAGGCCTTAGTTTGCCGACCCCTGATCTCTATAGTCCAGCATCCTGTTCTCACAGTGGCAAACTTGATGACTTTGACAGTGTTTTCCCCACTTGTGATTTCCAGTAACTGGCACTGCAGCTGGCAGACAATGATAGCCTTACCACCCCCTGTCTCTCCCTCTTTCTGTTTTTTCTATTAATCTGTCCATTATTTTTCTAATTTGCTTTCCGACTACAGAACGAGGCTCCAATAATGGCCACATTACGATGTAGTAATTTAATCTTCAGGATACACTGACTCCTTCAGGGAGGCTATAATATAATGCTTTCTCCATAATCAGCACCATTTGTCTGTAATTCTCCTCACTCATGCTGGAGAAATAACTAAATCTGGAAGAAACTGAACTTAGTTGATCGTCTACTCACAGTACAGAGAAATGTTTTGGAAGGCAACCCTCAGACTTGAGTTAACCTACAGTTGGAATTTGCCGAAATGAACTGTTTCTGAATTATTACGGGTTTGTATTGAACTGTGTCCTTTTTTTAATGAATTGCTGGATTTTGCTTATTGAAATGCTCTTGTGTTTGTTTATATCATTAGACTGATGAAGTGTTGTTTTTATCTGTTATTGCTGTGTGTATTTGTTACTGTTGGCAGCCACTCGGAGCTCAACTTAGGGCACTGTTGCGATTTTCAGATAGGATTCAATTACATCTGGCAAATTCAGGCTGCAGAGTCAAAGTTAATTGGGCAAAAAAGCCACTTCCTCAAAGGATCAGACTTTTTGAAATAAGGAAAGTGATGGGGAAATGCACTTAAAAGTGTGGGATGAAACTTCCTTGGATGCCACATCATCTAACCTCCCTGCAAACGAATCAGCATAAATGCTCAATAAACAGGTTTCCTGGAAGCTCCCTTTGTTGTTGGAAAAGCAGCATACAAATATAAAATCAAGTATATAGTAAGATCAAAGATTAGAACTCTTCTCAATACCTTCTTCATTAACTTGTTTTACTCATTGACCCAAGATACTCATTTTTTATTTATTTATATGGGGTGCTCTTCCCAATTTTAACTGATATGGGCTGAAAGTTACCCTTTCCAGAGAAGGTAATTTCTAAGCGGAAGACTAAGGCAACTCCAGTGTTCAAAGGAACAGGGCACTCTAGATACTCACTCAGTTTGGATCAGGATGTCAGTGTTCTTGGGGTCCAGCACACACTTGCAGATCAGTTCCTGAGTGACAGGAATGGCCACATGGTTCGACACACACAAATCTGACAGATAGTCTAAAAACCTAGGAGACATAGGAGAGGTTTTATCATATCATCTTCCAAACAACCTAGAAGGACTACCTTCCGCCCAGGTGTATCTGAGCTGCTTTTGGCTGGATTACGGGCAGGAAATCAATCCTCTTCATGATCCCACATTGACACATAGCAATCAAACATCAAGCTTTTTTTTTTTAAGAACGTCATTCTTAACATCATAGAAATGGGTATACAGTGGTACCTCTACTTACGAATGTTTCTACTTATGAATGGAGCTCCGTCCGCCATCTTGGATGAAGTTTAGATAGGATTTTTTCTACTTACGAATTTTTAGATAGGGTTGCTTCTACTGTACTTACAATTTTTTTCTCCCAATGCATTCCTATGGGATCCGACTTACAATTTTTTTCGACTTACAAATGTGCGTCCGGAACGCATTAAATTCGTAAGTAGAGGTACCACTGTATATTTAAGGACAACCCAGTGCATCTGTTATCTCAGCTATCAACACTCGCTGTGTAAGTTTCCCCCCCACCTTGTCTGATTCAGACCATCCTTTTGAACAGTTTTCCTGTGCGTTTACTGCCAGTGCCTTCAACTCCTCCACCTACATGACTAACACAGCTACCCTCCAGCAATCCGCTGCCAACCCCACTATATCCACAGCACTTCAGTTCCCTTTAGTCAAACAAACCTAGCAGAGTGACCGGCTTGTGGTTTTTCCACACTGACAAAAGGGTAGAGTTCACATAAAGCAGGAGAAGGGAACCTTTTTCAGCCACGTTCGCTTGGGGAAAACTTTCCAGGGGCCCACAGGGCAGTGATGGCAGGGGCAGAGGCAATGGGGGGCCAAAAGGGGAACAAAAGGTGTGAGACCCTTTGGACGGCAACCTTCAGAGGTTCTCACATACCGTGTTTCTCCTAAAATAAGACGTGCCTCTAAAATAAGCCATGGCACGATCTTTTGAAGGCCAAAAAATGTAAGACATCCCCCCAAAATAAGACGTGTTGGGGGAGCCAGCGGGACGACCCAGAGCGAGCCGGCAAACGCAGCAGCGCGCGCTGCGCCGAGCCCCAGCACAGCGGGAGCCCCAGCACAGCGACGCGCGGAGCTCCGGCTGAACGGGCCCCAGGACCCGGCAGCGGGCGGCGCGCGAAGCGGCAGGAGCCGGCAGGAGCCGGCAGCAGCCCCAGCCGCGCCGCGCTGCACTGCGTGAAGCCCAGGGACCCAGCAGCGGGTCCTGGGGCTTCGCGCGGCGCGGCTGAGGCTGAGGCTGCTGGCTCCTGCCGGGTCCTGCGGCTTCGCGCGCCGCCCGCTGCCAGGTCCCTGGGCTTCACGCGGCGCGGCGCGGCTGGGGCTGCTGCCGGCTCCTGCCGGCTCCTGCGGCTTCGCGCGCCGCCCGCTGCCGGGTCCTGCGGCTTCACGCGGGACTCGGCAGGAGCCGGCAGCAGTCCCAGCCGCGCCGCGTGAAGCCCAGGGACCCGGCAGTGGGCTCAGCGGGCGGCACACGAAGCCGCAGCACCCGGCAGGAGCCAGCAGGAGCCCCAGCCACGCCGCGCCGCGTGAAGCCCAGGGACCCGGCAGCGGGCGGCGCGCGAAGCCGCAGGAGCCAGCAGCAGCAGCCTCAGCCGCGCCGCGCTGCGTGAAGCCCCAGGACCCAGCAGTGGGCGGCGCGCAATGCTGCAGGACCCGGCAGGAGCCGGCAGCAGCCACAGCCGTGCCGCATGAAGCCCTGGGACCCAGCAGCAGGCTCAGCGGGCGGTGCAAGAAAGCCCCGTACCATACGTAACAATAAGACATCCCCCGAAAATAAGCCGCGATGTATTTTTTTAAAAGAAAAATAAATATAAGACGTGTCTTATTTTAGGAGAAACACGGTATACCCACGCCCAACTCTCCAGCCTCCATCCAAGCATGCAAGAGGCATTGCCACAACATACAGCTGCCATGGAAGGCACCACATGGAAGGAAAAAGTAAAAGCATTGGGAAATATGTTTCCCTTAGTATTAGGACCCTGAACTAGAATCACCAGCTAGCCAGAAAAAGCAGCCTCATTTTTCAGTCTTTAGCAACAGCTTGATTTAGCAGCTAAAGCTCTTTACCATGGAGATGAATATTATCACCTGCTAACTGCTGCAGATGAAAAGGCCTGGTTCTAAAGTTGGCAGCTCTGGCTGCCTCACTGCCAGGGGGGCGACACACACCTGGGTTCCCGGTTCTTTCGCACCAAGCTCACAAATGTCTCCACCTCCGTCTTGGTGATATGTTTCTCGAGCAGCTTGCGGTTGTTGTGCAAGAGGGCAGTGATGGTGTCCTCGGCCAAGATGTCGTAGCCAATCTGGGACTGCATCATGCCAAACTGCTTGGCAATATGTTCCTGCGGGACGAGGACAACACGCCCGAGTTAGAACGGCAAGTCTAATTCCTCACTGTCTGAATGCTTTGTTTCCCACATGGATCATCATTGTGCCTAAAGGTCTCAGAATAATAGAACCCCCAAGTTCTATCTCCTACAGACTTACATCCTCATGTCGGCGAAAGCCTACCTGGTTCTTGCGATAGTCTTCCTGGGAGTGCCGCAACACCCTGTAGCAGAGCCGGAACATGTACTGGTAGGGAGCATTCTTCTGGTCAGACAGCTCTTCCAGTCGTACGAGTGGGCCTTCCCCACCCTTGTCCTTGAATGGAGCCTTCAGGATCCCAAAGATCTACCCAATGGAAATGGAAGTTACCAGTCATACTGAAAAGGACCTGCAGGACCAGTTCTGGAGAGTGGCCCTGGAGGTCTTCTGTTGGGCCCCATGATGGCTGTGCTGCGGGGTCCCACTGGGTCCCATGCTGAGTGATGGAGAAAGACCTATTACAGGCATCCCCAAACTGCGGCCCTCCAGATGTTTTGGCCTACAACTCCCATGATCCCTAGCTAACAGGACCAGTGGTTGGGAAAGGTGGGAATTGTAGTCCAAAACATCTGGAGGGCCGAAGTTTGGGGATGCCTGACCTATTATGTGCAGCACATGTCTCTACATGTTTTCTCAGAAGTAAGGTGCTTTACTCCCTTGTAGCCTCAGAAGAGAAATGTGGCTGGAGAAGTAGTAAAAACTCTCCACTTAATACTGCAATGATCTTGTCTCCATCTTAAGTCTTTCTCTCTAGACCCAATCACCTGTTTCAGAATGTTCTGCTCCCTCATGAGCTTCTGCCTCTCCCGGTTGGGCTTGGTAACAACGATATCCAAAACATTCTGCCCATTGTTGGGTACATCACTGACAAAGAAAACCAGGTCTTCCAGCAGTTGGATCACAAACCTGCCAGACAAGTTATAGTGAGCATCATCAGTAAATTATCCCTACTCCCTTCAAACCAGGGTCATTAACACCATACATACACACCCCACATATGTAGTTAACAAGAAACCAAATCAACATAGATGTGAACTATGGACTTCATAATTTGCCTTGTTTCCTTACAATTCAAAGCTACACCAAATTCTACATCCAAACATTTTCAAATTCTGCAGCAAGAAACATCAGATTATGTGTCCAAGACAAATGATGCAAATCAAAACAAAATGATCAGGCAACCTCGTGGACATGAAATTTGTTTCCCTGCAAAAGGCAACCTGCTATTGGTTCTTCAGGTTGATGGACCTATAACCACACATGTTGATTGCATCTGTCAGTGGATCCCATTGCACCATTGCCTCCCCATGCACAGTGAATCAAAATACTTGGGATATTTTTACCTCCGGTCATTCTGGCTGAGGAATCCTTCGTTCATCTTCTCCACTACATTGGCTAACATGTAGCTGGCATCATTGGCAAAGTCCAAATCACGGATTTCTGACACTGGCACAGAGACAATGGCAAATGCCTCTTTGTCCTCCTTGGTGGGGCATGTGCCAAGCTGAAAAAGAGAACCTGGTCATCCAATACCAAAGTTTGCTTTGTCCCCCAAATAAGCAAGTCTGTGCTTCTTGGTAATTTACACCTCCTAGAACAGGCATGGCCAAACTTGGCCCTCCAGCTGTTTTGGGACTACAATTCCCATCATCCCTGACCACTGGTCCTGTTAGCTAGGGATGATGGGAGTTGTAGTCCCAAAAACAGCTGGAGGGCCAAGTTTGGCCATGCCTGTTCTAGAACATGTTGGTCCAAGAGGCACATGCCATCCACCCCAGCCTTTCTTTTCAGTGCCAGATCAAAAAGTGCCCAGGTCAAGTGAGTGTCTGATTTGGGTGAGAGACATTAAGTTCTGGACAATTTTTTTGTGAGCTGATGATTCTGCTCATGGGTTGGTTGGTTTTTAGATCATTTTTATTCTTCTGATTCATATAGTTGGTGCTGCATAGTGTGCCACTGTATTTTTATATGTGTATATATATTTCACATATTCATTGTATTGCGAGCTACCTTGCATGTCCAATTTTTTTTTAGAGAGAGGCAAGAAAGAAATATCTTAATAAATAAAATCAAGCATGACATTCTCCTGCCACAGTAATATGACCAACCAATCCATCTAGCTCGTAGCTCTGTCTCTTAGCTGCAACCAGTATTGGATGCTTCCAAGATAGCTTCCAAGAAACAGAACTGTGGAACTGCCCATGCACTATCAGTCACCAAAGGCTTCTAGCAGTCAGAAGCGGTAGCAGCCTTTGTGGTGGGACAGAGCCACAGTGCCACCTTCCTGATACTAACAGGGCTGGTGGGGATGCCAGATTGGTTCCTGTAGCAAGCTGGCGCTCCCTTCACCAAGGACCAGTTCTCTTGTTTATAGCAGAATCAGCCACTGGCCCAGAAATAAACTTACCATAAGGCGAATGGGTCGCTCTTCATCCACATCAATGGGTACATTGGTACTTTGGATCCAAGTGTTGGTGCAGAGGTGACGCAGTCGGACATAGGAGTTCCTGAAACCACAAGAAGGTAAGAATGAGGAAGATATTACACTCCTTCTATTTCAACTTTCAACTTTTAAACTCCTGCTGAGAACTTTTCTTTTCTGCCAGGCTTTTAAGAATACATCTTTCCAAGATTATTAGTTGATGCTATTTGTTTATAAATTTGTATCTGTTTTTTATTATAACTAGATATTATTGCAAACCACTTTTATATTTTTAATGATATAGTGCAGGCACGTCCAACAGGTAGATTGTGATCTACCAGTAGATCACTGGATATCTGTGGTAGATCACTGCTAGATCACTGGCACCCCTAAAAAAAGCTCACCCAAAATTTTCCTCCTCCCTAAAAAAAGCTGAACTATGGCCTAAAGCCCTAAACAAAAATGGGCCTCCCTCCCTCCTAAAAGAAGCTCAACAAGTTTGACCTAACCCCCCCAAAACAGGGCTTCCCTTCCTTAAAAAAAACTCAACAGCTTTGACCTGAACCCCCCAAAAGGGAGTAGATCACTCCCAGTTTTTAACTCTGTGAGTAGATCATCTTGGGAGTTGGCCACCCCTGATATAGTGGTACATAAATACTGACTTTAATAAGACCGAAGCCGTTAAAGCCGTAAATTCCATTGGTCTCAATGGGATTACCGTTCATCTCTGAACCGCACTCATTGGACAGGACACCCTTTTGAACCCTTGCATCTGTTTTGCTCTCCATCACACCCTGGGCTAGGAGAAGAGCCTCTTACCCCAACTCTGTAATGGGGAGGAAAGCCCTTCCAAAACCATGTGTCCTTCCTCCCCTTTGAAAAGCATTGCTTCTTCCTTCTGGCACAGGATTATTGTTAGGTTTTAGAGAGGAAACATGAAGGTGCCCTCCTTCCGCTTCTCCTGAGCTTCTCTACAACTTTACAACAATGGTGCTATGCGCCATTTTGGAAATCAGTGGTAGGCCGTTAAAAACAGCGTCCTGGGCTGTGGCCAGACCATGGGCCAACAGTCTCATCACTTCTGAATCCTATTTCCTACTTGCATGTACTCTGTTGTGTGCATTCTCTGCCTGCTCCGCTACAGTTCTGCCTTATGCGTCAGATTGTGCCCCATGTATAGAGAAAGTGGATAGAGAAACATCTTCCTCCCTCTCTCACAATGCAAGAACTCAGAAGATTCAGGATGGACAAAGGAAAGTACACAGCATATAGCTGAACTATGGAATGTGCTCCCACAAGATGTAGATCAGGCATCCCCAAACTTTGGCCCTCCAGATGTTTTGGACTACAATTCCCATCATCCCTGACCACTGGTCCTGTTAGCTACGGATCATGGGAGTTGTAGGCCAAAACATCTGGAGGGCCACAGTTTGGGGATGCCTGATGTAGATGGATGGTCACTAACCTGGATGGTTTTCAAAGAGAAGGAGACAAATTCATGGTGATAAGGCTCTCTCAGTGACTACTACCTGCAGGAGTGATGTTCTGCCTCAACTAGAGGCTCTATGCCTCTTAATACCAATTGCTGGGAATTACAAGTGGGAAGAATTCTGCTGCATTTAATAGTTCTAGTTACAGGTAGGTAGCCGTGTTGGTCTGAGTCGAAGCAAAATAAAAAAATTCCTTCAGTAGCACCTTAAAGACCAACTAAGTTTATATTTTGGTATGAGCTTTCGTGTGCATGCACACTTCTTCAGATACTTCTTCTGAAGTAAGTGTGCATGCACACGAAAGCTCATACCAAAATATAAACTTAGTTGGTCTTTAAGGTGCTACTGAAGGAATTTTTTTATTTTGCTGCATTTAAGTCATGCTTGTGAACTTTCCATAAGCATTGAGTTGGCCCCTATGAGAACAAGATACTGAATTAGCTGGGCCTTTGGTCTGATCCAGCAGGGACCTTCTTCACCTTTCTTTTCTTATGCCTCCTATTTGCACACAACTATGCCTTTCTCTCTGGCTTATGTCCTATATCTCCATTCTGGCTTGGATTCTTTGGACGTCCTGGATAAAGCAACTTACCGTGGGACAAAAGAGTCGGTCTTCTGCAGTGTGGTGGGATCCAGTTCAAAAAGGGAAGCAATGTCATTGCCGTGAGGCACAGCCACCAGTCGGTATTTGATCTTTTCCCCTGTGTATCTCCGACTGCAGCGACTTGTTCCGGCCTGTCCCAAAATAAGGCAATTTTTTTTCCAGTTAGGTGTGAGCAAAACCCAACAAAGTTCGTGCACCAAAAATGGTCATGAACTTGCTATGGGATCTTCAGGGCACCAACCTACAGCAAGCCAGTCCAGGTATGAAAATTTATTTAGTCAATTTTGTTTTTGCTATTGCAGTAATTGCTGCTGTTCTCTGTGATGTGGTTTTTCTTGTAATTTCAGTGAAATGTTGATTATTTAGTCCTAATTTTAAAATTCTGCCATTTTTACATGCTCTTTCAACACACACACATGACCTAAAAGTCTAAAATGAAAGAATAAAGCAAACAAAATGTAGCTTTAGTATTTCACAGCTGCTGGCCATGAGTTTGGGATGCAAAATTCTAAAGCAATTTAAGCCAGAGGAGAGGGAGAGGAGAGGAGGGTGGGAGAGAGAAAAGTATTAATGACTGGCACCTGTCCAGGCCCAATTGGTTTCATTGTGGCATACACTGGCATAGAAATTTGCCTTGATAATGTCTGGGTACCCAGTTAGAGGCACTGAGATAAGAGTGCTGTGAAAGCTATTACCTGTACTTTGTTTTTAGTATTGTTTTTAATGCTGTAACACACAACCCCACCCCGCCCCAGGACCTCAGGGCAAAGGGTGGGTTATAAATAAATTGATAAAAATAAATGAATGACTTTATGAATGTAACTTTTAAAAAGGAAAGTGAACTTTTTAAAAGCCCAATCTAAAAAGTTGCCTCCTGCATACTGCTAAGCCAAACCATCACAAGCAAGTCAAATGCAAGAGACAAATTACCGTGGACTTTGGTTCTCCTGTGTCTCCTTTGTAACTGGGGTTTTCCTGGAAAGTTGAAGAAATAAAAATATCAGCCACTTCCCTGATATATTTTTTAACCGTCATATAATAACAATAATAAATAAGAATAATAATAAATTTTTATTTATGCCCCGCCCTCCCCAGTCAAAACCGGGCTCAGGGCGGCTAACACCAATAAAATTACAATAAGACATAAAAGAAAAGAAAACAATTAAAATACAGATTAAAATACAATATTAAAATTGAAAATGCAGCCTCATTTTAAGTAGTCCATAAATCAAAACCATGAGGGAGGAAAACACAGGGGTCAGATATATAACACTAAAAGTCCAGAGGTTGAATAACATAGTTTATAATGCTACGCATTCAGACTCCGGGAGACACCTGTGCAGCTGCTTGGGCCAGATCACCATACTATCCAAAGGCACAAGGAAACAGGATTTGGACGAGAGATGTTTGAGTGAGCTGCAACCTGCCAGGCCACATTTTTTGGAGCTACTAAACACTGAGCCTAATCCACTAAAAGGGAAAGCAGATATTGGCTCAAAGTGAACAAACAAAGAGAATCCTTCCTCTGTAGCCACTAATCAAGCCGAGGAAGGGAAACGGCTATAAAGTGATGAAAGGCTTCATAACAGAAGAGGCTGTACCAGTAGGCTTGAGTTGCTGGGAAGTGCCTGGCATGAGCAGCACAGACCAGCAATAATATTGTTTATGGCCCTGGTCCATCATTGTAAGCAAGAAAGAGCTATGAGAGCGGCCTAGAGTCACCCAAGGACCATTTATAACAGTGAAGGCAAGATCAGTTCAAAGAAGACGGCTCCCCTTCAGCTGTTTTCACATAAGGAGTGGCTTCAGCTTAGCAAACCTCACGATGCACCATAACTTCCCTACTGTTCTCACTGACAGAGGAATTTGAGCAAGGAAGAAATAGCAGTGTGGACCCCGCTTTGGAGTACAGTCACACACTCCTACTTCTGAATGGCTGTTTGTGCAAACAGCATCAGAGAAGAGTCTGGAGAGTCTCTGTCCACCATAAGAAAAATGGCAGGCCCCTCTATAGAGAGTGCAGGAGAGCCCTGGGGTATTCTCCATAGGATATCACTTATATGGAACATATACTGTTGAGAATGTATCCACTTAAGAAGTACGGCATAGTCAGATGACGGGAGTACCTAGTTTGATTTGCATGTGTTTATATGAAAGCGCAAACTAAAATCTGCATAGTTTGTGATCTTGAAAATATGAAGGACACTCTGCAGAATTTGGGTGCAATGCTAACTCCCTACCCAGTACAACACTGTTTTATGAAGTGGCAGAACAATCACCACATCGGCAGCCCTACACTCACAGCAACCAGGGCAAAAGATGGGGGTGAGGTAGGCAGATCTGGCATGAGCCTGGACCTGGCATGGCAATTAGGCCTGGACAACAGGGAAGCAAGTACAGGTCACCGGGCATCATTGTGGGCACCAGGTAATTGACAGGTGAGAGTCCTTACCCACCAGTCAAACCTAGCCTGCAGGGGCGGGGAGATGCGCAGAGCAGATAGTGATGCAGCCTGCAATTCTGGAATGTTATAATGCTTTACGGTTTGGGACACTTTGGTAAAGAAAGAGGAAAGATCAAACTGATACTACATCAAAAGGCATGGCTCTAGAGTTCGCCCTAAATGGAGCCAATAAAATGACTCATCCCAAGATATTGCCAAGTTTTAGCTTGAAGTTCAGCTTTAACATAGTGTTGATTAGTGGAGGGAACCCAAACCACAACCTACTGGAGTCTACACCGAACCTGCTAGGCTAGTCTACTCAGTTCCTCTCACCTCTGCTGCCAAATAGTTCCCCGTGGCAAGGTGCTTGAAGCGGTATAAGCCATTCCAGTGCCCAGCTCCACCGCGGCAGGGATCATGATGGACCACCTGGAAAGCAAAATCAGTGTGTTGTAAGTCGCAGGTCTGATACTTGCCTTTTTGCAAGTGCTGGCCAAAGCACAGGAATGCTTGAATCCTCTGGCTCTTCGAGGCCACCTGACTACCTGAGCTGTCCATGCCACTTGACTAAAGCATTAGTCACCAATGCTGCACAGAAGCCCTCCTTGTGATTAGCTCTGGTCATGGAATTTATAGATTTAAACAAAGGATATATCAACATTTGCTAACACCTTCAGATTTATTTTGCTGAGAAGCGAAGCAAGAGCCTTTCTCTTCTTTGAGATGCTTTTAAAATGTTAGGCAAACTCTGACAATGAGTAATAACAAAGCATTATCTGATGGCACTATTGTTATGCATTTACCCAGAATCCAGTCTTCTTTTCTAGCCTAGCTTTGGCTTTTGCGATGAGCCTATTCTTTGTCACCAAAGAGGCATCAATAGCAAGGAGACCTGGTCTCTCTAGCTCCCCAAAGGCTTCAGTAGGAGTTATGTGCCATCTCCTGGTGTGCCGAGTAATCCAATAGGAATCTTTAGACCACTTTATTTTAGCTAAGAAATTGAAACTTGAGAAATGTCACATTATCCCAGTGCTTAATTTCTAAAATTTATTTGTTCCGAGGTTGGTCTACAGCAGGCACCCCCAAACTGCGGCCCTCCAGATGTTTTGGCCTACAACTCCCATGATCCCTAGCTAACAGGACCAGTGGTCGGGGAAGATGGGAATTGTAGTCCAAAACATCTGGAGGGCCGAAGTTTGGGGGTGCCTGGTCTACAGCTTTGAAAGTACATGCCAAGGCGAAGTCCATGTGAGCACAATTAATCCCTCATTTGTCACTATTTAAAACAACCCAGAATGCAATGCTGTCGCCCATGGACATTCCTGTTGTTGATCATCAGGGAGACACAGAATCGGGACACCAAAACACACAGACCTGCCATGTAAGCTAAAGTAATAATGCATTCAGATTAAATAAACAATATAGGGAAAGGGAAAGGCAACTTTTTGCAAGCAAAAACCTGCAATAGGCCTGGCACTCACCTCAACTTCCCAGAGTGCATTGGAGCTTGTGGCTGATGTGGCCGATTGCCGCAAGGTAGTTCGAAGAAAAACGTGCAGCTTGGCTTTGTATTCATCACAGGTGAGGAATTTCTCCTGCTCTGCATGGAACAACCTGACCACGTCCCCCTGTCAGCCAAATACAAAAAAAAAAAAGATATGCAAAGATAGTTTCTTGCTGTCTAGACCAGGCATAGGCAACCTTGCCTCTCCAGATGTTTTGGAACTACAACTCCCATGATCCCTAGCTAACAGGGCCAGTGGTCAGGGATCATGGGAGTTGTAGTTCCAAAACATCTGGAGAGCCAAGGTTGCCTATGCCTGATCGAAACTCTAGGGAAACCACAATGCAAGGGAATAATAGTATACTCTGCACATAACACTAAAGCATGGTTTGGAGCTCTGTGGATGAGCTTCATCAAGGACAAGTAAAACATCAAGCTTGAACACTTCCCCCTTCCTTCTCCTCCTCCCACAAGACTAGGAGGAATACTTCTGCCCAGTTGAGTTTCCTTTCAAACAATTTCCAGTTACCATTATGTGCAAACCAGGGTTCCTGGTTCAAAGCAATGATAAGTTAAACCAACCAGCTTCATGGCCCATGGTTTGAAATTAGCTTGTTCAGTGACAAACCATATTTTGTTTTAAACCAGGAGCAAACACTAAAGCAAGGTTCTTTGAAAGCCAAACTAAACTCAGCAGATGTCCTCAGCAGAGCGACTCAAGGCTGATGGACATACGCTCATAATTACCCCTTTAAGCACTTCCTCCATGTGGTCCCGGAACTGCATGAACAAGTTGATCTTCCAGCTGGTGTTGCAATTGACAGAATTCACCTAGGAAAACAAAGAGCTGTTAGAAGATCCACATGCTACACACGACTAAGGTAAAGGACCCTTGGGCGGTTAAGTCCAATCAAAGGCAACCATGGGGTTGCAGCACTCATCTCACTTTCAGGCTGAGGAAGCCGGCGTTCGTCCACAAACAGCTTTCCGGGTCATGTGACCAGTGTGACTAAATCGCTTCTGGTGCAATGGAACACCGTGACGGAAACCAGAGTGCACAGAAACGCTGTTTACCTTCTCACCCCAGCAGTACCAATTTATCTACTTGCACTGGCATGCTTTTGAACTGCTAGGTTGGCAGGAGCTGGGACAGAGCAACGGGAGCTCACTCCATCGCAGGGATTCAAATAGCCAACCTTCTGATCAGCAAGCCCAAGAGGCTCAGTGGTTTAGACCACAGCACCACATGCACCCGTTACACACGACTAGCCCCAAATTAAATCCTGTAAGGGGGGGGGGAATCTGAAATAGCAATCTAGCTCAGGCCACTGTCATCAATTCCTGGTACCTCTTTGCATCCTGGGTTATCAGCGAGTTCATAGTTGCTGGCATGTAGAGGCTGCCCAGCATTCACAGGATTCAGAATCACCTTGTCTCCAACAACTACCTGGGGAAGGATGTCATAATAGTTAGGACAGCAGTTCCAAAGTCTTTCCCCCCCCCCACCGCCTCGCCGCCACCCCCCCCCCCCGGACCACTTAAATGTTGCTGAGGACCTTGGCAGATCACTTAAAGATTCTTTCCTGCCTCCTGTAGCAACTGTAATGCGCTGTGCTAGATGCTGTAGGATTTTTTATTTTATTTTTAGCACTTCTTTGATGTCTTAAATTGTATGTAGGTTACTGTATTACAATTGGAAAGCTGTAGAATTCAACATGTAATGTTCTTCAGGCACACCATGGACAACCTGAATGAAGCAGACCACTGGTGGTCTGTGGACCACAGTCTGAGAACCTCGGGGTTAGCGAGTGTTGGCCTAAAATGCCTCCAGTGAACATGAAGAAAAGGAGAGGCAAGATGGGCGCCGAAACAGATGCAGGGTTTTGAGCTCCAAGACCAAATGCAAGGCAAGTTCTGCTCTACACCCAACCCCCACCTCTTATTTTTACCCTCTTTGTATTTTTTAATTATTTTAACCTTTTAGCCTTTTTAGCTAAACCTTTTAGCCTTTATTAGCTTTACTTGCGGTCCTAATTACACCGATTTCCTACCTATTCCACGGCTCTACTGCAAGGCTGTAGAAGCTGCACGAGGCTCGGTGGGGCTGAGCATTCTGCCAGTCAGCGTCAAATGCAAGGCCGAGCCAAGCTCAAAGCTTAAAGCTAAAAGCCTCTAGCCACCAAACAAACGAAGAGAAACAGCCTAATTTTTAAATTTTAGACTATCAACTGTTGACGATTAACTGCCTGTGGGACGGTACTGACGCGCAAATCCAAGGCTGTTACACTTGAAGCTAACTGACTCCTGCAAATCACCATCAGACAATCCAATTAGCATGGTACTCACCAGAAAGAACTGCAAAGATCTGGGAATAAAGCCAGACTTGTTAACCAGCTCCCCAGAAAGCCGAGGGAGGCAGAGCAAAATAACGCAGTACTTTCTTCAAAAGCAGGAGACTAACGAGACTAACGAGCAAATTTTAGACGAGGTGGTTCCCCTCCCCTCTAATGTCATAGACTGGTCAATCCATCTTAAAGGGCTCCATCTAAACCTCGAAAACACCAACAACACAACCAGCCTGGCCCAAGAACTGATTCTGGCAGAAAGATCCTTTATGGCAAGCCTGAATGATACAACAACGCAGAGGCCACCTACGGAGGACACACAAGGCCAACAAGTTGCTTCCAAATGTTCTCAAACAAAGGAGTGTGACAGCTATTTACAGGACCAGCTCCTCCTCTTATGTACGGATATTTCCAACATAAAAAAATATCTCACAATAAGAAACAGGTTACTTCTGACCTTAGTGGAAAATTTCACATTTCAAGAGAGAACAACAACAAAGTCAAGCAGTACTGAGCCAATGAACAACCCATCTTTACCTACACCAGCAGACATGAACCACCCAGCAACTAGTAAGAAAGCACAAGGAAGAAAATTGGCAGTAAGGAAAAAGAAAAGCAAAAATATCAAAACACTAAGGAAACCGAAGATAACTCACCGTACCAGCAAAAAAGAATGGCAAAAACTCTACAACCTACTTCCATCATCCACTACACCTGGCCCAAACAAATCTCCCCGACGAGTCAGCAAAGCAAAAGACAAACAGGGACCTATTATGGTAACCACCCAGTCGGAGAAGGAACCCCCACCGCAAAGCGCTGAACTCAATATAGCGTCAGAAGTAACAACCCAGAGCCCTGGAAAGAACTCCATCCAAACCACGGGCTCTAAAGAGGTCGTGGCCCATAACATTGAGGACAAAACACCACAGGAAGGGCAGACCTCATCCCAGAAAAAAGACTGGAACCTGACACTAATTCCACAAAAACTTGTTTTTGTCAATTACCCCAAGCCAAGGGGTTTCCACTCGCAGATTGAACGTATAATGCACTTCCTGAACATTTTGAATGAGGTGCTGCCAGGAGTAGTGAAGCCATCTGACATAGTCTCTGTGGAGTACCTGCACCACGACGGTTACTCGGTAAGGGCATTGATCACCTTTCGGGATCAAGATTTGGCCAAACTAGTTTATAGATCAAAGCACCTGTCCCTAAAGAAAGGGATAGCAATTGTAAGATTATTTGAAAACAGGATACCTTTGACCC
This sequence comes from Zootoca vivipara, assembly GCF_963506605.1. Lineage (NCBI taxonomy): Eukaryota > Metazoa > Chordata > Lepidosauria > Squamata > Lacertidae > Zootoca > Zootoca vivipara. Next base: position 50,714,205 of record NC_083282.1, on the reverse strand, counting down.
TCCTTTCAGACACCAAGTGTGCCAAGCCGTTGGCAGAGGAGGACCAGGAAAAGCCCAAAATGGAGAATCAACCCCCAAAGGGCTGGCATGAGCATTGTAAACATGAGACTCCAAATCTAAAGGGGAAAGGCACACCTCCACCCGATCAGCAATGCCCTGAGAGCGAGGGACGGGCCAATTTCTCTGCAGAAGAAAACATCCTAATAAGCAAATTCTGGTCATTCCCGCCCCCAATTCAAGCAGAAATAATAGAAAGACTAGAAACTTTAAGATCCAGACTGGCGGGGGAAGACCTGCATAAAGACACCAGGAGGCAGGACGACCAAAAATGTAGCGAGATCACCTCCAAAATGACATCTACTCTGGAGCTTAACATAGCAGACAGTCGCCCACAAAATCGCCAAATAAAGGCCGAGATAAACCTGCCCTCAATGGTGAAAGCAGAACAAATAAGGGAGAGAAGCATAAACCCCCTTAAAAGGAAAACCATCCCCATGTAGACCCCACCAGACTTCTGGCATAAAATGAGATATCTCGACGAGGAGGAATTAGGACCCAGTCAGATAGTACATCCTCAGGAGGAGGCACGGAAAAACAAGGCTCCCATGATCTCCAATGTGAGTACCTTATTTTCGCCATCTGAAATCTCTGAACTCCCGGGCAGTTCCCCATACAAGGATACCACCAAAATAAAGGGCAGCCAGCTGATACAAAGCACGGCAACTTTTAAAAGCCCGTGGAAAGAAAACTGACAGAGATCAGTCCCCAGCAACGCTAAAGCCAATCTTAGCCCCCTACTAGGGAGCATGGCAGGCTGCCAAAACAGAGCATTTACCCCTTCCACTGTTAAACCTTGCCTTAATCGAACGATTAAAGGACCATCAACTGCTGACAGCAGCAAGACATCAAAAACAGATGACTCCGCCCAGTTGCCTAAGGCACCCAAGGCCGGTGAAACCCCTGACCCGATACAGCCTCCCCGAAGCCCAGCGGAACCCCCTACCCTGAAGAACCATCAGTGGACCCTCTCAGAGACCATCCCCCCAAAAAAACCGCGAGACTCAACCAATACTCTAAATATACTCTCTTGGAACGTGGCCGGATGGGCTAGATGTCTTTCCCATTCTACAGACATCCCTTTTTATCGACAAAATTTCAATATTATTGCCCTCCAAGAGACATGGACAACAGAAAACATAGAGCTGGAGGGCTTCTACTCACATGTACTAAATGCAGTCCCAGGCAGAGGATCAGGAAGAATGAAAGGAGGGTTATGCATCCTGATCTCGCTGTGCCTCAAAGCTACATGTAAGGAGCTTCCTCCCCTTGAGCACTTAGCCATGGCTGTACTTCTATCATGGGGAGGAAGTAAATTACTAATTATAAATGCCTACATCCCTCCATCCAGCAAAAATTCCGACATAGAAAATAAGTGGCTAAGTGTGGAAACCTACATCAGGTCACAGCTCTCAGACCACCCAGGGGCAAAGGTCCTACTTATGGGAGACCTAAATGCAAGACTTGGGCCAGACGACTCCAGTTTAGTAATAAAATATAGGTATAAAATCGGGTTCACAGAGGAATTGATACAAGATGCCCAACAGCAACCAAGGCGGTCAAAGGACCAACTCTCAAACTACGCCGGGGCTTGTTTTTACAAATTCTCACGGCAGTTAAATTTAAACATCCTAAACGGTTGTACTAGCGGCGATATCCCAGGAGAATTTACATACATGTCAGGGTCAAGGATCAGCACAATTGACTATGCACTGGTGTGTGGCGAACTGCTAGAGGCAGTAGAGCAACTAACAGTGCTCCCCTACGAGGAAGGAGATCACTTCCCTCTTCATCTGCAGCTGTCATTCAAAAACAAAACAATTTCTCTCAAAACTGTATACCCTGCAGAGATCACCGCTTTAGAGCGTCCTGGGTGCCGGGTTAAATGGACCTCAGCACTGGACACCAAATTGAAGGAGATCTTAGCTGCTAAAAAAGCTAGCATATTTCCCAATGACACCACGAGCAAGGCCAACCCAGAGGACCCAGTAGCTGAATAAGAACAGCTACTCCTTCACCTAAAACCTCACCTCTTCACCATCACAGAGAAGAACCAAATTAAACCGAGAATAGCAAACAAACCTTGGTTCGATCACACCTGTCTGCAGTCCAAGAAAGCATTGCAAAGCGCCTATAAAGCTGCCTTAACATCCGACAATTCTACCAGGCAGCAAGCCTACTCCTCCATCTGTGTCCTAAAAAAAGAATATAAAGCTCGGATATTCCATCAAAAGACCAACTATAGCAAGAAATGCTGGACAGAATTAATTACTGCAGCAAAATCAAAAAACCAGTCCTTATTTTGGAGACTGGTCTCTCCCGGCTCGCATAGTGGCACATCCCCCCTGTCCCTTTTCATTCCACCTAATCGTTGGGTCACCCATTTCCAATCCATGTATGAGGACGTCGAGTCTCCCACTGAGGACCTTAAATTGGAAGAGCTGGACAAATGGCCTGAAGTTACCGAAATTGAAGTGAAAACATATATAAATCAATTGAAAACGGCCAAAGCACCAGGCCCCGATGGCATCCTCCCTGAAATGTTAAAATCCCAGGTGGACTGGTGGGCTCCTTTCCTTGCCACCCTTTTCACACATATAGACGACACTGGCCGTATCCCAAGGGACTGGGGCACAGCCATAGTGGTGCCATTTTACAAGAGGGGTAATAGAGAGGATCCATCAAACTATAGGCCGATCAGCCTACTTAGCGTGGTCAGCAAGCTGTATGCGAAGCATTTACTCCTAAAATTCCAAGAGTGGATAGAAAATGAAAACATCTTAGCTATAGAACAGGCAGGCTTCAGATCCGGCAGATCCACAACTGATCATTGCTTAACATTACAACACCTAATAGAAAAGTACAACTCAGGGGGGCAGGCCTCACTCTACGCCGCCTTTGTGGATTTTAAAGCAGCCTTCGATACTGTCCCTAGAACAAGACTATGGGACAGACTTCGTGCCACTACTATTGACAGAAGGCTTCTATTCCTAATAATGGCAACGCACTCAAATACGGCCCTAAGAGTCAGATGCAGTCGTCTAGGGCATCTAACAGATTCCATCAGAACCTTCAGGGGTGTCAGGCAGGGGTGCCTTTTGGCCCCCTTATTATTTAATTTCTATCTAAATAATCTGGTGGACACACTCAACAGCCCTGACTTTCACCCCCCGAAGATTGCAAACCGGCACATTTCGGTTCTTCTATATGCCGATGATGCCATAATTCTCTCTAGAACCCCCATAGGGCTAAGAAGAGCCTTAAGGAAACTAGCAGCCTACTGCGATATAGAACGCCTCATAATAAACTACCAGAAGACAAAGATCTTAGCCTTCGGGAAGAAACCAAGGACCAGAAATTGGGAGCTCCAAGGTCATAAGATACAACAAGTCTCAAGTTACAAGTATTTGGGGAGGGTGGTCCAATCCTCAGGATCAAACAAAATCCATATAACATCTTCAGGGAGCGCCGGAGAAAGATCTGCAAATTCAATCCTCAACTTCTACAGATCAAAAGGAGGCTTTTACGTCCCTGCGGCCTTAAAACTTTACAGGGCCAAAACATTGTCCCAGCTCACCTATGGAACCTTCTTGGGCCCACCTTCCCCTTCCTTCATCTTACTTGAGAGAGTCCAATCAAAATTTCTCAGAGCCCTACTGCAGGTTCCCAGGTGTGTCTCAAATGCCTGGGTAAGACTAGAAACAGGGCAAATGAGGGTTGAGGCTCATATCAGACTGACCTCAATTTATAAATGGCTGACCCTACAATCACACCCTCGAGGTCTGGCCCCTCTGATCCTTCGAGACCAATTTCAGTCCAGCTGGCAGTTTGAGGTCCAGGCCACTCTCCGGAAACTGGGCTTCTCACCTCAAGCCCTATTGGCCAAGCGAAATCTGAGGTCAGACAAAGAATTGTGGACACGGAGAGACAGCTGGACAGCATGAGGTCCCCGGATTTCAATATAGTTGAAAACAAGAAATACGTTGCTGCCCCGGCAGCGTATCTCTTTTATCTTGAATCCAGAAACTCAAGAAGAGCCTTCACGCTCGCCCGAAGCTCGGCATTGCCCTCGCCAGTGCTGCTAGGCTCATTCGGAAAGATCCCATACGAGCAGAGACTCTGCTCCTGCCCGTTGGGGGAAGTAGGCAGCCCTGAACATCTTTTTTTTAGATGCCCTCTGTTCGATAAGGTACGTAGAGATACCATCGCCCCCATTCTGGAGAGCCTGGCCGACCTCCCAGATAAGGCCAAACTAAAGGCCCTACTATTAGGAAAGGAGCAAAAGTTAACTCGGATGGTAGCCAGATTCTGCACCCAGATCTGCAGGACCAGTCTTCCCCCCCCCCAAAAAAAAGACAGCCATTGGAATAGTAAACGCGGGATTGGACTGTGGGAAGTAGTTCCTTCGCTCGGGCACGAAACTGAGAACTTTGAGCAGCACCAGGGGAAAGGCCAGCTGGACCCCCTTCTGGAAACATAGCCACTTCAAACTTATAGACTCTTATATCCACCCCGAATGACAACCCCCATAGCCCTGTAAAGCATTTTTATTTTAATAGCTGGTACACGACCGTAATAAAGCATATAGAGAGAGTTCATAGTTGCTGGCATGTAGAGGCTGCCCAGCATTCACAGGATTCAGAATCACCTTGTCTCCAACAACTACCTGGGGAAGGATGTCATAATAGTTAGGACAGCAGTTCCAAAGTCTTCCCCCCCCCACCGCCTCGCCACACCCCCCCCCCGGACCACTTAAATGTTGCTGAGGACCTTGGCAGATCACTTAAAGATTCTTTCCTGCCTCCTGTAGCAACTGTAATGCGCTGTGCTAGATGCTGTAGGATTTTTTATTTTATTTTTAGCACTTCTTTGATGTCTTAAATTGTATGTAGGTTACTGTATTACAATTGGAAAGCTGTAGAATTCAACATGTAATGTTCTTCAGACACACCATGGGCAACCTGAATGAAGCAGACCACTGGTGGTCTGTGGAGCACAGTCTGAGAACCTCGGGGTTAGCGAGTGTTGGCCTAAAATACCTCCAGTGAACATGAAGAAAATGTGGCAACTGAGGAATTGACAGCACAAGTCCATGCATCTTTACTCAAAGATAAGTCCCAAGGAGCACAATGAGGCTTACTTCCAGGTAACTAAGTGTAAGTCTGCAGCCAACAAATCCCACATTTCCCGCCAAATCTTTAGTTACCCGTTTGAACTGCAAACACATTCCAGTGGGGGGGGGGGAGCTGATTCGCATATGCATGCATATCACCCAGTAGCTCTTAAGTAGATAACTTAGCATTCAATTACTTGCAACAATGTGAACCACCTCTATCAAAAAGCACTTTGTGCAAGCTGATATGAAAACTCAGTCTGCAGCTGTTGCCACGCACACATAAATCATCATTTGACACTGCAACCACTGAGTAATAAAGAAGCATCTGTGAACTTGGCCAGATTATGTACTCCTTTCCATGACACAGTACCCCCAAATCAATCTCTCCTTTAACAAATTTCAGGATAGAAAATGTGGAAATATCTTCCTGGGAAATTAGGTTTGGGGCTGAGAGTCCATCCTGGGAGCTCAGTCGCCAAACTCCTTGTGTGTTTCGAGTCAAGTTGCTGCCTCTCTCAGAGATTTCTCCTCCTTAAAAGTGGCACCTGCTCCACTGGGAAGTGGACAATCCTAAATCAATCCCAGCTTGTAAAGCCTTGGGAGATCTATAGCTTATAGCAGGGATAGCAAACAAGGTGACCTCTGGATGTTGTTGGACTACCAACTCCCATCAACCCCAGAAAGCATGGCCATTGATAGGGATGGTGGGAGTTGTAGTCCAGCCACATCTAGGGGGCACCACATGGCCTAAAGCTTATAGCAGTATTACCGGTACTGGGAAGAGTCACATATTATTTTCTGCCTCCCCATAACACACTCACATTATCTCCATTGCTCCTCAGTTTCCAGAAGGGTTGAATGAAGAGCCAGGAGCCTTCATTGCCTGTGGCATCAAGCGTCACCCTCATGGCATTCTTCTCCAATAAGGCAGGGAGGCGCTTGTTAACGGTCAGGTATTTATTACTCTTCATGTGGAGAAGCTGGAAAACCAAACACGAAGCAGGACAGTTCCTACCTGGAACCTTGTGCGGTACTCAGTTACACAGAGTGCTTGAGAAAAACTTAGGCCACATTCACAACATACAGTATGTTAAAAGCACTATGATAACACTTTAACCCATCGTGGCTCCCTCCCACCCAATAATTCTGGGAGCTGTAGTTCATTAAGGGTGCTGAGAGTTGATAGGAGACCCCCCCACAGGCCCACACCCCTCCCAGAGCTAAAATTCCCAGACTGGCTTAACAATCGATCACTCTTACCAGGGAACTGGGAGCAAAAATGTAGGGTCAGAAATATAAGAACCCTGCTGAATCACACCACTCCAATTCTGCTTCCCACAGTAGCCAACACAGTAGGCAGGAGATGAGGGCAATTGCTCTCTCACACTGTTGTTGTTCACCAATAAATAAAATAGTATTCAGAGGCATGCCACCTCATAACCAGCTATCATATCTAGTAACCATTGAGAGCCTAACCCTCTAGGACAGGCATCCCCAAACTTCGGCCCTCCAGATGTTTTGGACTACAATTCCCATCATCCCTGACCACTGGTCCTGTTAGCTAGGGATCATGGGAGCTGTAGGCCAAAACATCTGGAGGGCCGCAGTTTGGGGATGCCTGCTCTAGGAAGTAATCTAATCTCCTTCCCAAGCCTTCTAAATTGGTGGTCATAACCACATATTGTGGAAGCGAATTCCATCATTTCACTACGCACTGTGTGAGGAAATGCTTTCTTTTCTTCCCCGACTCTCCCAAGATTCAGCTTCGTTGGGTATCTCCGGGTTCTAGTATTAGGAGACTGGGAGAAAAACCTCTCTCTGTCCACATTTCCCACACCATACATGCTTTTCTACATCCCTCCTCAATCACCATTTTTCTCTAAACCTTTCTTTTCCTCAAAGGCGAGTTGCTCTGCCCGCCCCACTCCCCCCCAACCGCTTTTGGTTGCCTTTCCTTCACCTTTCCCAGCTCTCAGAAGCGGAGGAGAAAAACAACCTTCCATACCTGTATGACGCTTCCATACTTCACCACATCCCCATGCACCTTCTTATTCTCGGTTTCGTTCTGCTTCTGCTCCATCTGTGCAGCATGCTGTAGGGAAACACAGACCATAGCAGAATGAATCCAAACCAGGATATACAAAAAAAAATGAAGGGAATACTTCAAATCAAGAGTCAGAGCAAGAGGCAGGTGAAGAACAAGCAGGCAGCTTGCTGTGATGAAGAGGAAGAGCAAGACCAGGGGGCTCTTGCCAGTGGGACCCCCACTGGGATGTAGGCCTCTGGCAGATGCCCATCCATGTCAACCCTTCACACCAGCTCTGATGTCCATGACAACTGCACTCTTCATCTCGCGTGGTAGGTTCATGCCACTTTGCATACAACTGAACTGTTGGAATGAAATCAGTTCAGGGGAAATGTTCAGGGAGACTTCCCTTCAGCCTGCTAAGCTCTTTGCTACTTCTCAGTTCACTTCAGGAGGATTGGAGATATAACTGTAAGGACATTGCAGGTCAGATGAGTATCTGATAAAGAAAGGAGCGGCGAGGAAAAGTCAAGAAATATTGGGAGGATATCTATAATGAAAGGACCCAGGTGGCGCTGTGGGTTAAACCACTGAGCCTAGGGCTTGCTGATCAGAAAGTCGGCGGTTCGAATCCCTGTGATGGGGTGAGCTCCCGTTGCTTGGTCCCAGGTCCTGCCAACCTAGCAGTTTGAAAGCACATCAAAGTACAAGTAGATAAATAGGAACCGCTACAGCGGGAAGGTAAACGGCGTTTCCATGTGCTGGTCTGGTTTGCCAGAAGCGGCTTTGTCATGCTGGCCACATGACCTGGAAGCTGTACGCCGGCTCCCTCGGCCAATAATGCGAGATGAGCGCGCAACCCCAGAGTCGGACACGACTGGACCTAATGGTCAGGGGTCCCTTTACCTTTATATATAATGAGATTTTTTAAAAAAAATCTTAAAATATACAATAAAAAAGAAGCCGGAGGCATTCCTGTAGGGAATGGTGGGCAAAGATGTTGAGAAAGATGACGTGAAATGGTTACTTTTTATGCGAATACAGGAGCAAGGGTAATTCTAGCTCAGGTTTGTAAACAAGAGCTAATTCCATCAGTGGAAAACTGGCGAAAGAAAATTGTGGAGTACATGGAAATTGCAAAACTAACATCGAGAATAAGACAGCAAGGCAGTGGGGTGTATATGAAAGAATGGGGAAAATTTATAACATACATAGACAAGATAGTAGAATTAAAATAACATCTTTAATAAGAAATTACTCGCAGAAGGAAATGAATCCACAACAAATTAGAAATCTTTATTGGATATACAGATAGAAAATACAAATACAATGTATAGCAAACAAACAAAGAAAAAAAAACAAAAAATGGGGTTTAAGTAAGAAGATATAAGTAAGAATATAAAGGTTTAATAATGATATGAAGAAAGCTGAAAATGGACTGAAACTATAAGGAATGTTATACCACGCAACCAGACATACGAATTCAAAAATAGCAGAAGAAAGTCGTGTGGAAGTCGAATTTGTAATCTTAAATTCTAAGTTTAAGTCTTGAATGTTAAGCTGAATCTCTAATTCGAGAATTAAGACTAGGAGACAATGATATGGATAAACGTAAAAGATAAATTGTAAATACAACAAATGTAATGAGATTAAATGTTTGACTATGTAAAAGAAAAAAGAAAAAGAAAAAAAGAAAGGAGCGGTGAGGGTGGATTCCTGAGGCTGCCCTGCAGGAAAGAGAATTGCTTGTGCGGTGCAAGAGAACAGCCATTAGCCATGAGTCAACCACTTCAAGCCATGGAACAAAACCATCTTCCAAGTAGGTGGTGCCCTGACCACAAATCCACCCTGGCAGAGGCTGGCTCTTCTCAGATGCTTCACTGGCAATCCAAAGCCCTCAGAAACGCTACTGCACTCTTTATTTAATTAAACCCTGATCTCTCCAAAACACCGGATTAATATTTGACTCGGTTTCCAGTCTGGTAGCAAAGGGGAGGAAAGCAGAGCACGCACAGTTTGGGACAAGCCTGCTGCTCAGGAGAAATACCGGCAGCAAAAGGAACTGAAAGAAAAATAAGCAAATAACCCCTGAGGCTCCTGGGCTGGGTCAGAGTACAGGAAGTATGGGATGCAGCAGATAGTGGAACGGATCTAGGTACGCAAGGCAAAGAAAAGTGTGCATGATTGAACCTTCTGATCCTAGGAAGAAATCAGAAGCAACAGCAAATGAAGGCACCATTTGAAATTCTCTCTGTGCTTCAGTGGAGTCCTTGCTCTTCCTGAGTGTCGCCCATAAAGGTTAAACTGGCACAATGGTCTGTATTCAGGGCTGTGCATATTCCCAATTTCACATTAAGATACTAGATGCAAAATTCAGTTTTGTGAGACTTCTTGCTTGCTTGCTTTTAAAAAAATAATTATTATTTATTGATACTTATTCGGAGATATACAAAAATACATACCAATTACAAAGTATCTTTTTTATAATATACTAATATAAAACAGCTACTTGGTCTAAAATAGAACAAAGGAAGGAAGAAGAAAAGGGGAAAACCTAATGAAAGAGGAGAGGAGAGAGGAGAAAGAGGCATCTGCATTCTTTTTAGTTTGCTTGCTTTTTGAATGCAAGTTTTTAACCTTAACAGCTGTAAAAACAATATGTGACAGATTGTTTCCACTGTTTGCGGAGAGAACTCAGTGACCTGTAGCTTCCTTCTCTACACCATGATTGGAGAAAGTATAGTACAGCCTAGTTTGCATGTAACAGTAAGCCAGAGTTCAAACAAACTATGGCTCACCAGGAACAATGAAGTGCCACTGCACAGGTGCAAATTGAACCAATCTGCCCATCTCCACTCCAAACCGAAAACAACAGGAACCCTTGGCTAGCATTACTGGAAGCCAGCCCTTAGCATCTGCCTAGGGTAGAGCTTTTAAAAAGACACAATTATATTTTTGAACCAGTAGGCCCATTTGCAGCTGCATTTCAATCTGGCTTCCAGCCTGAATTTGTGTCCAGATTGAATTTGTGTCTGAATTTTACTCTGCATCCAATGCAGTCTGGGAAGTGGTGTACATACAACGTTAGCTACAATCTAGATCTGTCCTGTTGTTTCTTAGGAATTTCTGCGTTTTGATGAGTTTTTTCCCCAAGCCATCTTCGATCCCCAAGCCATTGAGAGTAAGAATGACCTTAGATGCATTTTAAGCTTAAAATGTGTACACAGTTTGGAACAGCTTTGGTTTCCCTGCTTGATTACCTTTGTTGGAAGCAAGATGGGGGAGTGTGACCTGGTTCCTCAGCCTGGCAGATTTTGTTACCATGGGGCAGGGTGTCCTTTTGCATCAGCCCCAAGGGTTGGACATATGGGAGCTCTGCTTTGCCATGGTTACTAGAGCCCTTGAGAGCCCTTCCCAGAGTCAGGTCAGCAAAGCAGAGGGCTTAAAAAGCTCTTTCAGTGGCACAGATTTCCCATCTCCATTCATTCATTCATTCATTCATTCATTCATTCATTCATTCATCCATTCATTGGGCATGTGCCTAAGGTTGCAATCATGTAAGTAAATTATGTGTAAGTGGTGGACCCACCTTAAATAACTTTACTGGTTCTTAGACAGAGCACAGCTGGAGGAATAACCTTCATGGCAAGGAATTACAAATCAACAAGTAAGCAGGTAAGGGATCCCATTTTCAGAAGGCTAGGCTAGGAGTGGAGCTTGAACTGAGCAAGCACAGTGTATAGGGGAACGCGCAGCCCACATGGGAACAGATCTTCCCATGTGGAAGCCTGCAAACCACATTGACTGGCAAAGGAGGATGGTTTTGTGCATTCATTTACTTTTAACACGAATCAATGTTATTTCTAAAAAAAACCTCATTCGCCAAAAAACCTCTGCCCACAATAAAAAATTACAGTGCCATTCAATTGTTTGTTAATCTCTTGTCTTAATTTTGCAGTGACCGGTACTTGCATGTTAAGATTATTTGTTACTTTAGCATTTTATCTGCTCCTGACTTGTAGCTGTATTTGTTGTTTTAGTGATTGTTGGACAGAGAGCAAGATATATTTTCCAAAATAAATAAATTAGCAAACAATAGCATAACCAGCAGGGATCAGGAAATAGCCAAGGACTGAATAAAAGCAGCCTCTATCTCTAGCCCACCTACAATTCAAAGAGCCTTCATAAATAATAATTTAAAACAAAAACCAGTCTTCTAAGGCTCAGAAGGGAGCTGGTCAGCTAAGGTGTTCCATATGAAAGGCCCAAAATTAGAAGGTGGAAGCTCTAAGGATGTTGCTGTTCCTGCCTGAACACCAGATAACAAGGGCTCAGAAGGCAGAATCTCACCTAGGTTCAACATGGGAAGGAGGACAGGAATGCCTTCTGATCACCCCAATGGAGCAGAACAGAGTCCATCAGGATGCTTAAAAATGGGTTACAATTTCACCAAAGCCACCAAAATGAATTTAGACTGCAACCCAATACACAGTTTAATGGGATTTGTGTACTGAACTCACTGAGACTTGATACTGAGTACACACGTGCAAAACTTTGCTGCAAAGCTGGCTCTGATGGTGCCGTTCAGCTTCAAATATTTGGGAGAATTGCCCCAGGAAAATTCAGATCGTTCTTAAAAAAAAAAAAAGGTGTGACTGGATTTCCGTTCTTTCTGTTTCTATTTTAGAAAATCATTTCCTCTGATTGAAATACAGTTATCAGCCTAACCTGGTGAGGGGGGGGGGTGTCCTTAAAAAATGAAAACAGGCCTCGTTTTTTAAAAGTTGTCTGCAACAAGGCTGCATTGTAGCCTCAAAACACACAAGCACTTTTGAAGAATCAGGAATGTTAGGGCTGGTTTTTCTGCCTCTGTTTTAAATCTTTTTTTTTCTGTTGTGGGTTATTTTGTTTGGGTGTTGGACTTGCATTTTTGCTTTGCTCTTTTTATTTATTGTTTTGCTGGGGACACTCCTCAGAAATTATGGCTGAGCGGCAGCATATCAATGCGTTACATAAATGCCTCAGCTGGGAGAGGTGAGGAACAATGGAGCCAAGCTATGCCCCTCCTTGCACAGAAAATCTACTTCCATTACATTTCAAATATTAATTTACTCATTTGTCTCCATGTAGGCTAACCACAATTGTTGATGGTGTGAATTACTGTTAGAATCTCATTACACAAGGTGGGGGGGGGGAGGCACTGGACATGATCCGGGGAACCAGAAGAACAGCTGGGGCTCATTATACAGAGGGGGTGTGTGAAATGGCAGTGCAAATACAAGCCCTTCTATAAAGTCAGGCCAGTGTGCATTTCCCAGTTGCACAATGCACACATGCAGGAATGGTTCTGGGCACAGAATTCAGCATCCTAAGAATCTCAGCTTTTTTTAAAAGAAAGTTTTTAGTGAAATGTATAAAATTAGTGAAATGTACGGTATAAAATTGAAAATTATGAATAAATAAAATTCCCCCAAAAGAGAAAGTTTATATGCTATAAAGCAGTGAAGATAAATCTGGAGGATTATTACTATTATTATTTCTTCCCAGGGTAGGTTATAGCAATTTAAAAATACAATATTAAAAACAATTTTCTATCACAATAGAGTGCATCCCATATACAGTGGTACCTCGACATCCGAATGCCTCGACTTTCGAAGGTTTCGACTTACGAAGTCGGCAAACCCAGAAGTCTTTTCGCCGCCCGCACAGTCTGCGCATGCGCAAAGCGCAAAATCATGCACAATAGACGCTTCAACAACCGAAGGTTTCGACTTACGAAGAGCACCGCGGAACAGATCGCCTTCGTAAGTCAAGACACCACTGTACATCCGTACATACATACATACATACATACAGTCATACCTTGGGTTGCGTCCGCTGTGGGTTGCGTCTTTTTGGGTTACAGACGCGCCAAACCCAGAAGGCCCGGAACAGGTTACTTCTGGGTTCGGCGCGTCCATAACCTACGCACCTGCGCAGAAGCGCAAAATTGCACTTTGCGCAGGCGCAGACTCGGCGACTGACATCACGCACCTGCGCAAAAAGCGCCGCTGGGGCTGCAGATTTTTCGGGGTGCGAACGGCACCCTGGAACGGATCAGGTCCGCAACCTGAGGTACCACTGTAAATACATACATACATACATACATACATACATACATACATACATACATACAGTGGTACCTTAGTTTTCGAACATAACCCATTCCAGAAGACGGTTTGACTTCGAAACATTCAAAACCCAAAACCTCAATAGCCAACAGCTACACCTCCAGATCTTGCACTCAGCAGAAGCTGTGTGGCATGTTTGACTTCCAAGGTGTGTTCGAAAATCGAAGCATTTACTTCCAGGTTTACGGCATTCGAAAACCGAAACGTTCATCAATGGAGACATTCGAAACCTGAGGTATCACTGTATACACAAAGGTATCACACACACACACACAAACACACACACACACAGAGAGAGAGAGAGAGAGAGAGACCAGGATATGATGAAAGTTGCTAAATGAAACTCTGCGGGGAGGGAATTCCACAACTGAGGCTTTGCCACAGAGAATCCCTTACCGCTGAGCTTCTGAGGGTGGCAGAACAACCAAGAGGCTGGCTCTTGAGTTGGCTCTGCCTGTCATTGGCTCTGGCTCCCCCTACTGTTGGCCTTCCACCCTACAAATTCCAGGGGGCAGCAAGGATGATGCTGAGGGTAGACAATAGACAATACAGCAAGGTCTAAAGCAGGAAGCAATGGAAAGGTCCTCCAGCCTTGCCAGATCAGAAAGAAATGTGGTTAATACGTTTTTTGGAGCTTGTCATACCTGAAGTTTCTGCAGCAGTACCACATCGGCTATTTTGTCCTTGTCCTGTTTGGTTTGCTTGGCTTTCCAGTATTGTTTCTGGGCGGAGTAGCGGTTCATAGGACATACTCTAAAGAGGCAATCTGTAACGAGAAGACGTTAGCAAGCGTTAGCTTGCTAAAACCACAATTCATAAGAACATAAGACGCGCCTGCTGGATCAGGCCCATGTCCCATCTAGCGCATCCTGTTCTCACAGTGGCCAACCAATTGCCTGTGGGAAGCCTGAAAGCATTACATTCTTCTAACGCTCACCACTGATTATTAAGAGCTGCTGCTCACCAAATTATTCTCTTTCTACTAATGTTAACTTTCAGGTTAAATACGATGTAAATCTTACATACAGTATCTGAAAAGTCTGGAAAAGACAAGACTCTTAGCTGTGGGAGTCCACCTCCCCTTGTGTCACTGCTAGTGTCTAAGAGCTATGTGAGAATGCAAATCCTTCTACAGCTTTTAGATGCTAGAAAAAGAGGGCCGTTTTTCATTATCGCCATCCCTCCTGTAGCTCTCAAATGCTAGGAAAAGAGATTCTCATACATCTTTTAGGAAGCAATAGCAATTCCTGCAAATGTAATAGCATGTACAGCTTTTCGGCAAGGATGGAAAAGTTCTATTAAGCAGTAAGAATAATTCTTCTTCACATTTGACCCTGCACAAAATGCATTATCAAAATAAATAAAGGAGGGTTGAGAAAGAATTAAAATCAGCCTTGCAATTTGTGGGTGCCATTCACACTGTGACCATTTTTTAAAAGGGGGAACTAGCAACCTTGTATTTAAAGGTAGATCTACCCTAAAAAGTTCTTTAAATTCCCCTGCTTGAAGATTAATACGATCCTTGAGTGATATTTTTGCCCCACCCTGGCAAAACATGTGAAAAGTGCTTTGAAAACTGGCAGTGATTTCAATTGTTTGTTAGAAAGATGGTCCCAGGTGGATGGAACCAAAGTCCTTGATGGCTCTTAATTGCTCCTAAAATAGCACCACAGAAACCTCAGACACTAGAAGAAAATAATTTCCATTCTTGGATCCCGTCCCAAGTTGCTGGCAAACCTGTCAGTTATTCATCAGAGAGTGATGAATAAGCAGGCGCAAAAAATTATTCTCACCGGTTCTGGAAGGAAGCCATTTTTTGGTCGTCTCATTCCACACAGCTGCTTCTGCTATTGGCAAAGTCCCACCCCAAGGACACCTCACCTCCCATGCCAGTGGAATTCCTTAGCACAGGGTTAATGCATGTGGTGACCCCCCCCTTTCCCCCTCCCCGAGTTTTGCTGGACTCCCAACTCTCATTGTCTGCACACAGCATGGCTAACCATCAGGGATGCTGGGAGTTGCAATCCAATAGCATCTAGAGAGCATCATATTGGAAACCCCTACCTTAGCAGGTCCTGACTCCTCCTCATGAATTAGGACCAGCTCCTCACAAACAGCAGACTAAGTGGTCAACCTCTGCCTGGTCTGTACTGTTCTACTGCTGGTAGGTGCTCATAGATGGGCAAATGCTCAGATTTCCACATTCATATACACACTTCACACACAAATGCTTGTACATAGAAAACTAGAGGGAGCGTCACACAAAACAACCTCTCATGTACTGAACAAGTGCGTGAAGGGGCTGTGGGTCCTTACTGTCTCTCAGTACAAGAACTGATGTGCCCCAATGCGTCATCAATCACCTGTGCTGGAGATTAATGGTACAATTTCTTATTTTTCATACATTTTCTCCTCCAGGTAACAAGCTGGGAGCCCATATATCATAGAATCATAGAGTTGGAAGAGACCACAAGGGCCATCCAGTCCAACCCCCTGCCAAGCAGGAAACACCATCAAAGCATTCTTGACAGATGGCTGTCAAGCCTCTGCTTAAAGACCTCCAAAGAAGGAGACTCCACCACACTCCTTGGTAGCAAATTCCACTGCCGAACAGCTCTTACTGTCAGGAAGTTCTTCCTAATGTTTAGGTGGAATCTTCTTTCTTGTAGTTTGAATCCATTGCTCCGTGTCCACTTCTCAGGAGCAGCAGAAAACAACCTTTCTCCCTCCTCTATATGACATCCTTTTATATATTTGAACATGGCTATCATATCACCCCTTAACCTTCTCTTCTCCAGGCTAAACATGCCCAGCTCCCTAAGCCGTTCCTCATAAAGCATCGTTTCCAAGCCTTTGACCATTTTGGTTGCCTTCCTCTGGACACGTTCCAGCTTGTCAGTATCCTTCTTGAACTGTGGTGCCCAGAACTGGACACAGTATTCCAGGTGAGGTCTAACCAGAGTGTTCTGAGGAAGGCCAGACAAGAATAAGGGCTGAGCCAAAAAGTTTCAAAATTCCTACCTGGAAATCAGCCCTGCACCCTCACCAAAGACCATCACTTAAATAAAGAAGGGTTAACCCAGAGAATAAATGGAGCTTGAGGGTACAGCAATGCGCTGGCATCCCCAGGGATACAGCAAAAGGAATGGATGTAGCTGAGTGGTACAGCATCTGCTCGGTGCAGAAGGTCTTTGGTTCAAACCCTGGCATCTCCGGGTAGGACTGGTAGAGAACCCTAACTGAAACCCTGGCGAGCCACAGCAGTCAGTGTGGACAATGCATCCCACATCATTTAGCGCAGGGTCGCCCCCACTCCTTGCCTCTGCCATTATCACCAAAGGAATAGGCACATGTGCTTGCAAGTGAGTCGTGTCAAGGTTAAACTGCACCAGCAGTTCGGTGACTTAGCTGGAAGTCTCCCTGAGGACTGAGCACCAGAATTAGAGCAGAGGTGTGAATACATTAGTGGAATGGCTCTGCTTCCTGCTGATCCTGCTGGACACAAGAGCTGCTTCTGAGCAGAGGGTATGAATGGAATCAGCGGTCCTGCTGCTATGTCCTCAATGGGTGGGGTTTATGTGCAATAATGTTGTCTGTTACACCCAGCCAGCCACCCACAGTGTGTGTGTGTGTGTGTGTGTGTGTGTGTGTGTGTGTGTGTGTGTTTTAAAAAAAACCTTAAAGCGTTTATTGTCATCTCTCTGACAACGTACAAGATTTGAACACCTTCCTTTCCCCCCCCCAAAACGTGTCCAAACATGGGGATCTGCCTTGCTGAAAAAGCCTCAGGGAAAGCATGGAAAGGGGCGGGGGGAAGGAACTGCCAAGCTGTGATCAGACATTTCTGTTGGCCCAGCCAAGTCCAGACACTTCATAGCTGAACTATGTGATTTTAGCTGGATTCTAAGGGCTGCTGCCAACATGACTTTTTGAACATGTGCAGCTTAATACCCGTTTCTGAAGAGGTGTGCAAATGCTATTTAAGAAGTCTGCTTCTCTAGAAACATACAGATTCAGTAAATCTCCAGCAGCCATTTGCATGAATGTGTGTCATTTGCAATCAAACAGAGGCACATAGGAAAGCCTTAAGTGACATTTGCATGGGCCCAAAGGGGGGGGGTGTTTAAAAAGGAATATCAGGGCAGTTTCACTATGAAGTGAAATATCATCAGTGATCTTTGAAGACCAATCCACAAAAGAAACTTAAGGAAGATCAGAGGAATACAGTCAGCGAAATGCCAAGGTCCAAACCAGGGCAGGAAAGAAATCCATGCCTCAGAATTATATACTTCGTTCAATTTAAAGGTAAAGGTAAAGGGACCCCTGACCATTAGGTCCAGTTGCAAACGACTCTGGGATTGCGGCGCTCATCTCGCTTTATTGGCTGAGGGAGCCGGCGTACAGCTTCCGGGTCATGTGGCCAGCATGAATAAGCCACTTCTGGCAAAACCAGAGCAGCGCATGGAAACGCTGTTTACCTTCCCGCTGTAGCGGTACCTATTTATCTACTTGCACTTTGACGTGCTTTTGAACTGCTACGTGGGCAGGAGCAGGGACCGAACAACAGGAGCTCACCCCGTCGCAGGGATTCGAACCACCGACCTTCTGATCAGCAAGCCCTAGGCTCTGTGGTTTAACCTACAGCGCCACCCGCGTTTAGTTTAGTTTAATTTGGAGGTTTCATAAGTCGTCTGGTGCAGGTCACCACTATAGCTGTGTCTGCTGCTTGGCAAACAGATTGTCTCGTCTTTTTTGACAAAACCATGGGAGGAATTCAATTTCACACTATTATTATTGTTCTGCCAGCGCAACCATTTTTTGCTCTCCTGCCCCCATGTGCTGTTCTAGGGATTCTCCCAACCCTCTGGGGTTGATTGGGGGGGTGCATAGGCACATGGGGAGAGAAGATGAGGGAAAGCCACACTGCACTAGCCAGACTCATTGCTGATACAACTGTTTTGTTGAATCTAGGCCCACGTGTTTTTGTCTCAAAAAGTGAACCTGAAATGGGGGGGTTCTATTTCTAGAAATTGCCCAGTAAGACCCTACACAGTCCTAGGACCAAAAAAGCTCAAAGACCCACAAGGATGTGATAACATGTGCCAAAGACCAGAAGTTGAGGATAGCATTTTTAATCTTGTGCTGTAAATAATTATATCACAGAATATAAAAAGTGCTGAACCACTGTCTGAGCAGTTAATAGACCAGCCTTCTGAAATTCATTGGGAGTGAATTTTCCTGAAAGCTAGAACTCTGCACAAAAGGTGTGTCAGCTCCAGCAGTTTTCAAGAGAGTGAGATTTTTCTGAGTGTTTGGACCAGTCAATGTTATTACTTGCAGTGGTTTCCTTGCAGTAACCTGAAGCTGCTTTTATTGAAATCCTATGACGTCAAGAGGAGAAACAGCCCTGGAGTGGCACATGCCCTGCTGGCACTGCATTCATTCAGGGTCAAATTTCCTGAATCCCAGGATGGCAAAGTGTAAACACCTGAGGATTCACGCTAGGTTCGTTGCATATCTTGTGAGAATATGAAATCCATTCTGTTTCAAAAACCCACTGCATAGCAAGATGCAGGAAGCCCCAGAAAAGAAATGTGTGTATGCAGATCTGAAAGCATTCTACCCAATACAGACAGTGTATTTCTGTTTTGTTTTCCTGTGCATGTTTCCATTCTGAGCTGTGGCAAAGGAAACAAGACAAGGACAAGTGACAGCAGAGCAAAGGGGTTTTTCACTTCCAGAAGCACAAATATCATAGCACACATACATATATACACAGAAAACCATGAGCAAGTCAAACCTAACAAATAGGATGGGTTTCATTATTTTGTATTTAAATGATATACAGTGGTACCTCGCAAGACGAATGCCTCGTGGAACTAAAAACTTGCTAGACGAAAGCGTCTAGCGATTCTTTGTTGCCTCGCAAGACGAAGCTTTCTATGGCCACATCTCGCAAGACGGGGGGGTTTTTGCTGCTTGTTTGTTTGTTTGTTTTGGCCGTCTGCCGTTTGTTTCCACAAGATGAAAATTTTTGTAAGAAGGCACGACCCGTGGAACGAATTCTTTTCATCTTGCGAGGTACCACTGTAGTTCTTCTATTGCTGTAAACCATTTCAGATGGGCTTTGCATAGAAATGCAGCGTAGATATATTTTGAAATAAACAAATGCACGAACGTTAAAAAGCCAATACTTCTGACAATGGCATAACTGTACCCCTTTCCATCTCAAATAGAGGAAACATTATCACTACCACATACAATTATATCTATAGTGTTGCCTTGTACAGGATACTCCTGGAAACAAAAGGGCAAGGATAAAAAGATTACCAGTAGATAAAATGGTGGTAGAAGAGCAACGAGCAATTTAATAGCCCCTAAAACTGACACAAGCTGCCAATCACTCTGTTTAAACTTGCAAATAGCTGGAGGATATTTTCAACCCATGAGCATTATACGATGCTACAAAACGCATAGGCAGCTTGGAATGTGTGCCATCGCTTGAGCAATAGGTCAAAAGTCTGCGTCTGAAAAGAATTCAAGTTCTGGTTTTGCTTCCCCCATTTGTTTGTTGTGGGCTGCCTTCCCCCTGAAATGTAGCCTTCTCCTTAACATGGAGATGGAAGAATGCGGATACATTTCCTAGTGGTTTTTCTAGAACAATTGGTTTTAAATACTGTTCTTACGACTTTTTTCTCTATCCGTCCTCCGCTCCTACTTCCTTTTTAAGAATCATACTTTTTGTATTTTTAATGCTTGTATTTGAATTCGTTTCTGTATGTTTGTGTAATGTATTGATAAATAAGTTGAGCAGAAGGAGCAGCTGAGAGGGATGCTGTCACCAACAACCCACGTACACCAGAATCTGCCACCTGAAGTGGCTTCCTCACTCTGCTTAATGGTAGAGCCAGCCCTGATGTCTGTCCCTGATGCATAGGGGCAGCCGGAGCGTATGAATTCCATCCAAATGCTTTGTTTAGGTGGATTCTTAGGCCAGAGTGTGGTGACAAGGCAAGTCAGAAGAGAAATTGTTGAGAAGGGAAATGAGCCTCTATACTTATAGGGAAAGGGGGGTTGTTGGAATGGACGAGGACTAAGAGAAGGGATGGTTTTAGGAAAGAAAACCGATGTTTTGGCCCTGACATCCTGTTTCACAGGCCAAGAGTTGCCCTGCCCTTTCCTGACTCATCACCTTTTTTCCTTTGGAACGGGACACCAGGCAGCCAACACACCACAAAGACATGCTTGAGAATCCATGGCTCTCGCATGCATAGGAAACAATTAGCAAAAGTTGAGTCACGGAAGGCATGGCTGAAGTGTGCCAAACAGGAGTGGCTCAGGTTAGCTCTTCTCCCGGCACCGTGTCTACATCATCAAAGAGATTTCCACAGTGCAGTTCTCTAAAGTTCTCAGAAGTAAGTCAGCCCAGTTCAATGGGGCTTACTCATAGGTAAAGGTAAAGGGACCCCTGACCATTAGGTCCAGTCCTGACTGACTCTGGGGTTGCGCGCTCATCTCACATTATTGGCCGAGGGAGCCGGCGTATAGCTTCCAGGTCATGTGGCCAGCATGACTAAGCCACTTCGGCGAACCAGAGCAGCGCACGGAAATGCCATTTACCTTCCCGCCGTAACGGTACCTATTTATCTACCTGCACTTTGAGGTGCTTTCGAACTGCTAGGTTGGCAGGAGCAGGGACCAAGCAACGGGAGCTCACGCCGTCACGGGGATTTGAACCGCCGACCTTCTGATCGGCAAGCCCTAGGCTCTGTGGTTTAACCCACAGCACCACCCGCGTCCTAGGAAAGTGCATAAAGGTAAAGGGACCCCTGACCATTAGGTCCAGTCGTTACCGACTCTGGGGTTGCGCGCTCATCTCGCATTATTGGCCGAGGGAGCCGGCGTATAGCTCCCAGGTCATGTGGCCAGCATGACAAAGCCACTTCTGGTAAACCAGAGCAGCACATGGAAACGCCATTTACCTTCCCGCTGTAGCGGTTCCTATTTATCTACTTGCATTTTGATGTGCTTTCGAACTGCTAGGTTGGCAGGAGCTGGGACCAAGCTACGGGAGCTCACCCCGTCACAGGGATTCGAACCGCCGACCTTCTGATCAGCAAGCCCTAGGCTCAGTGGTTTAACCACAGCGCCACCTGGGTCCTAGGAAAGTGCATACTGTATAACATTTTAATCAAAGGCACAGGAGCACAAAAAAGCCTCAATAGCACTTTGCCCATTTCCACAGGAGCTGGAATTGCATATTATGGGTGTGTCCAAGGAGAAAATCACCAGGTATCAGGTCTAAAAGGAGAGTGGCAAAGAAAGAAAAATGGATGGGGAGAAAGAAAAGAGAAGAGAGAAGGGTTGACCTATCCACTTTGGGCCCTAGCCACTGCTGATACACAGGTCCCCCACCACTGATGATGTCCTCAACCAGGGGGGGGGGCATCCCCACTTCTGATATAACACAAAGGACTCTTGTGACAGCCCCAATGCCACTATGGTAGTGCACAAGCACATCACCAGCATCACCACAGGAGATGGCCAGAAAGTGGTACCAAAGGTGCTGAAGACACACACCCTTACCCTAGTATTTGACACCCTGGATATATAGAGATACCTGGAGATATAGATGTACATACAGTATTTTCGTTCCCAGTCTAGTCTCATAACTGTAATTGGTTATAAACTGTTTTTAATATTGTATTTTTAAATTGCTGTAACCTGCCATAGGACTTTATGGGGAAGGGCGGGTAAGAGATAATAATTATGATGATGATGATGATGATGATGATGATGATGATGCAGCTACCAGCCCAGCACAGATAAAATAAGTCAGTCATCTGGCCCTTAAAAGCTACTGACTGCTGCCTGAGCCCTCGCTTTGATTGCTTCTCCCAGCTTGACTTTCTCTGGAACTGCCTGTATCCCTCCAGGCCACGAGCTCTGACTGTTTCCTGATTAAATTCTAGCAAAACGCAACTCACCAATCCTAAATATTTGCAGTGACATATCTGTCCACGATGTTCACGTGATACTATGGTTTGTGACACGTCGTGCTCCTTTAGCAGATAATACATCCTGAATGCCTATTGGGCTTCAAGTGTTGGTAGGCTTCAGTTTCATAAGGCTCTTTTCTGATTATTATTTTTCTTTCAGATTATCTAAGAACATCAGAGTCCTACTTCATCAGATCAAAGGCCCATCTAGTTCAGCAGCCTGTACTCTCTCAGCCACACAGATGCCAAGGGGAAGCCCAAAAGTAGGACCCGAGCATGGCAGCACTCTAACCATTTGTACTCCTGAGCAACTGGCATTCAGAGGAACACCTCTTCTGATACTGGAGGTAGGACATAGTCATCATCACAGCCAATGGCCATTGGTAGACTTATCGTCCACGGATTTGTCAAAGCCTCTTTTAAAGTTGGTGATGAGAACCATTGCTTCATCTTGTGGCTGTGAATTCCATAGTTTAACTATGCACAGTGAGAAGAGAGTTCTTCCTTTTGTCTGTCCTCTTCCTGTGGGATGTAACATAAGCAGTCAAGTACAACACTTCCTGTTTGCCCAGAGTAGACACACAGGGGATCTTACTCCAGCCAGGAGGACTTCCTGTCACACCTGTCTGGAGCATCCTCCCCCCTGTATGTGACCAGGTAGATGGGTGTGACCCTGTGAGGCCCTGTAAAAGGGCCAGTCACGCAGCCATCTTCCTCTTTGACTCTCTTCTGATATTGATGTTATTTTGCTGTCTGCTGGCTCTCAGCCAGCAGCACATGGGCTCATTCCCATATGGGATTAACTCAAACCCTTTTCTGTAACTACAAGCTAATGCCTGCCTTCAGGGAACCTACTGTGAACTGAATGTAAGTACTGTAAACTTTTTATCATTACTTTTAAAAGAAGACTTTTGTGTCTTTATTCTTTTTAAGAGGGAACAAAGGGAATTTACCAGGAACTAACCCAATGTGGACAAGCCAGATTAGATTGTTTAAGTAAAGAGATTCAACTGAATCTACCAACTAGCTTCCTGCTATACACTGGGGAATGTACTCTGCTACTGACTCACTAGCGTGAGGAAGGATAATATTTAATCAATATATCCTCTCCTGCTACCCACAACATTCCCACACTTCCAGCATTCAGCATCATGGGGGACCTTAGGTTATTCCAAGAAACCATTGGTTCATCTACCTCAGTACTATTTATGCTTACTGGTAATGGTTCTCCAGGATTTCAAACAAAGGTCCTGCCCAGCCTTTTTTGAAAATGTCAGGGATTGAACTGGGGGCCTTTTGCATGCCAAGCAGGTGCTCTCCTGCTCAGCTAAGGACCTACCCTCCCATATTACAAGAGAGAGAGAGAGAGCGCAAAACCTCCAATATCCTTGGATAGGCCTGCCTCTCACTGTGTGTTCTAGCAACAGAGGTGGTTCTGATCTTGTTGGCAGCCTGCCGAATTATCTTCTGGGGGGGGGCAGCATAGCTACCTATCAACAGTAGCTGTCAAAGAAATCAAGATGGAGGAAACATTGGCTAGATAACCCAGACCCAAAGTTTCCCTCAAATCACTAGGAAAAACAGACTAGGTAATTCTGCACCATGTTTATTTAGCCACACCTGCAATTTTGTTTTCATCGGTGCTCAAATGGAAACATCCCTGAACGAGGTGAGAAAGAGGCACTCCACCAACAGCCTTGGGGGAATGTTCCTTGAACTGAAATATAATAAGATTGAGTTCACCTTCCTAGGTATATATCCTACATTCACCTTTACATTTCCAACAATGTTTAATGTTTGATTGACAGAACGCCACTGGCTCTTGTTACCAATAAATGAACAGAGCTCAAGAAGCACCACAGTGAATACTAAAAAATAATCTAAGGTAGCATACACAAAGCTTAGCAAATTAACCGTATTCCTGAAGTGCCCTCCCTTCCTGTGCCCTTTCTTAGTTGGCATACCTCCAAGTATCTGACATTGCCAAAACAGAGTGAATGAAACAAATTGCAGAGAAGACAGCTCATGTTGTGTGGTGGTTCAGAAACTGAGCTGTGAATCAGGACATCTTAGGTTCATATCTCACAACTCCATGAGCTCACTAGGTAGCACTGGGAAATCCACTTTCTCAGCCTGAGTCTCCCATCTGCTAAGTGGAGGTTAATGATAATACCAACTTACCTTACAGGTAAGGATCGCATCCGGATAATAGATGCAAAAAAAGAGCTTTGAACACCAAGAAAACTTTGAAAGCACCATAAAAAGGTTAAGTATTATTCTCCCTTTAACAATAGCATTTGGGAGGGGGGAATCTTGAGAACCAAGACTTATATTTTATATGATACTGAAATTTATTCTACCCCTGTATCAGTTTTAAGTTTCAGATTTTGCTTTGTCTTTAAATCATGTTGTTCTACCCCCAGCTTGGTCTAACTTCAAATAATTTTTTTAACCAAGTCAATGCATCAGCCAGAGAGATCAGAGAATGCATTCAGTTAAAAAAGAAAACCCCTACTGACTCGAATGTGCTTGGGAGCCCGGCCACATAACCGGCATTAGAGAGCCAATGCAAGCTCCCAATAAAATTTATTGCTTTGGCATTGGCTTGAGTGGCTTCTTGGCTGCTCAGCGTTTGGCTGAAACACTCAGGCTGCAACCCTACACCATGTGCAAGGGAAGCAGGCACAGAAATGCCTTTCATAAGAAGCCAAGGTAGCCTCCCCTTCCGTACCTGGGCATTCATGTCAGCCAATGCCATGTTGAGTGTGCTGGATGTCAGAAGGCCCATCCGTCTAAACCAGGGATGGGGGAACTTTGGTCCTTCAAATGTTGCTGCACTGCAACTCCCATCATCCCTGGCCTTTAGACATGCTTGCTGCGGCAGATGGGAGTTGTAGTTCAGCAGCTCCTGCAGTGCCAAATATTCTAAATGGAGGTCCCTTCATGCCTTCACCTTGGAACCTGTTCTTGTTCTGCTCCTGCTTTTTATGGGGAAGCAGCTGTGTACTAGGGAGCAATGGGTGGAGTTGGATATTGGAAACAAGATGCAGAGGGGGCTCCATTTAAAAAGTTTGGCCTGCAGGGTATTTGACACAACAGCAGAGCGCCAAGCATGGAGATTGCCTGGGGATGGGGATGGGGAGGAGATGGCCGCAGTGGCTTAGGAGAGCCCACTGTGACTCTCGCTCCTTTCACAGGGTTGCGGGGTGAAGCAGGGGCGTAGGAAGGGAGGGGCGATAGGGGCGTTCCGCCCCAGGCAGCACGATCCCGAGGGCACCATGGCAGCTGCCCGCCATGCCCCCAAAATGCGTGCCACGCCCCCAGAACACACATCACGCCCCTCCAGACGGCGCGCCATGCCCCCAGAATGTGCGCCAGCCCCGCCCCCGGTGCCGGAGCCTGAAGCTCCGCCAGTGGGGTGAAGAAATGCAGTCATTGTCTGCTTGCTTCCTCCTATCTATCCATGCAATTCTCCATTCGGTTTGATACAGCATAAATAGATTATACTTCCACTTGTTACAATCCCAATCAGCTCCAATCCAAAACTTAAAAGTAAGATTAGAACTACAATACACTGTGAACCAGGGGGGCCAACTTGGATAGAATATTGCGGGAGGAAAACCCTGTCCCACATAATTGATCACAAGACACAGCATGCGCACACCATTTGAATGGCAATGCCCATCAACTGGGGGGTGGCAGCCCCCTCATATATTTTATTGCAGGGGCTGAAGGGACCTCAGACCCTAGGAGTTGGCTCCTATGCTGTGAACCCTTGACAAGATTTATTGTTATTCACTTCTATTTGTTTTTTTTAAATAATATTTTTATTGACCTTTTACAAAAACAAAAACATTTCGTTCACTTCTATTTGTTTATACTGTACTCTACACTTCAACCCTCTGTGCTCTGGTAATTTCCAGACTGGATTATTGCCATGTGCTCAACATGGGGCTGCCCTTGAACTCAGAAACAATTAACAATAGTACAGTGATTTCCCTTCTGTCTCAGTCACAGCAGTCACTAAGGAGAAATTATCGTAACACTCTAGATTGAAGTATACCCTGTGGACATGAGCTTAATCTCCAAAGTAAAAGATTTTCTAAGTCTGTTTCAATATCTGTACCTGCATTTGTCCTGGAAGACAGCACTTTGTGCTTGGTAATTGTTTTTAAAATTATCAATGAAGTTTGGAAGAAGAAGAAAAATGCAATGGTCACGTTACTGGCTGGGATTCCATTCAGAACCCACACAACCCTTGTTGTAGAACAACTGCACTGGTTGTTGGTTTGTTTCCTGGTCCAATCCAGGATGCTCACACTAACTTTTAAGGCCTTAATGACCTGGCTCCAAATACTTCCAAGGCAGTTTCATTCCCTGCAAACCTTATTGGATGTTAACATCAGCAGATATGGTCTTCTTGATAGTTCTACCACCCTCAGAAAAACTCAAGGAGTGGTGGCCCAGGAGAGGGATCTCTCTGTGGAAGCTCCTAGGTCAGTGATGGCGAACCTATGACACGCGTGTCAGCACTGACACGCATAGCCATTTTTGGTGACACGCGGCCGCATGAGACCTCACTTCCGGCCGGCGGCGGAATGTCGCAGGTGACGCATCTCTGGGGGCCTTGTGGACTTCCGGCAAGGCAAGATGGCGGTCGGCACGGAGCTGCGGAGCTCCTGAAAGTGACCAGCGCTGCAGGAGCTGCTGGACGGGCTCCTGAGCCACCAAAACTGCCACCTCCACCGCCCGGACACTGGGGGCCACCAGTGCAGCAACCAGGGAGCTGCCGGACCCTACCCCCACCCCGTGAACCTGACGGACAGTCTTGAGGCACTCCGGAGGCAGAAAAAAGAAGCCCCTGCACAGGCCCAACCCGAGCCCACCTCCCCAGCGGCAGACCCATTGGAGGACGGCCTGAGCCCAGAGTCCCACTGGGAAAGACCTCTGGGTTTTGCCTTATTTTTCCCCCTTTTAAATATTTTTTTTAATTGTTTTTTTTAAAAAAAAAACTAATAATTTTTCCCTCCCCTTTTTCTTTTTTTTAAGGGGAAACAATTATACATTTTTGTTATTTAAACTATAAATATCACGAAATTATATGTGTTTTTTTCCTCGAAGTGACACACCACTCGAGTTATGCTCGGTTTTTTGGCGAATTTTGACACACCAGGCTCAAAAGGTTGCCCATCCCTGTTCTAGGTTGTGGAGTTCCCTCCTTACAAAAATACCGTGTTTCTCATATTATAAGACACGTCTTATATTTATTTTTTCCTCAAAAAAAAACACTATGGCTTATTTTCAAGGGATGTCTTATTTTTTTCCTCCTCCTCCTGCCGCGGCCGGCATTGCTGCTGCGCCTATCACTATGTCTTATTTTCAGGGTATGGCTTATATTCCTTGAATGCTTAAAAATCCTGCTATGGCTTATTTTATGGGTATGTCTTAAAATATGAGAAACAGGGTATATCTGGCACCTTTTTGTCTGTGTTGAAGATACACCTCTTTACCCTGGCTTTTGACACTTAAGTTATATGTTTTTGAGACCTACCCTGTTCTTGTGATTTGTTTAAACTGTTTTGAATCTTGTATTTTAAATTGTTGGGACCTATCCAGCAACCTTAATGTAAAGACTGTAATAAACCAAAGTAAAGTAATGATAATAAAAATACAAAATAATTAATAATAGGGTTTCCTGGGGGGCTAATGTAGTGAGTAAATGTGATGTGATAAAAATTAAAGATATCAATAAGATATCACTGACTCTCTCAAAGAGTGCAAAACTGAAGGCACCAAAATATAAAAAGTTTGAAATATGTTTTGTCTTTGACAGAGCTGACAAGGAAAGGATTCTTAAGTTTAGTGGTTATCCCAACAAACTGTCTTTCTGTGAGAGGGCTGTGGATAACAACCAAATTAGTACTCATGATTCTAGACTTGTAGCAGTAATGTAGCTGTGCCACTCACTGCTAATGCCAACTGCAAATCAGTACCTAAACAGATAATTGTTTTTAGGGAATCTCAAAGCAGTTGATCCAGCAAAAATGTTGACTTTACTGCTTCATTAGTCTCTTACCTCGAAATTTCTTGGGTGGGTTATCCAAATCACCAGCTGTCGGCTCCACCACACACCGGTCATCCACCAGCCTGAAAAATGAGCAAGAGAACATTCAGTTATGGTATTTGACTTTGAACTCAGTGGTTTCAATGGTCTGAAAAGTTATCTGTTCTACTGTCTCCCTGCTCTGCCAGCTCCCTCAGCCTGAAGCAAGATGAGTGCCGCACCCTATATTCAAGTTTGACTGAACTTAACCATCCAGGGGTCCTTTACCTTTGTACCTTTATCACAGAAAACAGGAGACACAGGGTGACGTCCTGCTTTGTGTTTGCCAAAGCTGCAAAAATAATTAAAAGCAATAACACAGATTCCTAGACCTAGTCTTAAATTTTGGGAATACAGCATCACTATTTTATGGTACACCAGCAGCACCTTGGGGCGGGGTATCCAAACAATCAGGCATCTGGTTTGTTTGTTTTCGTTTGCACACACACACACACACACACACACACACACACACACGAGACCAAATATGCTTTGAAAAATAAATTTGAAATTCCCTTTTAAAAAAATGAATAAAAATAAATCTTGAACATCCTGTAGCAGTGCAGCGAAACTTGAAAATTAACATTTGCCAATATGTTCTAAAACAGACAGCTAATGCAAAAGCTTCAAAATGCATTATGTGTTAAAATTGCAGAATAATTAAAGTCTTGTGACTTTAATGAAAACAATTCATGATTTTGAACATCTGGGGTTACTCATACCAGACTGAGTTACTCAAAATACATAATTTGGTACATCTTTCTGACAGCCCATATATTTGAGAACAATCACTTTCATTCTAAGTATCAACTAACTTCTCTATTAAGAATAATCATTTCCAAAATAACCTAAGAATTACAATTCCTTTTTGTTTCATTTTGGAAATAACGCAACATCAGCAGTGATAACCTTTCATGTTTTTGAACGCTTTCCACTATGATCTTAAATGTTGAAGAATCTTTTTGTCTCTCTGTATACTCTTCCTCCACATTGGAGACTTTCTCCACATTGGCTAATATAAGACCACAGTGAGTGCTTGGATATGAAACATGAGAGGAAGCCTTAGACCAGGACAGAAAGACCAGGTCTCTCTTCTCCCTGCTACCCAAGATCCATTTAGCTGGAGATACCAGGGGTTAAACCTGGGACCTTGATAATTCATTCAGCCTGCTTAGGCAACAGTACCTAATACATAAACATTCTGTGCAATTAAAAAGTTATTTCCTATTTGTCAACAGAAACCCTCTGCACTATGATAATGAGGAAGGTGGTTTGGTAACTTGCCACCATCCCTCTCAGTATATAAAATAACATAACTCCTCCGTGTATTTTGGCATGTATGCTTCCAGTTGCAACATAGCGCAGAACACTGTCATCATAAATCAATAGAGGCCAGTAGTATAACACAGATGCTGGAGGTGTACCTCCTCAAACCTAGGGTCCCCCCCCCCCATTTCAGGAGCCACAATAGCTCTGATGCATCTTGCCCTTTGTTGACGTTTATTTCTATCTTGACTATGGCTGCAAGCTTTAAATGATGTAACTGAATGTTTAATCATTCAAATGTGTCACTGTTTAAACACTGGAGCCAAGAAGGAAGGGCACATTGATATGGAGACCATATAAGCAGGCGCAGCATTGAGTGTGTTACAGTAATCCAGCCTTGAGATTATTACCAGCTCATGGATCACTGCAGGCAAATTATCCTGATCCAGGAACCGTTGCAGCTGCTGCACCAGCCCAAGCTGGGGAAAGGCCCTCATAACTTCTGAGGCCACTTAGTCTCCAGCTACAGTGACTGGACAGCTCCATGTAGTGCCCAGGCTGGAAAATCCATATGAACAGAGTCCACATGTTCCAGCAGCAGTCAACCTCAAACCAAGAAGCTCCAGGTCTGGCTAGCTCCCTCTGCCTTCTATGAGAATGGAGACCACCTTGGTTGAGCAGTCATAAGCTTCAACAGAGTGGAAGGGCCTGTGGTTCCACTCGGACAGGGGTGGGAAACCCTTGTGGCCCCCTGGATGTTGCTGAACTGCAATTCCCATCAGCCACAGCAAGAATGGTCAATGATGATGAGAGCTGTAGTTCAGCAACCTGGAGGACCAAAAGTTCTCCATCCTTGCATGAGGGTTTCTGAGCTACAGTCCTCAGAGGCAAGGGAGGCAGGTCCATTAGGGCAAAGGGGACACTGGCTGACCAACCTCAGTCTGCCTCAGCCAAACCCCCACCAGCTTGCCTTCTTATTGACAAAACTCAGGGATCATTCTGTGTGTCATTGGCTCGGCTTCCCCGACTTGCCACCCTACCAACTCCAACCAGCCGCCACACCTTGGGCCAGAGAGATGCAGGTTAGTCGTGCCATGTAAGCCAGAGCCAGAGCAGCAGACACAACAGTGTACAAGTAGAAAACATAACCAGGGTGTAGGTGGTAAGCTTATTTTAGGACCCCCAGATTACTAATACTGTAAAGCACATTTCCCAGTTGAATGAATAAGACTGTGCCACAGGTGTCTATTTTGCATTGTTTTTAAACTCGACTTCTGTTAATTGTGTACTGTTCTTTAGCTTTTATTTTTAGATTTTGTACACCACCTCGGGGCAGATGTGGAAGGAACAACAATAATCCCCCCCATTGCCTTCACAGAAACAATACAGTGCCATGTCACAGGCTGTCAATACATTCTGCTGGGGAGAATGTTGCAAAAGAAGGCTGGGGGATTCCAGCAGGATCTGAGATCAGCTGCATGTTGAACAACCTGTTGCTTGTATGTCAGGGGACCCTGTTGCTCCAGAGAATCAGGCTCTGCCTGCTAGAGCACTTCATTCCATCTGTCTCCTTTCCAGCTCTTCCTATGGTAGTGAAACAAACAGCTAGCTGCTCCTGGCACTTAGGGAAGCACATTAACCAGGCAGCCAAAATTTCAGACATACACCAGCTTTTACTCAATGCCAAGGTGTCCTCAGCAGGAAGGGTCAGGATGAAGGTTGGGTCCCACAGCGGTAATCCTTTCTATTTGTGACTGGAGATGGTCTTCAACAAGCGATTCTAATATGACTGATCAGGATCCATTACTAGGTTATGGTAGATCCCGAGGCTACTGGCACTGCCAGTACTAGCTCAACACTTTTGGGTGTGCCAGCTATCCATTAAAAATGTAACTTGGGTCACCAGATTCATGTTGACATTAGCGTTCCGTGAAACACTTATCCAAATTTAAGGGTTCTTTTCTTCCATTTCAAAAAGCATTTCTTTTTGTTTGCTGAACTATTATCTAACAGTGGACACTTAAGCAGTGAACCTTGGTGAATAAGGAGCAGAAGAATCCAGAGAAGGGTTTTCACTACTGACACTGTGACCCCCCAACTACATGTAATGCTCATTCACAAACATCTCTCCTCCCCAACTTTCTTTTTTTAAACATAAGCAGACAAAATGACTACAAAAGGAGAGGGTGATTCACTTAACCTTTTCACCTCTGGCTGTTTCACTACTCAAAAGCCTTTCCTGCCATCACTACCACCACCCAACTGCACAAGTGAAAATGTATGGGGATTTTCACAAGTGACACTGAGAAGTGCTTATAATCTTGTGGAGGGGAATGTCTGCTAATGCAGGAAAGAAAAGGGCAGGCAGCAACTTGTGAAAACACCCTAAAAGGTATGGGCGTAAACATCCCTAGTTAGATAGCATAAGCTGTATCTCAAGTTGTACTCAGAGTAAAATGAACAGACCTAAGTTAGTCATGTCCTGAAATTCTAATGGGTTTACTCTGAATAGGACTAACATGATTGGATATAACTCCATGTCCCAAACAAAGGCAAAGTGATTTTATGGAGTGGTGGGGAACTCTCTTATTAAAGAAGTTAGGAAACTAGGTTCTGCAGATTCCAGCCAAAAAAACCCTACGTCAATTAAGAGCTTTCAGAAATATGAAGTTCATCTGCCACCTGAAAGCAGGAAGAAAGCAAACCATGGGAATATACATCAACTTGGGAAAAGGCCAAAGCTCAGTGGCAGAGCATTTGCCTTGCTTACAGAAGGTACCAGGCTCAATTCCCAGCATCTCCAGGTTGAAATGTCCCCTCCTTGAAGCCCTGAAAGGCTCCTCCCAGTCAGTGTAGACCATATTGAAGTAGATGGACCAATGGCCTGACTCTATAGAAGGCAGCTTCCTATGTTCCTTGGGCAGGGATTACCGGAGCCAAGCTACCAGCATCCAGAAAGCTATAGCTCAGTGGCAAAGCATCTCCTTTACATGCAGAAAGTCACTGGTTCAGCTGTCAACATGTGGGGATGTCCCCAGTCTGAAATCCTGGAGAAGTGCTACCAGCCAACGTAGACAATAGTGAGCGAGATGGACCAAAGATCTGACTCGAAAGGCTCAAGAATAGATCTTGTAGGCAGCAACAGTACTTCAAGTGCCTTTTCTGACAGTCTCAATATAATCTAGGGCAAGATGCATTGCACTTTAAAGGTTAAAAAACAAAACAGTACAGTAATACTGTTTTGAACACAAAACAAAGAAGTAACCAGTGTTCTGTAGATCTTCTAGGAGTGGTGTTATATGGTCCTGGCAGTTGCACAATTGAATATTTTTGCTGTTGAACTTTGCACCAGCTGAAGTTTCTAAACTGTCTTCAAAGGCAACCGTGCATCTATCACCTTGAGTTCCCAAAAAGAAAGGAGGGACATATGTATAATTGGCTGACTAACTGAAAATCTGCTCACCTCTCTGACATGCAAAGGGCCAGCCAGTCTTTTATCCCAAGGGCTTTGAGAACAACGAAGAACTGGGAAATAGATGCAAGCACTTAAGCAGCAAGAGGCCTCTTGAGTACTTTGGAACAAACCCAGAAACCAAACATTGTTTGCCTAATGTCTCTCAGTTCAGTGTTTTCAAGCTACTTCAAATTATGAAGATTGTACAAGAAGCCTTTTCCATCCCCTGAACTGTTCTCACAATCTGAGAAGAGCACTCTCTTCTGTTGCTCTGCCAACTGGAATTCGTATTTAGATTCTCTAAATCACTTGGATCCCCAAGACCTGGATGTAGCAAGAAAATTAGGCAATCATCCTGCAAATCAGAGGTGTAAGGAAGCAAAGAATCATAGAATTGTAGAGTTGGAAGGGACCACAAGGGCCATCTAGTCCAATGCCCTGCAATGCAGGAATCTTTTTGCCCAATGTGGGGCTCAAGCCCACAACCTTGACAAGAAGCACTTCACGCTCTTCTGACTGAGCTACAGATATGATGTAGCAAAAGGTGACATATTCTCATTTCTGGCACCTAGTTTAATCCCTGTGAAGCTAACATAGCAGCTTTGATCTCTCAAGGTTGCTGAAATCAGAATGTGCTCCAGAGTCATTACCAGGCACTTAACTGATGTGCCCTTGGTCTTCTCATGATGAGACAAATTTCCATTCTGCTGAGACAGTGAGCAAGCAATATTATACAGCAGGCACTGGTTATCTTAAGACCTAAAAGTTGTTTTCAAGCATTCCATAAAAACTTTTTGGTGCATAGACTACCACTTGCATTAGAGGCGATATGTTTAAAACCATCAGAATTAAAGCACTGATTTGCATGAGATTATAAATGTCAGAACAGTTGATGCTGGTTACCAAGAGGGAGAGGGGCAAGGCGGCAGCGAGGTTGGTGTGATGCAGGTGCAGCCAATCTGATGATGCTCGCAATGCTCCTACAGTACACCAACCTCCTGCGCTGCCTCACCTGTCTGTGGTCTTGCTAACCACAGTGAGCCTCACATTGGGAAACCAGGTAAGCAACACTTCCTCCATCAACCACTCTTGGAGGGAGCAGTTTGTTGTTTGGACTCTGCTTCAAGGCATCAAAATGGTTTGGGACCACACTGCTGAAAGGAGCATTTCATGGGACACGTTTGCATGGTTTGATTTAGGTGCCTAACGGGTAAAACCCGTGATTTTTTTATTTTTATTTTAGATTTTTTTAAAAAACCTTTATTGATATATACCATTTAAAAACATTAAAGGAAAACAATAACCATACATTAAAACAATTCAAACAAAACAATATTATATGAAATCACAACTTCAAAACCATTTCAGCTCACTCGTCAATAAAGAATAAAAAAGAGATAAAGAAGAGATAAAGAAAAGAATATGAAAATTGAAAGAATAAAGAACAGGAAAGAGCAGAAAAAGAGAGAAGAAAAGGATGAAGAAAACATCTAAGGTAAGTCACAACTTCCACCGCTTCTCCATACAGTTATTTTTTGCATGTACATTTCTGTCTTTTCATAAATGTAGTTTATAAAACAGTTCGACAGTATACTGTATAACCAAATCCATTCCAATTCCCGTTTCCAACAAGGTCATTCTAAACACAATCCATGATTCATTGTGAGAAAGCAAAACTTGTTGTACGAATAAGACAGGTTGGGCCACTGCAAAATAAAAACAGTTGCAAAAGGGCAGGTGTTATGTTTATTTGAGCACTCGGCAGCTTTGTCACTAATTGCCACACAGTAACCCTATGAAAGTACAGTATCGAGTAGAAAGTGAGGGGGAGGGACAGATAGAATTACAGGAAGAAAACTCAAAAAGTAAAGTTAGCTGCATTGTTCCATAAGGGGGAGGGGGATCCCAAAATCCATATTAGGACCACATCTTTATTAGTTCAAACATAATAAAGCAGGACCCCTTCATGAGCATATAAAGTTGTCATCAACTCCAGCCCAAATTCTTAGGAAAGTAAATGAAATAATGTCTGGAAATATAAATAACCAACATCTATTAATCATAATTAAAATGGCAGCCTTGGGGAGCAGCAGGAGGTCCTGATGAAGGCAGGGAAGGAACTGCAGTTCTGAAACCCAGCTCCAAAGCCTTCTGAAAAGCTCCCTGACCCTGGACTATATGGTAAACAGAGCAATCAAAGGTGTGGAGGATAAGGAGGACTGGAATAATACAGAGACCCTTCTTCTGATTCTACCAAGGAGTGGGGTGCTGACCCACAAATAGGGCCACTTCTCTGTCATAACATCCTAGCTGTGGAACTCCCTCCCTTTCAAAAGAGACTCAGGGTGGTCTCTGAGCATTTCTCAACACCTATTAAAAACATATTTATTCTCCCGGGCTTTTGGTAGGGGCTAATGAGAGATGAGTCTGATCAAACTGTGGGAGGCAGTGCAAGACAGGAGTGCCTGGTGTGGGGGTCACAAAGAGTCGGACACGACTAAATGACTAAACAACAACAACAATGAGAGATGGATGTGCCTGCTGTTGTAATGCAGCCGGAGAAGATCTGATATATTTGCTGCTGCGCTTTGTTGGGACAAGTTGCTGTTGGCTGCTGATTTACAATTGTGCTTTACACAGCAAATGGCTTGTTTTAATTTTGCTGCAGATTTTAAACCGCTTCAATCCGCTCTGGGATCACAAAAGTGATGAAGGGCAGGATGTACACCTAAAGAATAAGGAAAAGAACAAAAATATACTTTTGTAGGAAGAGAGTAACGGGGTGTGTTCCGCAGCCTGGCTTTGAAAACGTCTGACTTGTGAATGAGGGCAATGGGGAGATTATGAAACTCTGTCTACAATGTGAAGAGAAGGATTAAGTTCCTAAGATTCAATCAGGGAAGAGATTGCTATCCCAGGATCCACTTTTGGAATGAGAAAATAGAGGCAAGAGATGGATTAGAAAGGAGGAAATATGTAGTAGAAAAGAGACACAGAGAAGCAGACCAACTAGAACAGGCATCCCCAAACTTTGGCCCTCCAGATGTTTTGGACTACAATCCCCATCTCCCCCGACCACTGGTCCTGTTAGCTAGGGATCATGGGAGTTGCAGGCCAAAACATCTGGAGGGCCGCAGTTTGGGGATGCCTGAACTAGAACAACAATAGTCTTCCCCATGTATTCCTATCAGTCACATGCTTCACCCCAAAACTATTTGTTATTTCTATTTATCAGGCTTCCGTCCAATCAGTTTTTGCTGACGTGCACAACTTCCTTGCTGTCAGTTCAAATTTCCATTCGCTCTTCCTGGTACCTTCCACAT
The DNA here is from genome assembly GCF_963506605.1 of Zootoca vivipara. Taxonomy (NCBI): domain Eukaryota; kingdom Metazoa; phylum Chordata; class Lepidosauria; order Squamata; family Lacertidae; genus Zootoca; species Zootoca vivipara. The sequence goes on along the minus strand of NC_083282.1, from coordinate 50,677,691 downwards.
TGTTCCACCACCTCTTCCCACCCGGGTTACACTGCTTATCACATTCCTTCACAGCCATATAACACAACAAAAAGGTAGCAGCTGCTCTGGAAACACAGCCTGGGTTTATATGACACCGGAACTCCATACCAGTAGCCTGTGCTGCTTCTGTTCATATATCAAGAACCAAAACCTGCTTCTGAGATTCCGCACTGCAGCTATATATCATGCCTTTAAGTTAGGGTTGCCACATGGCCAGTTGTTAACCCACCCAGCCATAAGTTTAACATCCGGGTTCTATTTGCATATTTATTCATTGATTTGTGGTTTGTTTGATTCTTATTTATTAAAAGGCAGTATCTCCAATCTTATCTGTTTTAAGAGCTAGGATGGCATAAACGCTCTATGAAAATGAAACCAAATGGTCTACATGGGGCGTGGTCCCAATCTTATCAGCTATTCCCCAGGTTTCTAATGCACAAACATTTCCTTCAACCTTTTCTTTCTGCTGCCCGTCTGTAGCAGGGGAAGGAAGAGGAAATAATTACCGGTAGATATGGGGCAGGGAAGGATAAATGCATATATGTGCTGTGCTTGCTTTTAACCTGCATCAAAACTCCAACTGTGTACACATTAACACTTACTCTGGCTCTAGTGTTGGATGGATTGAATTTATGACTGATTGATTGATTGAATTTATATACCGCCCCATACCCAGAGGTCTCAGGGCAATTCACAGAAAAGATCACAATATATAAATCAAAAATAAAAGCAATAACCCAATAATACCCCTCCAAAAAGAGCCACATTTTAAAAGGGTATGGGATCTTGATCAGATCAACCAAAGGCCTGTTTAAAAAGGAACGTTTTTGCCGGGTGCATAAAGGTGTATAATGAGGGCGCCAGATGAAATTCCCTGGGGAGTGCATTCCACAGAAGGGGAGCCACTGCAGAGAAGGCTCGATCTCGTGTTGCCACCCTCTGGACCTCTCGAGGAGACACACGAAGGGGGGCCTCAGATTAGGAGATGATCTCAGGGTCTGGGTAGGTTCATATGGAAAGAGGTGGTCCTTGAGGTATTGCGGTCCTGGGCCATTTAAGGCTTTATAGGTCAAAACCAGCACTTTGAATTGGGCCTGGAAACTAATCAGTAGCCAGTGCAGTTGGACCAGGATTGGTGCAATATGCTCAAACCATCTTTCTCCAGTGAGCAACCTGGCTGCTAAATTCTGCACCAGCTGAAGTTTCCAAACCGTCTTCAAAGGCAGCCCTACGTATAACACATTGCAGTAATCAATGCAGAGTTTGAAGCCCCAAGTACACAAGACTAGATGACCCGTTGGTTCCCTTCCAAGTCTATAGTCCTATGATTCTGACTTCAGCCACAATCCATAAGCGTCCTGTTGGTTCTTGAGAAATACAGTCATACCTCGGTTTAAGTACGCCTCGGTTTGAGTACTTTCAGTTCAAGTACTCCGCGGACCCATCTGGAACGGATTAATCCACTTTCCATTACTTTCAGTGGGAAAGTTCGCTTCAGGATAAGTAGGAACAGGGGCATAGGAAGATAGGGGGGTCGGAGCGGTGCACCCCGAGCACCGAGCGACCCGATCCCAGGGGCGCCATTGCCGCTGCCTGCCCCGCCCCCAAAACGCGTGCCACGTCACGGCGCACGGTGCACCCCACCCCAAAACGCATGGGTGCCCCACCCCCAGAACACGCACCACGTCACTGGGGGCAGCACGCCTGCTCTCTGCCCCCGGTGACGGAGCATGAAGCTCCACCGCTGAGTACGGACTTCCAGAACCAATTACACTCATACTTTGGGTTAAGTACACTTCAGGTTGAGTACTTCGCGGAACCGTCTGGAACGGATTAATCCACTTTCCATTACTTTCACTGGGAAAGTTCGCTTCAGGTTAAGTACAGACTTCCGGAACCAATTGTGTACTTAAACCGAGGTACCACTGCACTCCTGCTTGATGCTCTTTCTCTCACGCCAGTTTCCATCGGATTAGAAAACAGAAGCCACAGTTAAACCAAGGTGAGTACATTTCACAGATCATAGCGTATGCACCTATGACAGCTTCCATGAATTGGAGTTTGGTGCAGGGGAAACAAATCAGGTAACAGAGATTGGGTGAAGACACCTCCACTCCTTCTCTGCCATGAACAGCAACATTAAAAAGCGCCTTGAAACATAGCAGCCAGGAGTGGACTTTGCTAATGGACTTTGCTGCATTTCAAGCTGTTAACGTGTGCTGAGCCTTAAAGCCCTGCTTGTCCTGAATCCATCACATACTTCTCCTGTGGCACAGTGGGTTAGTGTGTCCAGCTGTTAACCAGAAGGTTGGTGGTTTGAGTCCATCCAGAGATACTGTGGGCAAACTTCCTGCACTGCAAGGGGTTGGACTAGATGACCCTCAGGGACCCTTCCAACTCTATGATTCTACGATTCTTCATATTTGGGCATAAATCCTATTGATTTCATTGAGGGGTGGGTGAATGTTGGGAGTTGCCTCCACCAAACAGAAAATCTTAATTGCCCTTCAGAAGTGCACTGTTAACTCAATAGCACAGTGAGTGACCATGAATACTAGCACACAGAGGCTGGACACATCAAAGAAGCATTTCAGTTAAATACATTGTAAATTTAAACAGGGAAAACAGGTAGAGAAAAACGGGACTCCACTGCGCCGTCTGGTGTCAAAATGTTATATCACATGTACAATGCATATAAATCACTTTTTCTTTCCCAATTTATCTGACTCCTCTAGACTAGTGAGGGAGAGAAAGAGTAAAAAATGAAGTTTGCATTCTGGAAGCCTGGAAACTTCTGAATTTCCACCCTCTCCCAAATCCCAGTCTGACTCAAAAGCAACAAAACTCTTTGCTCGTCATTTCTTAGATCTACCGATTGTCATCAATTCAAGATACTGTGATAATGCATGCAAAAGACTCTAAAGACTTCAAAGTGCTGTAGAATAATTGCCATGTCTTATTATCTCACTTATACCATTGCCCACCTCCTAAGAGTATGCACAATTATTTAGGAATTGGGGGCAAGTGCCAGACACTTCCCCTCTCTGGAAAAGGGCAAACACGGTCGGTTTTATTTTCTTATTTTATAATAATGACAGAAGAGAACAATCTTCAATGATACAAGCGTACGAAACAAAGACATATCTGATGCCAGGGATATTAGTCATCAATATTCACTTTGCGAAGACAAAAACAGTGATGACTAAGGTGTGCCTGACGCATTGCTTATAGTCTATTTCCTCTCCTGGTATTTAATTCCCCAGAGAGCCACTTCATTATAATGCTTTCCACACCATGGTCATCCACATGGGGAAGGCAAGCAAGGGGGGGCAGCTGCATTCCCTGGATGAACCATAATTCCCAGGTTGCCAGCTTTCATTATTTAAAAAAGGAATAAATATCTAGCATTTGTAGAATCTGAGATATGGGATAAAAGGCAGAGATACCATTCTTCTCATTTTTTCTGGTAAGAAATTAGCCTGCTCTCTCTCCGTTCGGCTTGCCTTTCACTTCCCAGAATTCACTGGGAAGAAGGATTTACTGTTCAGACACTCTTGGAATTGTAGCTCTGTGAGCGGAATAGGAGACTCCTAAAAACAACCAGCAGCCTTAACAAGCTACCATGATACTCTTTTATCTCAGGGTCATGCATTCAAGCCCCACGTTGGGTAAAAGATTCCTGCATTGCAGGTGATTGGACTAGATCAGGCATAGGCAAAGTCAGCCCTCCAGATGTTTTGGGACTACAACTCCCATCATCGCTAGCTAACAGGACCAGTGGTCAGGGATGGTGGGAGTTGTAGTCCCAAAACATCTGGAGGGCCGAGTTTGCCTATACCTGGACTAGATGGCCTTTGTGGTCCCTTCCAGCTCTACAATTCTATGATTTCTATTATTCTATTATTTAGGGGAGGGGGAGAGATGGCTGCTTAAAGGGATATGATATTCCTTTAAATGTACAGCAGATCCTCCAAGTGTCTCTATTTTCCAGGGACGTCCCCGATTTAGAGAAGCCATCCCAGTTTCTGTTTTGATCCCGGAATGTCCTGCTTTTCCTTAGGATGTCCCTATTTTCATTGGAGAAATGTTGGAAGGTATGGAGTTATCCGATCCCAAGCCGTCTGAAGGCAATTCTGTATAGGGAAGGGGTTTTTTATGTTTAATGTTTTATTATATTTTTATATATCTTGGAAGCCGCCCAGAGTGGCTGGGGGCAACTCAGTAAGATGTGTGGGGTATAAATAGTAAAATTAGCATTATGGAATGGGACGGCCCTATTTTCATCAGAGAAATGTTGGACGGTGTGTGTCCAGTCCAAATGGGGGCTATTTGGGGCAAAACAGGCCATAAAACACTCTAGTAGAGAGGAAGTAAATCTGAAATTTGAGATTCAAATGACTGCAACCATATTCTTAATTATGTAGTATACTATTTTGCATTTACTTATTGCATTTCTAAACCACTTTTCCTCCACAGATTATACCTGGTTCTCTCACTCACTCATTCCACAAGCATTTTCTCCTCACAACAACCCTGTGAGGTAGGTTAGGTTGAGAGATACTGACTGGTGGTCCAATGTTGCCTAGTAAGCTTCACGGCCGAGTGCGGATTTGAACCCAGGTCTTCTAAGTCAGACTGACACTCTACATTGGCTCTCACTTACACTGACTCTTGTTGCCTTTGCAAATCAAAGGTGAGCGAATCAAAGCAGCATCACAAGCACATTAGAACATTTAATTTAATAACCTTTTGCAGTAATTTAAATGAAAGGTTTTCAAGAGGTTATTGTTAAACAAAAGCTAAAGGGTACATTTCACATGGCATCTGACATTTTTGAGGATATTTAAAATTACTGCGTATAAATATCTGCTACTAAAAGTTGCTGATCTTTGAATACCATAAATAAGCAACAAAGAAAATCAATATACACTTAGACTGCCGTTCTATACCAAATTACCTAGGAATAAACCCATTGAACTCAATAGGACCAACTCTAAGGAGGCATGTATGTTAGGATTGCACCATTAAGAAAGTTTGGATCTACACATTGCTCAAAGAGAAGTTGTGTAACTTCTGTTTGCGAAGTAGGTATCTATCCAATTTTCTGGTACTCGCTGTGCTGTTTAAGCCCATTGAGTGACAAGAATTTGTGGATACTCGAAGCCTCATGAGGACAAAGGGAGGCTGTGTCAATGATTGCTTTTAAAGTGGACAAGTGTTTTATTTTCTTGGTTTTTTTTACTTTGAAATGAATTTGGTGATCCCCAATTCTATGTTATGTATGTAGTGCATTGATTTCATTATTTTGTTTTGTCATTGCTGTGGTCAGCACAATGACTGAACAGAACAAAATACTGTACATGTCAATTTGCAGTTGTTTTAAGGCATCCAGAAAAGAAAAGGCAACAGGGCCAGAAGAGAACCAAACACATTTTCTGCTTTCCCTTGAAATGTCCTTCAAGGATCAGCTGCGGCGAATTGCATGTGCAAGTGTTGCTGACATGAAACAGTTAACACATGAAATTTAATACAAGAGTAGATTCAGCAAGGAGGTGAGGCACACAGAACCTTATTGTAATTAGGCCATTCAGGGTTCCTTATCTAGATGATAGAATCAGGCAATTAGTGCATCATGATCTAAGGAAGCTGAACCAGTGTTTAATTAGCGCAGGTCCAGGCTGGGCCACTGCTGCACTTGCATTCACGCTGCATTGTCCCAGTAGGGAACTCGCCAAAATAGAAATGCTGCATTTGTTGTACAGTTCCAGAGCAGAGGGCTGGGATGAATCTACAGGATGTTAATCTAGGACAATCCAGATAGCAAGGCACTGGGCTTAGGATTCAATGCAAGCGTTATTCCATACCCTTCAGCATTTCTCTGATGAAAATAGGGACATGCCAAGGAAAAGCAGGATATTCCAGGATCAAATCAGAAACCAGGATGGCTTCTCGAAATCAGGGACGTCCCTGGAAAATAGGGACACTTGAAGTGTCGGTTATTCTATTTATTTATTTCATATATTTATATGCTGCTACTTAATACTAGAACACCCTCTAAGCAGTTTACAAAAAGATAATGTGTGTGTGAGAGAGAGGGGGGGACAAATGACAGATAGCTAGATAGATGATACGGTAGATAGATAGACAGACGAAATAAAAATAACAATATAAAACTAAGACTGCAATAACAGATGAAACAATATTTTTTTAAAGAAACCCAAAATGTAGCAACACTCTTAGAAAACTTTTTTAGGGATCAGGGAAATGGCTCAGTAGCCTGGCCATCAAGTGTCAGTAAGGTGAATGGAGAACAGGAGAGAGGTATGGTCTGCAGCTATTCTGACCCTGCCCTCAACCCTCCAACCTTATCCACCTCGTTGCTCACCATGCTGTCTCCTGCCAATAGCCACTTGAATAGGGGCACCATCCCTTGTCTCTTCACCCTCCGGCTTGCCAAAGCACAGCCAGACTCGCAATGTGCAGTATTTGCCCCACTAACACACGCACATCACACACCCAATTCTGTCTTCCACCTACTCCCAAGCGATTTCCTTACTCAGACCATTCACACTGCATCAACACAAATCACAGAGCATCCCCCTCTCATCCATTATCACTCATGCCATATTACTCAGACACCTCCAGCAAGACTCACAAATGCACCATCCACCCAATCTCTCCAACACTTCCTTCTTAATCACCAATCTCTCAATCTAGTCTGCAGCAAAAACATCAAGGCAACAGTAAAAGCACTGGCAGAAGCATATACAATATTTAAGATATTGCCACCCATCAATCACACACATGTGTTGTTCTGGGCAGCTTTCTGGCTCTCATCCAGGTTGCTACCTCCCACCCAGGACTCTCAGCCAAGGATGGTTCTGGGACTGCACTCCACTCCCTGGTACTCCTTCCTCCCATCAATGATGCCCTCAGACATTTCTAGTCCACGAAACAGGGACTTGACAAAAAATTGTAGTTCAGTTTGAAGGCAGGCACCCTTGCCCTCATCACAACCCCAAAAGGGAAACCCTAAAGTGTGGCCCTACCCTTTGATTTTGCCCCTTCAAGCTCACTTGTGGGATGCCTCAGGGTTCCGTCCTCTCCCCCATGCTTTTTAACAGCTACATGAAGCCGCTGGGAGAAATAATCAGGGGGGTTGTGCTGGGGCTCCATCAATATGCTCTACTGTACCTTTCTTTTAAATCGGAACCAGTGAAGGCAGTGAAGGTCCTGTGTGAGTGCCTGGAGGCGGTTGGAGGATGGGTGGTGGCTAATAGATTGAGGTTGAATCCTGACAAGACAGAAGTACTGTTCTTGGGGGACAGGGGGCGGGCTGGTGTGGAGGACTCCTTGATCCTGAATGGGGTAACTGTGCCCCTGAAGGACCAGGTACACAGCCTGGGAGTCATTTTGGGCTCGCAGCTGTCCATGGAGGTGCAGGTCAATTCTGTATCCAGGGCAGCTGTCTATCAGCTCCATCTGGTACGCAGGCTGAGAGCCTACCTGCCCGCAGACTGTCTCGCCAGAGTGGTGCATGCTCTAGTTATCTCCAGCTTGGACTATTGCAATGCGCTCTACGTGGGGCTACCTTTGAAGGTGACCCGGAAACTACAACTAATCCAGAATGCGGCAGCTAGACAGGTGACTGGGAGCGATCACCGAAACCATATAACACCGGTCCTGAAAGACCTACATTGGCTCCCAGTACGTTTCCAAGCACAATTCAAAGTGTTGGTGCTGACCTTTAAAGCCTAAACAGCCTCGGCACAGTATACCTGAAGGAGAGTCTCCACCCCCATCGTTCTGCCCGGACACTGAGGTCCAGCACCAAGGGCCTTCTGGCGGTTCCCTCATTGCAAGAAACAAAGCCACAGGGAACCAGGCAGAGGGCCTTCTCGGTAGTGGCGCCCACCCTGTGGAACACCCTCCCATCAGATGTCAAAGAGATAAACAACTACCTGACATTTAGAAGACATCTGAAGGCAACCCTGTTTAGGGAAGTTTTTAATGTGTGACATTTTAATGTATTTTTAACCTTTGTTGGAAGCCGCCCAGAGTGGCTGGGAAAACCCAGCCAGATGGGCAGGGTACTTATTATCATCCATATATGGCAGACATTGCACTTCAGCAGTGCTGACTGTGAAGAGCAGACCTATAACTGCTGAAGTGCCTTCTTCTACACAACTACTCAAGGTAGAGCAATCCCCTCCTTTTCACCATCTGGCCACTCTAGGTGTCTAAGGCAGCTAGCTAAAGAGCTTTCACTTGAATGGAACTGTGACTTGGAAATTGCAAATGCAACCTCACAACACACCATGAACCACACAGTCCTTGAAAAAAAATCCCTAAAGAACCATAGAAGCTGTGGTTTTAGCGCTTTTCCTACTGACACATCTGCCGCCAGAATTCCTGCTTCTCCACCATTTGATCAGCATCAATCTATAATCTGTTTTACTTTACCCCAGCCTAAGACACACTTCAGAAACAAATGCAACATGAAGTTCCATTCAAATCATTTTTCGGTGCTGCAAGCATAAAGTGATGGACATGCATTTGTGATCTCAGCCTTTTTTAAAAAAAAAACCCACTGAGGTGTCGGTCTTAGTCCTGGTTTTCTCATCCTGGTGTCCTCCAGACACTGTTGGACTACAACTCCCATCATACTGCTGACTGCTGGCCATGCTGGCTGGAACTGATGGGAGTTGTAATCTAGTAACATCAAGGGGGCACCGTATTGGAGAAAGCAGGTCTAGTCCTTTGAAACTAGTGGCTCAACCAGCCAGCATCACATTCTGCAGCAGTGGATACAAAAACAAACAAACAGGTGCTGAGGGCAAACACAGACCATCATCTCTGTGTGCCCTGCTTGTGAACAGCCAAAGGCACCCAACCAACCACGGCTGTAAACAGATCACTGACTGAGATCCTGAAAGGCATCTCTCATCATGGTTGTTTTCAAATGAGGTACATGCATATGTGAATGGACACTTCAACAGAATGGATAATTCAGTCTAAGGCAAGCTGTGAGACAACAGACAATACAACCCAGGACACACTAATTTTCCTTTCAATATTGCTCCTTCCTAGCTGTTTTCATTTATTCTCTGAAGACAGGAATGGAATCGTACCCTCTGCCCCCACTCCCAACCTGTGAGTGTTCCTTGAATAGCATCTCTCTCCAGGCTCTTTCCATGCAACTGGGAATTCTGAAAAAGGCAAGGTCCCTATACATGTACACAGCCTGTGCATGTCTATTTGTACACACAGATGCTCTAACTGCACCTTTGACCAAGTGCACAGAGGTCTGGAGCAATGACACCAAGCCTGATTCCATCTTGGTGTTTGGTGAAGGCAGATATGGGGAGAGGGAAGGGGCTCCTGTTGAATAAATGCCTGAGGCGGTAAGAACAAATGAACCATCATCATCACTCATCAGGAGATGGCAATTTTGCACATGCAAATTAGCAAGCCATTGCCGCAATTAGGTGTGCAAATTCGCTTTAAATTGCTATGAGCAATTTTCAAGGACTGTTGTGTTCCATTAAGCACACTGTGGTGTTCTATGGCTTTTCTTACGCTTTCACGTAAGACACTATCAGAAAAATCAGAGCTATGGAACTGGATCTGGCCAGTGGGCAAAGTCAGTCATTCCTCATTGCCCAGTGGGCTGACGTGGTCTGCCTGGCCACACCCCTGTCAAAGTTCAAAGGGGCTAAATGTGCTGATTAGCAGTTACAGTGAACCCCTTAAGTCCATATGCAAGCAAGGTTCAGATTCAAATGGACATTCTTCCTCTGCAGACAGTGTCCAAATGAACAAAGGACCCTGACCTGATTAAGACTATTTCAATGATCTTATGAGAAGTACTGATTGCAACAAATATTGTTTTATGTCTGAAGAAGATCACATATTGGTGCCAAAAAGTGAACTTACCCAAACAATGTGTGTAGCTATCTGTGCCTTCTTTAACTAGCTGCATATATAAAACTTCCTTTCACAGAACACACACAGTCCAAAAAGCATATGTGTAGATTTTAAAAGCCTGGAAATAATTTGATTAGATTCTAACACATCAGCTTGGGGTGGGTGGGTGGGTGGGAAAGGAGGAGTTAACTTTAAAATTAAATGATGTGCATAGAGGACTGGAGTGAAACCTGCCCCTCCCTCTCTCTTAATTTCCCATGCTCCACAGCTGCAAGGTGGTTTCCCTTGGCTCACATCGGGTATCTGCAATGAGGTGGGAGAAACCATTTTAGAGCAGGAGAGGGGTGAGAGGAAGGAAGGATGTGGGTTTTGTTTCTATCATTCATGCACTATGTTTAATGTTAGAAGCTAACCTCCAATTCCTACTTTACAGCCAAACCAGCCAACATATGCTTAATAAACATGTGTGCCTCAAGAAGCTGGCACCAGAGAACCTTGGCTATCTGCCCTGGTTGCCACCCTGACACACCCAAGCAGAGGCTCTTGCTTGTAAGTAAGTAAGAAAGAGATATTTATTCAGACAAACAATGGTCCAGGTTCAGCATCAGGCACAAGAAACAGGAGTCATGGCTCAGGAGCTGAAGAGCAGGACAAGAAGTTCAGAACTGGATGAAAGCAATGAAGATGCCCTAACAAGTTTCCACGCCTCACCCACCAAGCTTTGAAAGACAAGGTGTGGCACTCTCCTTTGCAAAATACCTTTGCCTCGCATGAATGTCGGACCCACCTACCTTTTGGGTGGGTGGGTCTGTTACCTGTACTCCCACCTGTGAAGGTAGCACCTGATTCAAGACTGCACTCTCCGGCTCGGGTTCCTGTTCAACTGCTGCTACCTCCGGTTCTGCCTCCCCACTTGGCTGCTCCAAGCCCTCCCCATCCTCCACTGAAACTCTCCACTCTAAAGGAAAATGAGGATAAGCTAGCATCCCTGCTCCCTCGTCCCTAAGCAACTGAAGTCAGGGTAGTAAGGGGAGATCCTCCCTCATCCAACTTGTGTTCCCACCATTCAGCCCTCCCTTCCCACACCACTTTTCTTTTTCCTTCTCTTGAGTCAGAGCCTGCCAATCCAACCAAATTCTGACTGCACACTGCAGGGGTCGTGACAATATTGACCACTCATAAGAAGGGAATCTTTGCATTTTAAAAGAGTCTTCTGTGCTCTCTGGGCATTTACCTCCCTACCAGCCAATTGAAATGGACCCCATTCTTTCTTAACACTGGAAGAGCATGAGACAATAACTGTCAAAGCCATGTTATTGTGCCTGTTTAATTGTTACCGACAGAATAATATTTCACACCATGCAGATTTGCTGCTGCTTTCCTGTGTACTAAATCCTGTTCCATGGAGCCCCACCCTGCAAATCCACATGCAACCACAATAATAGTTATCTGAAGGTGTGATTGAAAACTAAATAGCAGTCACTTATACAGCCATGTTTACTCAAAGCCCTTCCTCTTCAACCAGGTCAGAGTGCAATCCCAGCACATAGTCATACTCTTTTCTGACATACTGTTTGCATGCTCCATTCTTCACAATAAGCAGAAGTAGTTCTACATTGATGGAATGCAAGTTTGCAGTTTGTGGTGTAAAGAATTATTAATTCAAATAATTGCATTTGTGTCTACAATATGGGCTGAAACCAAGTGTGTGTTACCCCAAACACATTTTAACATGTGCTGGCTTAATTTCCTATGGTCTACACTGACTTTACAGTCTTTTTTCTTCTTTTTTTACTAACATTTACTAACACTAGCTGCCTGTTCAAAGTGAGAGGAGGATAGTGAAGAATATTGTGAAATGGATGTACCAATTTACTGTTAAAGCATAAAGTATTTATTTATTTAAGTGAGAGTTCTCTCAACTATTAAGGCATCATGTTAGAGAATTATGACTAAGAACTCTTGCTAAAAGACAATGATGATGATGATGATGATGATGATAATAATAATAATAATTTATTTGTACCCTGCCCATCTGGCTGGGTCTTCCCATAAGAAGAGTCCTGCGGATCCAATCAAGGTTCACATAGTCCGGCACTTTTTGCAACCTGCAACCAGAAGGGACTTAGGAGTGCTAAGTTTAGAGGCCTGGGACCCTTAGAAATCAGAACATGGACTGAGACTATGGTTGTTAAATGAAGAGGTTTCTTTCTGAGTATTTTCCTTGTTCACGGTTACATGTGGACAGGTGTTCTTCCTCCCAGAATTATCTGCAAGTTCTGGGATAGACTACCAGTAGTCTATATTCTGGAATCCTGATCTAATCAAGGAATAGATCCACCATTGACATTACAAGATGGTTCACCAGAAACAGGGTAATAGGTCACAATTTAGCTTCTGCCCACCCTTCTGCCATAATTACCAGTATCCCTGTCAGCTTTGGGACACTGCAGGTTTAACAGTAATTTGCTTTCCCCAAGGTACTCTGGGAACTGTAACAGTAGGGAAGATCTAGCTCAGTTCCCTCACCAAATTCTCATGATTCACTGGATACCCACCCAGAGTTATAGGACTAAATCCAGCCTTGTCATATCTAGAGCAAATTTAAGTCCCATTGATTTTAATGGGTCTATGCTAAGTATGAGTAGTTGGGATCCAAGCCATGGCTGGCATCCTGACAGCACTAGCAATGCATGTCAGGAAAGAAACATGTGCCCCACCACCAATGGTGTAGATCAGGCATAGGCAAACTCGGCCCTCCAGATGTTTTGAGACTACAATTCGCATCATCCCTGACCACTGGTCTTGTTAGCTAGTGATGATGGGAGTTGTAGTCCCAAAACATCTGGAGGGCCGAGTTTGCCTATGCCTGGTATAGATCCCTTTGCCCAACTCCACACTGGAGAGCAAGACTGCTTTTTGCTTCTGGCAGAGGGTCCCCAGATTCAGCCCCTGGCATCAGTAGTTAAAAAGGGGCTCAGGTAGCAAATTTAGGAAGTAAGTCACCTTGGAGAGCCACTGCCAATGGACAGCACTGGGTTTAATGGGACAAAGGCCAGATTCAATATAAGGTAGCTTTGTATGTTTAGCTCAAGGCTAAGCAGCAAAGAAGGAAGCAACAATTACCGGTAGGACAAAGGACTAAAAACTGAAAGCCAAATCCTCTGAAAATAAATCAATCTTTCCATGCCCTAGTTGACCATCTGTAGAGGGCAATTATTAGAATGTGCCTTTATCTGAAAATGGCTGAAAATGATTACGATGTGTGTGACACATTGACAGAGCCCATTCCTAGCATGCAGAAGGTCTTCCCTCATCACCATCAGGAGGGTTCGCAAAGACCTGCATCCTAAGAGGAGTTGTCAACCAGGGCAGGCAGAAGTGGACTGCACAGACCACTGTCCTAATTCAGTAAAGAGCAAACACAGAAGCAGTCCCTAGGCCCACCTTACCTATCTTCCTTTCTTATGGAAAGTTAAAAGGCACAGGTAGATTGATCCTTGTGGATTTCATTCTCCACATCCCTCCATTGGGAGAACTATCCAGTTATTCCTTCCTTCTGCTGCATGTTCATTAATCAGTTACTAATCCGCAATATGACTTTTCTCACTCCATTACTGCTAAACATTCTTTTCTGAAGTCTAAGTACACCATGGCAAGAGGAACTCCTCTATCAATATGCTTGTTGATACTCTCCTAGAACTTGGGTAGGCTAGTGAGATAGGCCCCACGCATGCAGAAGCCATGCTAGTTCTGCTTCAGCAAGACTTGTCCTTCTATATGCTCAGTAATTCTGTCTATAACAATGATTTCCATCAGTTTTTTCTGGAACAGACATTAAACTAATCAGCCTGTATTTCCAGGCTCTACCCCCCCTCCTAACCCCTTACTGTTGTTGGTAGTTATTATGCCAATATGGATGTATGGAGTTTGAACTGAACATGGGGGGGGAATATCAGGACCATTTCCTTAAAAAAGATTCTGTTAGATAAGCAAATTAAAAAGACTTTTCATGGCAAGGCACATGTGATGTAGAATTGTGGCCTCCATGGCTACTGAGTGTCATTTCCTTAGCCATGGCAACAGCCAAGCTACTGTCACTGTTATTATATACCATAATGGTTCACTATCTGGGCAGACATAACTCCTCAGTGACACACAGGAATGAGCAAAATAAGGGCTTCCATCTGCCAATAGAAATAAGCCCCCCTTTAATAATTGTCCTTATGATCACAGTTGCGCTCATGTTTGCTGCTTTAATCCAGCATCATTGGTAGATTCCCCAACCCCCCCTTCAACTTTGATGAGATTAACGCAAAGCCTTCAGAACTAAGTATGCCATGGGAAGGGTGTAACTGGCAGCTTTATTTAGCCTTAGGGTAATTTGACATGTTTGGTCACCAACGGGTTCTTCTGTTACAGGCAGGAGAGCAAGCCTTTCATTTCTGCAAGAAGTCTTTAATTGTCTCCTGCATTCATTCCAACCTTGTCATTTCATGCAATTTTAGTGTTTTGGCAGGCTTTCAATACCAACCTTAGCAAAGAGCTTGAGCTGCAATTGAAATTTATGCACAAAGGGCACACAGTCCAACTACACTTAAACAATGAGTTCAATGAGAGAAAGTGACTATTTCAAAAAATGAGCAACTGAAAGCAAAAGTTCATTCCATTTCTCACTGATCTGGTGCACTACTGCAATGGCAAAGGCAATGATCCACTCCTTTCCAATAGGGCAGGGGTCAGCAAACTTTTTCAGCAGGGGGCCGGTCCACTGCCCCTCAGACCTTGGGGGGGGGCAGACAAATAACCCAGAGATGCATTTTAAATAAAATGGCACATTCTACTCATGAAAAAACACGCTGATTCCTGGACCGTCCACAGGCGATTGGGCCGCATCCGGCCCCCAGGCCTTAGTTTGCCTACCCATGCAATAGGGCTAGGGTGGTCATGTGTCCTATTTTAAAGAGGACAGTCCTCTATCTGAAGGGTTGTCTGATTTAAAGACTAAAAACCATTAGAAGGGAGAGCAGGATGCCTATCAGTTAGCGTCTAGATACCATACTTGCAGGGAGACAAGTTACCTAACCACGACAGTCTGGGGTACTGTATTAATGCATCAATAACAGCAAGCATTTCTAAATCTGTATATATGCCTACAAACTAGCACATGCATGTTTTGTGCAAATCTGTGTCCTGATTTGTTTTCTTGGGGGCGAGTAAGTTGCCACCCTACATGGGACCATCAAAGCAATTCACATTTGCAAATTTTATTTTTTTCATTTTAATAATTTGTATGCTGCTTAATATTGCAGTGTCTAAGTGGTAACTCTGTACATCCAATGACAATAGATATATAAGAGCAACCACCACATTTCCTGGTGAGGTATGGGTTGAATTTGACACTGCTGGGATGGGGGACCAATTGAGATGCATCTCTGAGACTTCTGATGAATTCCTGAATGATCTGGGAGGAGCTGTCACAATGAGTTGCTGAGTGAAATGAAACCAATAAGCAGATGGCACCAAGCTCTATCTCTCCGTTTCATCTGAATTGGGAGAGGCAGCTGAGGTGCTAGAAAGGGTGCTTGGAGTAGGGTTGCCATATTTTGAAGAGCAAAAAAGAAGACACTATGACAGCCATTCAAAGCAAATGCAATTTGTCTCAAATTTTACCCCTGAAAAAGAGGACATGTCCTGGAAAAAGAGACACATGACAACCCAACCTTGGAGGCAGCGACAGGGTGGATGTGGGCAAATAAATGAAGCTGAATCTTGAAAAGACAAAGGTATTAGCTGATTTCATCCTGTGGTGTACCACAAAGACCACAATGGCCGTTGTATAGGTAACATAATGCTCTGTAAATACCCAAGTAGTTGCTTCCTAAAAGTTGGTCCTATCTTCCTGGGTTACAGTGCTATAGACCCTTAAAGCATAGCTGTCAACCCTCACTTTTTTTGCAGGAAACTCCCTTATTTCAGCGCCATTTCCCGCTGCTATCCTGCATTGTTAGATATACTGTAGACCAGGCATCCCCAAACTGCGCCCCCCCCCAGATGTTTTGGCCTGCAACTCCCATGATCCCTAGCTAACAGGACCAGTGGTCGGGGAAGATGGGAATTGTAGTCCAAAACATCTGGAGGGACGAAGTTTGGGGATGCCTGTTCTAATTGGTCTGCTTCTCTGTGTCTCTTTTCCGCTACATATTTCCTCCGTTCTAATCCATCTCCTGCCTCTATTTTCTCATTCCAAAAGTGGATCCTGGGATAGCAATCTCTTCCCTGATTGAATCTTAGGAACTTAATCCTTCTCTTCACATTGTAGACAGAGTTTCATAATCTCCCCATTGCCCTCATTCACCCGGGACAGGTGAGGCTGCTGATCCCTTATTTTCAAATCCGAAAGTTGACAGCTATGCCTTAAAGGAATTCTATAGTCCGTTCTTCGAACCAAGTGAAGAGCAATAACCCCCTGTCTGTTTCCAGAGGAGGATAGCGTGACTTTTGTCACTCATGTTCTGCTTGCACCAGTCCAAATGCATCTAATGGGCATTTTCCAACTTGCATAGTTTTCGTTGGGCCTTCTGCTGCACCTCCTCCCAACTACTGAAGATTGCAAGAAGCACAAAGCAGTTTACAGCCTGCATGGCAGCTGCTGTGATGTTAACACAGTGCTCCCCTTCAACACTTCCATTTCAGACAGGAAGGGAATTCTTCTTGTCCTCAGCCACTGACTATACAGCACCCATGTATAAATCCCCATAGAGCAATCAACATAGGACTCTGCCATCTAGGCACAAGCAGACTGCTGGGCCTGTTAAAAAAAGAATGCCTGGGTCTGCCGGTTGTGGGGGCAGCGCCATCGCTGTTGACTCCTACTCTGGATTTGCAGGCATCCTGCATGGTTTTTACAAGCAGCACAACTCTAAGCAAGATCCTTGGCAGACAGCAAGCAAGAATCTACCCACATCCAGCCACTAACATTACTTTGTTCCTTTTCTTCTCCCGGGGAACGCTTACAGGGTCTGCTGAGGATACAAACAGCCCACCAGAGCAAAGAATAAATTAGCACAGTTGGACGGCACAGTCTTAGCGGCTACTGAGTACTGCGCACTGACAAACTACTTGGCAGGTTATGTCACAGTTTACAGGCACTGATTCATGGCTGTTAATTAGCGCCTATGGAGCACCAGCCCTGCACTAGGTGCTGCACACAAGGCAGAAGTGACAAAGTCCCTGCCCAGCAGGCTTACAAAATTAAGCAGAAGACAGGACAAAAGCGAAGGGAGAGATTTGGAGAGAGGAGGAACAAGGGTGGGAGGGTGAGCTGGGAGTAGACAGCACTAGCAAGCGAGGCGAGGCCAGGGTGATTCAGGAAAAGGCGTCTACAGTTCGTGATACAGTTTGTTTTTCTAAAAGAAAGGCAAAAGCAGGAATTCGGTTTGCATTCATCTATACAACACTGAAAGCATTAATTGCATTAATGTTATTGGGTCATGCTTTTTTTTTTTGGAGGGGGTGTTGTTTATCACAAGTGCGAACCAAAGTAGCAGGATTTGTCATCATCATTGTTGAAAACTTTAGGAGGGGCAGGGATGAGCAGGAGAAAAGTAAATCCCTGCCACTTCATGGATCAAAATGCCAGTTAGGGCTGGTTCATTCAGTACATCTTATGTCCTAGCAAATAGTTCTGGATGAATGGGGCTCTCAAGCATGAGCATAGCCAGGATTTTTGTTAGAGGAGGAAGGTTTTTGTTAGTGGGGGCAGAACCTCAGATTTGTATTGATTTGTACTGATTGAGGGGGCAGCTGCCTCCCTGCCTCCCCCTTGGCTACGCCCAAGCTTTCAAGCATACACTTGATGTGTTGATCAGGCAATCACATAAATGGGGGCGGCAACAATCCCCAGGATTGTTCAGACACTTCCCCCCCCCCCCATTGTCACAGTCATGGTGCTCTCTGGAGACAATATGCATGATAACTTGTTACCAATTACATCCGCCCAGGCAAGTGCAAACCCAGGAAGAACTGGGTGGATTAAAATATATGTTGTTGTTTAGTCGTTTAGTCGTGTCCGACTCTTCGTGACCCCATGGACCATAGCACACCAGGCACTCCTGTCTTGCACTGCCTCCCGCAAATATATATATTGTGCAAATTGGCCCAGAGGTCAGAGCAATTTTATTTCTGGTCTTCTTGTTGCCAGAGCAGGCACTGACTTTTATGGCCAAAGCCACTGTCTTTCCCCAAAACTCAAGAGGCTCAAGGAAGCCCACTGTCAGCTCAGTCCGCAGACCATGAGACTCTTAATCTCAGGGTTCGAGCCCTATTTTAGGTAAAAGATTACTGTAATGTGGGGGGGGGGGTTGAACTGGAGGATGACTCTCGTGGTACCTTCAACTCTACGATTCTGAGGCTGAGCTGCCCTTGTCATCGAGCCCGGACCCCTGCTGGCTAGGGACTAAATTACAGCCCAAACCAGGAAGACATCTCGAGCTCCACACCAGCCGAGCTTTTGACCACTCTCGGCAAGCAGATCCTGCCGGACTAAACAAGCCAACAACAAACCACTTTCGATCCAGGCCCTACAGAAAGAGATCCCCGCTGCCATTCAGCAATGCTTGCATGCCCGCGTCTGTGCTCCAACCAGTCTCAAAAAAAAACCACGGGCCGTGGTGTCTATGCAACTCAGGCGCTCTCCGGAACTTCAGCTCAACTTCAGGCTAACGAAAGACTCGCGCATCGCCCTCGATGACACCCGTGAAGCCATCGCAGCCCTTAGAAACAGCTCCGTTTCCTTCTCAGCGCCGCCGCCGAGCTCCTTTCCTCGCAAGGACTGGCTCTCTTTCTTCCCACCCTCCACAACCCCACAGGAAAGGGCACTGCAAACTCACCCCAAAGTGCTGATGAAGCCATTGACCGACCCTTCGGCGTACAAGGAGACGATGTCCCCAATGTGCAAGAAGCTGGACATCTCATTCATGATTCCAACTCGGCTGGCGTCCCGACGCCTTCCCCACCCCCCTCCTCTCGAGCCGTTCACTTCCCACCCAGGCGATCCACCATGTGGCCGGCGGAGCACCAGGATGCAATGGTCCAACGGCTCCTCCGCCCGAGAGGGGCGTCCGGGCAATGGATCGCCCTCCGTTCACACGTGCTTGTGCTTATCCGCCGGGACGCGGCGCGGCTCGGCGCGGCAGCAAACGAGGAGGGAAAGAAGCGCGGCTGTGTACTTGGGGCTGGCGCGCGGTGGGAGGGGGGGGGCGGTGGAGATCGGCCAGAGATTTGCATGAGTTCCCAGCGAGACACACTCTCTTTTTCGTCCAGCTCTCTACCTGCAGCCAATAGAAAGCGATCAGGAAGTCCTGATGAAACATTCGATGCAAATTGGGACTGCGAGGTGGGGGTGGTGGCGGCGGCGGCGGCGGCGGAAAAGCCACACCCCTGCTGGCCACGCCCCTTCCCACCCACGGAAGAAACTTTTCCAGCATTGAGAAAGAAAGAAAGAAAAAGTATTTTGCTTCCGAAGAAGCGTCTCTCTTGCATGTAGAGGGAACAAGAAACTTGGGGAGGTGGGTGGGGAGGGAAATGAATTGTTTCCTCTGCTCCACCTCCCCGCCCTCACCCGAAGTATGTGTGTGCGTTTGGTGAGCTTCAAAAAGGAGCATTATCTGATTGTTCTTGCCGGAACTGCCCACGATTACGGCGCGAGACTCCTGCCAAAGACAATGAAGAATGAAAACAAACACACACACACACGCCCCTCTTTTTTCCTTACACCAATCTTCTCCATTCACAATCCTGCCATGAGCTCTCTTGGGCTTTTGAATCCGATCCGAGGAGAAATGCTCCTAATTCGCACATCAGTGAGCGCACGTGTGCATATACGCACACGTGTATAGACGCACAAGCAAGCGCGCATGCTACCCCACTCCACACCCGTGCTTCGTAGGCTTTCGTCGCCGCTGATTCGCGTGGGGACAAAGTTGGTGGCGCTGAAGCCGGGAGTTGCGCGCGACAGTGCTCTCACCGCGGTCTGGGCTTCCAGTCGAAGTAGGCGCTGCAGCTCAACCTCCGGCGACACACTGAAAGTGAGAGACAAAGAGCAGAAAGCCAAGACTAACTCCCTTTTATTTCGCTCGGCTATAGAAAGTAGCTACGGTAGTTGTTTTTAAAGCGGCTGCAGCCCTTTATTCTCATAATCTGCTCGACCCAGGGAAAGAAGGAGGGGCGGAGATAAAAGGGGAACCTGACATCAGTTTAACCCTGTAAAAAAAACAAAAAACTAACAGATTACCGTATTTGACACACGCAAAATAACTTCTTTGAAACAACATTATTTACCACTTTCAGAAAGAGGGAGTTGTACCAAAACATCTAGGAAGTGCCAGGAGTTCTGGCTTCCTTTCAACATTTATTTATTTATTACATTTATATCCCACCTTTCCTCCAGGGAGCTCAAAGTGGCCTACAGACTTCTCCTCCTCCCCGTTTTATCCTCACACCAACCCTGAGAGTGTGTGACCACCAGTCCAAGGTCACCCAGTGAGCTTCATGCCTGAGTCGGGATTGGAACCCTGGTCTTCCAGATCCTAGTCAGGCACTCTAATCCAGTGGTAGGCAACCTCAGGCCTGTGGGCCGGATGTGGCCCAATCGCCTTCTCAATCCGGCCCATGGACGGTCTGGGAATCAGTGTATTTTTACATGAGTAGAATGTGTCCTTTTCTTTAAAATGCATCTCTGGGTTATTTGTATGGCCTGCCTAGTGTTTTTACATGAGTAGAATGTGTGCTTTTATTTAAAATGCAACTCTGGGTTATTTGTGGGGCATAGGAATTCGCTCACACACCCCAAAAAAAAATATAGTCCGGCCTACCACATGGTCTGAGGTATGGTGGACCGGCCCACAGCTGAAAAAGGTTGCTGACCCCTGCTCTAATCACTATACCACACTGATGCTCATGTTGCTTGCTAGATGATGTTGCACACCACAACAATCTTCACAAGTAGTGTTAGATTCTAGGAGTTTCAGGTGCACCTACCAGAGTCTGTGATCCCTTTTGGGACAACAAGGCACAACAGAGACTGTGGTGTCTTTATGATACAGTCGTACCTTGGTTTTCAAACGCCTTTGGGAGTCAAAGGTTTGGGCTCCCAAACAATCGAAAACTGGAAGTGATTGTTCCGTTTTTCGAATGTTCTTTGGAACCCAAATATCCAACGTAACTTCTGTGGCTTCCGATTGGCTGCAGGAGCTTCCTACAGCCAATCAGAAGCCGCACGTTGGTTTCCGAATGTGTTGGAAGTCGAATGGACTTCCGGAAAGGATTCCTTTCGACTTCCAAGGTACTACTGTATATGGTTTATTTACACATACATACAAACCTGAACTTACGGTAGATGAAAGGTTTGCAGAGCATTCACATCCCAAGCAGGCCTGGCTTCCTCCATTAACGTAGCTTTGGATTAAAAGAACAGCAAAAGGCCATCCTCTGTGTCTCTTTGTTCCGGCTTCTCCCAGAAAGCCCTCATCAAGTTGCCCCCCAGCAACCCACCCACCCATTTGCCAAGCCATTTGCAAAAACTGATGCCTTTCCCCTGTTCACTACAACATCACCCACCCTGAAATCCTACACTCCTTTGGTCTCTCCCCACCAACACACAGCTTATCTGGCAGCGTTTTGCTCTCGCTTGATCAGGCATCCCCAAACTGCGGCCCTCCAGATTTTTTGGCCTACAACTCCCATGATCCCTAGCTAACAGGACCAGTGGTCAGGGATGATGGGAATTGTAGTCCAAAACATCTGGAGTGCCGAAGTTTGGGGATGCCTGCTCTTGATGTTTTCATTGATGAGCCATGACTGGTCTTTGTGTCTTAATGCCTTACACCAGTGGTTCTCAAAGGGTGTGGCAGGAGAGGGGGAAGCGTGGTGGGAAGACTCAAGGACAATCAAAGAAACATGTAAACATTTCAGCATGGTGTAGTATAGTATCACAATTACATATTTATACACAAACACAACCAGAAACAGTATGATTAATGCACTTCTGTAGCTACATTATTTTTATTCTTTCTGGGTGTACCATGATCATATTATAAAGTAGTCCTGTTCTGTGTTATGCATCAAACATTGCTCAGAGTTGTTTCTTTTAGTTTTGCAATTTATTTCCTACCAATAAAAAATTGGTGTGACGTGAGCAAATTTTTATTCTGAAAGTGTAGCCCAGAGAAAAAAAGTTTGAGAACCACTGGCATACACTTAGCAAGCTAGCCTGGCTTTTTAGAATGAGCTAAACCCAGGAAAGTCCATGTTTGGCAGTTTAATCACGCCTTGATTAATTCTAACTTCTGCCAGTTCTAAGAATTATGGGTGACCTGCACCCACAAACCATAGCTGTCAAGTTCTCCCTTTTTTTAAGGGAAATTCCCTTATGCTGAATAGGCTTCCTCACAAGAAAAGGGAAAACTTGACAGCTGCTATGCCACAAACCCCAGCATATAAAAATACGTTTTGGCTCCTATGTCTTTAACAGCTATAAACTCCACCTGTGCAGCTTTACCAAGTGTGGAGATACAATGATGAAGAAAGCTTTGTCATCAAAGTTTCTGCCTGCCTTGCAACCACTACAGGCACCTGAACCCCACCAGGCAAAATACAGCGCACCTGCTTGCATAGAAGCAAGCCCCTAAGGGCCGAGAAGTCTTAGGCCCTGGCTGCCCCAATAAAATATTTTAGAGGTCTGTCCGTCCGTCCCCTCCAAAAAAGTTGATGGCCATTGCCATTCAACGTAGGGATTGTAGAAAAAAGTTTTGCAGAAGGGTAGGGGCTCTACAAAAATCCCAGGTGGCAACAAAACTTAAAACAGCCCAATGAGGACTGGATATGCTCAGTAGACATAGTATTTAGAGTGATCTAGAAAAAGAAAAGGGGAAAGGGGGGTAGGGTGGGGAGGGAATGGCTGGCTGACTGGCTTCCTTCCTGCCTGAAAAGGATTACTCATTTTAGGAGGGAGGAGGCACTGCAACATTTTGTTGCAAGTCCACTTGTTATAGCCAATTAGAAAACTGTTGCCTATGGTTATTCCTGTGTCTGGAATTTTGGAGGTACAGTGGAACCTCGGTTTACGAACACCTCGGTTTATTAATTTTCGGTTTACGAATGCCGTGGACCCATCTGGAACGGATTAATTCACTTTCCATTACTTTCAATGGGAAAGTTCGCTTCAGTTTATGAAAGCTTCAGTTTATGAACAGACTTCCGGAACCAATTGTGTTCATAAACCGAGGTACCACTGTATAAGGATGCCCTGAGCATAACATTGAACCTATCTAAAAATCGCTACATAGGAAGCTTATTAAAAAATAAGGAATTACCTCTCAGCAGTACACAGGAGCAGTAATTGCAAGATTGGGTCAGACCGTCAGCCCTGTGAATTGCTGATTTGTATAGTCCACAGTGTTGATTAACAGTCGATCTTTTGAAGGAGACTGCACACATCATAGAATCATTGAGTTGGTGTGTTGGAAAGTATCTCAAGAATCATCTAGTCCAACCCCCTACCATGCAGGAATCACAGATGGTCATCCAGCCTCGGTCATCGAACCTCTGAGCAGATTCCAGGCCTTAAAATTAGTGGTTCCAGGCATTAAAATCAGCACCAGGTGGATGTGGAAGGCACAATGTATTCAGCAGATGGTTCTGCTTTTCCATGTGCTGTCTTTTAAATTTACCTATTGCCTCTGTTGTAATAACAAATACGCTTAAAAATAGAAATCTATTTCCTTCTGTTCTTTTCCAGAATGCAAACAATTTTTAGACTTCGATATAATTCAGGGATCACCAACACATATGGCAGAGCTAGGAGACCATGTAATGCTGTTTTTGCAGGGGAACTGCAAATTCAGGTCTGTCAGGAAATGCTGCCTTTTTAGAGCAGGGCAAATTTAGAAACTTTTATCCCAGATGGAGAATAATCAGTCAGAAATTAACTCACTGCTTTTTTAGCTGCGGCGCTGCTCTTGAAACTGGGTCTCACTTTTAAGAGCTGCACTGAACACTCTCTTCTCCCCAGCTACTCAAGAGCTGTCACGTTTATGTCCTAACCTTTTCACAAGGACTTCAGGGCCTTTGCCCCTTATCCCCTTTTTTATTCTACTTTTAAAAATGTTGCTGACATGGTGGCTTTCCTCCTAAAGTCACCCTAAATTTGCATGTGAATTTTTATGCAAATTTATGGTCCAGGCCTGAAGGTTTTTAAGGATCTGGGGCGGGGGGGGGGGAACCCTGATGGAGTGAGTATACATGTTTCCATTTCGTACACCACAGCCAACTCCGACATTTTATCTCACAAGCTTTGCATGCACAAGGCAGA
The DNA here is from genome assembly GCF_963506605.1 of Zootoca vivipara. NCBI lineage: Eukaryota > Metazoa > Chordata > Lepidosauria > Squamata > Lacertidae > Zootoca > Zootoca vivipara. The sequence continues at coordinate 50,653,372 of NC_083282.1, read as the reverse complement.
GCCATGGGGCAGTGATGTTTCCAAATACCAGCTGCTGGAAGCCTACCCACTTGGTAGGAAAAGTTGAACCGCCCTGTTCTAGATAGTGGGTCAAGAGGGGTTGTGCCTCTTGCACAAAGGCAGATTTTACATCAGTTGCTCAGCCCTCTTTTGCCCCTTTTGCATGTGGCCCTTGAAAGCTTGCCCAGAAGGAAAGATGGCCCTTGGTCTGAAAAAAAGATTGCTCTCTCCTGAATTAGCACTTCTAAGCTAGGAACACAGTGTTATCAACTACCACTGCATTGATTGTCACTGTGCTTAGCTTGTGCATATTTGAGCTTTGCTTAGACATGAGACAGATTTCTTGTATTTCGTGTTTTTTGGTGCCAATATTTTGTGCCTCCCCACCATCGTGTGTGTGTCCTCCAACAGAATAACACTTCATCTGTCTGCCAACATGGCATCTAGTCCACAGAAGGTGATGCCACAATCAATCTGTAAGCATTGAAGATGCCACAAGACTTTCTGCTGTTTCTGCTGCTGCAGCAGCAGCAGCAGATTATCCCCTCTGGAATTTGATTCCTCATTTTGCTTCAGAAATCATTGATTCAGGTTTCTTATGCTGAATTAGCAACTCTCATTAACATGGACAAGAAATCCCACGATATTTCAACCATGACTCGGTGCTCTTTGCCTTTGGTCATTTGCACTATGCCTGCAATGAAGTTTTAAATCCATGCCCCTTGGAATGCATAACATAATGGCCATTTACAAAGAGACCTTTGAGGACGCAGTTATGAATTTGTGGAGGGAGTTCTAATACAGAGGAGCTACTTATTAACCAGGACCACTTTCCTTGCCATTTAATCCACATCACCTCCGGTTAGCCCATTGAATCTTGGAAGTTTACCAGCCAGAAAATAAAAAGACTAAGAGCTATAGCTTCAGGATAACTTAAACTCAGGGCCGGCCCTATGGCCAGACAGCCACGCTGAGAAACAGGGTGGGGGGCACCGGAGGGATCGTCGCACCACGGCGCCAGGGCGCCAGATATGCTTAAGACAGCCCTGCTTAAACTGCTGGGCTAATTTGTTTTAAAATACCTGTTTGGGGTTATAAAACCCAATAATAAGACCAGTTTGGGGGCGTGGGGAGACCTTAGTGAATCCTTGAGTCAATGGATTATTAATGAGAGTATATGGAGATTACAGAAGAACCAATGTCAGAGGAAGGAGAGGAAGGAGAAGCTACAGCATGATATGCCTTCTTGGTCTCTTGAAAACAACATGCACCACATTTGCAGAAAGGCTTGGTGACCCAAAGAGAACTTGAGGGAGGGGGAGGCTGAGGCATGGCATCATCTCGGAAAAGTGGTGCATGGAAGGGTGTTGCAATAATAATAACAATAATAATAATAATAATTTATACCCTGCCCTCCCCAGCCAAGACCAGGCTCAGGGCGACTAACACCAAAAATAAAACAATTGATTAAGATACAACTTAAAAACAAAATTAAATACAGCATTAAAATTAAAATGCAGCCTCATACGGAAGGAAAAAGGGAAAGTGGGAGAGGGGATCAAGTCGGTTCCAGGCCAAAGGCCAGGCGGAACAACTCTGTCTTGCAGGCCCTGCCGAAAGAAATCAGGTCCCGCAGGGCCCTGGTCTCATGAGACAGAGCGTTCCACCAGGTTGGAGCCAGTGTTGAAAAGGCCCTGGTTCTAGTTGAGCTATGAGGTGATTCCTCAAGTTAGTCATCGTTGCACTGCCTTTCTGCTCCCATGTGCTCTTCCCATGCAATCTGCTATCTCCGCCTCCGGTCCCACCATTCAAGGAAAAAGGATCTAACTATAAATGTGCGCCCTTTCTCAGTGTATATTAACCAGAGGATCCATGAAAACTTTGAAAAGGAAGTGATTGCAAGAGGCTTCTGAGTGTGACTCAGTGTGGTTAAGGCAGCAGAGTCATCTGTCTCCATGGCACAGTCTCTCTCGTTGGCTAGCTTGCCTTCTTTTTCCATGCTGCAGTTCATCGACGGGAAGCTTTTCAAGCTGCGGATTCCCCATCCCTGCACATTGGAGTTTCCTCTGGCACCAGAGCCTCTCCACCCACTCCTAGAGCGTGCACACCCTTCCTTGGATCAGATTTGGTTTCGGCATGTTTTTCACACCATTGCATTTAAACAGATGTCCTTCCTCAACTTCACAGACCACCAATATGCTCAGTCACAGATGCCCTCCCTCTGATATGATGATGTCACATAGGAAGGAATGATGCCCACCATGGCTGTCATGCAGGACCACATCAAAGCAAGGGTCCCTTTCACAGTCGCTGGAAACTGGGTTAGATTCCAAATAACAACTAGGGTAGAAGTGTGGGCGGATGTTAACAGAGGTAATGACAAAAGAGAGCAGTTTATTGGGGGTGGAACAAACTACAGGTGGAAAAGAAAATGGGGTGCAAATTGTTCTAACCATGTGAGTGGAACAGACCTACCCCAGATTTCTCATGAATGAGCATCAAACAACATTGCAAAACATGCTTGAGAAAGGCGTAGGAGAGGGCAAAACAAAAAACAAAAAAAACACCCCAGAGAAGCTGTTCATTCTTAGAAGATGAGTCCTAGAAATACAAGATGGGCTTTTTGAAGGCCATAATAATAATAATGCGGGTGGCACTGTGGGTTAAACCACAGAGCCTAGGGCTTGCTGATCAGAAGGTCGGCGGTTCAAATCCCAGTGACGGGGTGAGCTCCCGTTGCTCGGTCCCAGCTCCTGCCAACCTGGCAGTTCGAAAGCACGTCAAAGTGCAAGTAGATAAATAGGTACCGCTACAGCGGGAAGGTAAACGGCGTTCGCCAGAAGCAGCTTAGTCATGCTGGCCACATGACCCGGAAGCTGTACGCTGGCTCCCTCGGCCAATAAAGCGAGATGAGCGCCGCAACCCCAGAGTCGGTCATGACTGGACCTAATGGTCAGGGGTGTCTTTACCTTTTAATATCAGTACTGTACCTGCATGTGGGTGCTGTGTTATACTGAATTATACCTTTAATACAACTAGCTGAGCTCAGCATTGTCTATTCTAACAGTTCTCCACCTTTTCAAAAAGAAGTCTTTCTTTCCAGTTCACGCTGGGGATTTGATTTCTCCCCCTGTCTCTCTGCCCCCCAGCTACTCTGTGTCCCTCCCCTGCCTCCCATCCTCTCAGATCATTTCTCTTTCCCTCCTACCCCCAGTTGCTCTGCTTTCCTGTTCAGCTGCTGATGTGAGCCTTGTAAAAGCTCCTGGAATTGGAAGTTCTTCCAACTTCCGCCTTCAACTTGACAAACTTTTCAAGTGGGGGAAATGGAACCAGCCTTGCCACCTCCTAATGAAAGGGTGCACTGAGAGGAGGGTTGGTGGCAGTCAGAGACTTCATGGGCACCAGGGAAGTCGTTGAGGATGCAGCTGCTGCACCCATGGGTGCCACAACTGCAACCACAGAAACAGCCTAGCCAGTCGTGTGAGTGTGAGTGTGTGCAGCCAAGTATTTCTGCACTGCAATGTTATCTGGCCATCAGTAAGCCAGCCACTGCCCAGCAAGCATTTCAGGAAGAAGTAGCTGGCAATGTGGAAGCGAAAATGACTCTAACTGCCTTTGTGTTAGAAGGAGCAGAGGAGACACTGGACGCTTTGTTTTCACAGCCAAGTCAGGGAGAGAAGGAATTCTCCAGGGAGAGAAAATATAAAAGGAGGAATTCTTGGCCTGTGAGACAAATCTTCTCCCACCCCAATGCCCTCAGCTGTTAACCCAGAAGTACAATGCAGTCTCAGAAGGATGAGTTCTCTGTAGCATCTCTCATGCCGTACACACCCTCCCCCTAGAAGTTGTGCAGCGTGATAATCTCTCATCGGACAAAAAAAAGAGAAGGGAAACAGCCACCAGGTGAGATCCGCACTTCGTGACATTTCCCAAATAAAGTTTGGAATGGCAATAAAAAACCTGCAGGTTACAGGGGATATTGTGTTGCATAGGAAGAGATGCAAAGGAGAAGGTTCTCATGCAGAGATGAAGGCAGTTCATCGGAGAGGGAGAGGGCAGCAAGTCCTTGAAAACAGAGAGAGAGGACTATCTGCCCAATGGATTTTGCCACCAGTTTGACACGCGCTACAGAATTCCTTGTAAAGTCAGCAGAGATTATGGGGCTTAACTCTCAGGCACTCATAACTGCAATGAAAGCTGTTCCATTAAAACCATGGGGCGCTGCCTCCCCAATCTTAGTTTGTCCTCAGCCAGCCCCCACTGACCTGCCTCCTTTCTTTCTTATGGCCAGTCCGTGGGGTGTCCCTATAACATCAGTCTTGGTGTTGTCCTTGTAGAACATGCAACAAAACTCAAATTGAGTTGCCCTGCCTTCCATTGGTTCTGGTACCACCTACTGTCAGTGGCGGACCTACATTTCAGGGGCCCTGAAGTTTGAACTGTCATGGGGGCCCCTTTGCTAATCCAAATCCCCCAAGGTCCTGCATAAGGAGGGTTGGGGTTGGCATGTGGGGTTGGTGCCCTCTTCAGCACTCAGAGGTTCTGTAACAGAGAAGTCAATGTGCCAAGCATTCAATGAAACTAGACCGTTTTTAAATCACCGGCCTAAGGGAGAGGTGGCTGTAGACATTTTACCCACATGCTGATAGGCAGGTACCATAGCAGAGCTGGCCTGCCCATTGTGTCAGGTTAAGCACCCGCCTCAGGCAGCGGAAGTGCAAGAAGCGGCACTCTGCCCACCTGCCCCACTTCTTCCACCACTGAGAGAGGGGGTTCTAGTGCGCCACACTGCTGCTTGTTTTCCCTGCCCCCAGGAGGTGAAGCCAAGCAAGTACCAACAATTTGCGGGGCACCCCAGCTCCCTTCAGTTCAGTGAGACCTGGAGCATTCCTGCCTGCTACGTTGCTGGTCAGCCCCCCATCCCGAGGTAAGCCAATTGGCAACACTTGGAGGAGTGCCCTGGCTGCCGCTGAGTTTAGTGAGAGATGGAGTTTAGTGAGAGATGGAGCCCTGCCATGGCAGAAGGGGTATGGGACCAGGAGGCAGCACTTCCTTTTTCGTCTCAGGTGGCAAAACAGGACAGGCCATTCCTGTTAGGCAGTGAGAGAATCGGGCACAAAGCACACAGAGATACAGAGGGGCAGCCTTGTGCGTTATCAAGGCCCGGTGGGGTAGGAAGGGGTGTGTGGTGGGTGTGGGTCACCCCGGGTGTCATCTCTGAGGGGGTGACAAAATAGCAAAAATATGTGTTTTTAAAATAAAAAAAGTGGGGGAGCTCGCGACACTTTTGGGGGGGGATATTTAAAACGAGTTGAATAGCTTCGTCTGACAATTAGTTAACCTCGACAAGTCAACATAATATGTATTGAAACTTTTTAGTTCAGTCAACAAATGCATCGAAACATGGCTGAACTTGACGCTGTGTAGTGGAGAGTGTGTGGATAAGGAAGGGCAGGGGCTGTTTCTTTCTGCCAAAGTCTGTCTCTGCAGTTTGTACTCGAGTGAGACGTATTTTTGGTTGGTGTGGAGATAATAATCTGGTCCTTAATACTGCCAAGACCAAGGAACTGGTGGTGGACTACAGGAAGGAAAAGGCGGACATTCAGCCCCTGTATATTGGCGGGGAACCGGGTGGAGAGGGTGGCTGTATTTAAGTTCTTGGGTGTTACCATCGAGCAGAGTATGACCTGGAGCACAAATACCACTGCTCTGGTGAAGAAGGCCCAGCAGAGAATATATTTCCTCAGACTTTTAAAAAAAGAACAAGCTGAGTGAGAGACTGCTGGTGTCCTTCTACCGAGGCTCCATAGAGAGCATTCTTACATACTGTATCTGTGCTTGGTTTTCCAGCTGCACAGTCATGGATAGGAAAGCGCTCCAGTCCAGAAGGTCGTAACCACAGCCCAAAAGATTATCAGTCATCCTCTCCCATCTCTGGAAGAACTATACAATTCCCGTTGCCTTAAAAAACCAAATAATATTTTACAGGATCCATCTTATCCTGGATATAGTCTTTTTGCACCGTTGCCTTCGGGCAAGAGATACAAAATAATTAAATCAAGAACGAATAGATTAAATAACAGTTTCTATTCAAGAGCTATAACCATCTTAAATGCTGCAACTAAATAATATGATCCTGGGGAGTTGTGAAGGGTGTGTATGTGTGTGTGTGAGTGGCTGTAATTGTATTTTTGTTTTGTTTTATGTGATGGCATTCAATTTCCTTGTACTATGGTATACAATGACAATAAAGTATCTATTCTATTCTATTCTTTTCTTTTTCCTTCTTTTAATAATTTCAATGTGGGGGGGGGGGTTGACAAGAAATTTTCCGCACCGGGTACCACCTGACCTTGCTACGCCACTATCAAGGCCTGGTATTTTTTACTTAAGTTCTTTCTTTTCAGCAAGGCCAACAGATGGCTGCACTTGACCTAACTTTCATTGCAACCACTCGCTAATCTTTAGGAAACAGGGCAGCTATTGAGGAGGTTACCAGACAAAAGGATGTTGTGCAGGAACCTCCCATTCCAGAGAGGTTTTCCTGCCCCAGTCTTCCACTCTGGCTGGCCTGAATTTATATCTGCTCACTCTTCAATGGAGAACAATCCTTATCAACGGTTGGCAGCCTAGCCCACTTGCAAGCGTAGCATAGCCGTTGGCAACTTGATTCCATTGGGCGGCAGCAAGAGCAGCGCATTGTCTCCCACGGACAATATAATATGTGCATGTTGCTACGAATGCAGGGCACATGCAAGGGAACCCGACTACTATTGACAGCCACAAGTCCAGTAAATGGTGGGCTGAGAGCAGGGAGGGGGGAGAAATTCAGTTCATTCCGCATTTAAAGGCAAATTTACCCAATTCACTCTTTCCAAAACAAGATGCAAACCAAAACACAGTCATCCATCGAAATTTGCAATGCAGTTTTCTAGGCCAGTAATGCGTACAAAAACGAACATGCTAAAATGTGTATAAAAAGCACAATAGCAGACACAAATGCTGTAGGAAGTACTGCTCTCCCAAAATGTATATTTTAGGACAAATTGCTTACAAATATCTGTCTATTGGGAGAAATTCACAGTCAAATGCTGCTGAATTTTCAGAAGGACTTATTAAAGTCATAAATTCATAAACTGTTTTCTAACCTCAAGGCTGCTTGGTGGGTGCGGGGCTCTGGTTTTCGATTGTGGGTGGGAAAGAATGGGATAAACCTCCCTCTCCTCATGCCACAATCTTGATAACAATTGTGTGTGTGTGTGTGTGTGTGTGAACGCGAGCGCGTGCACACACATCCCAGCAGTAATTAATTAAAGGGGAAAGATGTACCTACATACATATAGTTTGGCCCTCAGAAAAGTAGCTGTGAGCCCCAGGCACAATAATCCCAGAACCTGTGAAGAAATAAGGCAAAAGAAACTCTGAGCATGTAAGGAGTGTATTTCTCATGTCATTGAGCAAACAGCCACATGCAAACACATTTGGGATTAGAGTCTGTCTTCTGGATAAAATTAATCCTAACTGTGTGGCTTTTTAGAAATTAGACAACGGTTGTCAGTGGCGGGGGGTGGGGGGCAGGGTGGATATGGTACCAAATCCTCCTTTTCTTTTTTTAATAAAGAGTTAAACAAATTCAGAAATGAAGTCACTTTGAGTTCTGGTTTTAAAATACATTCAATCCCCTCTTGGCATAGCTCTGTGTGACTTGCAGGTAAATTTCCATAGTTGAGGCAATAACCTTCCCCTCGGGAAATTCTGTCTTTTTAATACGATTAAGCAGGGTAAAAATTAGTGAGGAATTAAATATAGCACGGAACAGAAGAACAATTAACAGCTGCCATTAGCAGCCACTGGACCGACCAGCAGTGGGACGGAGGCCGCAGCCGGATGGAAAGGGAGGCTGGCCAGGGAGGCATTATCCGGTAGTGATTGGAAATCCTAACCAGCTTCGTCTGGCATAGAAGTTTCAGCAACTAGACTCCGAATGCCTAGCTTGGTCAGGACCACACTAAACATTCAAGTCTCTTGCCTTCATTTAATCAGAAACATACACCCTTAATAGTTTCCTTGTGCTTCCTACTTCCTTGAAAGATGAATTGATTGTAGGGCAAAGGTCTCACCAGCTCCATATACAGTACAGTATATCATGGCTAAACACCATCACTATTGGAGGAATAACGTTAAGTAGCAGGGTGTTGTGGTTTTATTTCTTTAATTCATAAAATTTATACGCCTCTTGATTGTAAAAAAAAAAAAGCAAAACAACCTCAAAGCGGTTTGCAAAAAGACAAAACAATAAAACCGAGGAAAAAATCGCAACCTTACTTTTAGAAAATTTTAAATACTAAAGCAGATTAAAATGACCTCGACTTTTTCAACATCTGGGTAGACTTGTCTAAACAAGAATGTTATCAGCAGGGGCCAAAAACAGTACTATTGATCTCGGTAGGCAGAGAATTGCAAAGTGCAGGTGCTACCACACTCATTGATCGAGTTCTTAGAAATGTGGAATGGGTATTATGTGGCCCGCTTCACTGGTTTCATATGCATTTCCAAAATAAATTATAACTCCATCTCCTAATATGCAATTATAAGATTGCAACTTTCAATACAGGCTCCCTTACAGAGGTGGTATAATGCCAACCTCCGCCCTGAAACTCTGTTAGCGACTTTGCGAAATAACCTCAAACTGCTGTTGTTCAGCCCCCGTACCCCTTTCATATATTGTATATCGGATTGTCCCCCACAGCACAATCATTCAGGCAGCAGCTTAAGACCGCTTTGTTCCTGCCAGCTTTGGGGGCATAACAGGAGTGACGCCATTTGTAGAATGATTATGTACATTTGATTCTTTAAGGTGGCTCTACTTTTGCTTTTAATGCTGTAGTTCTGTTGGTAGTTGTCCTGGCCACTCGTAATAGGAGTGAAGGGATAAAAGAAACAGTAACAGTGGTAGAAAAGAAAGTGGGAAGGAAGTTCTTGTGTGAAATGTAATGGGATCACTAACCACCCCATGTTCAGTATTTATATTATTACCAATATCCTTCCCAGTGATATAACCCCAGGCTGTGGCCCTCCAAGCTTCTTTCTCTAGCCCTTGGAACTCTTCCCAGGAAATACCCTTACCTTCCAAGTCCCGGACTGCAGAATCTGGGACCGGCAGCCATATGACACCGGAAGATGCGTCGACGTAACTTCCGGTGTCACTTTGCCCTTCTATGAGCACCAAAAATGGCCATCGCCGGCTTCGAAAGTCGCTTCTACGCATGTCAGGAAGTGCGTCGATGCAACTTCCGGTGTCGCTCTGCCCATCTATGGGCACCAAAAATGGCCGCCGCCGACACCGGAAGTAGCGTCTATGCACTTCTGGACATGCGTAGATGCGACTTTTGAAGCCGGTGGCGGCCATTTTTGGTGCCCATAGAAGGGCAAATCAGAAAGGAAAAAAATGGCCGCCGGCAGGAGAAAATAACGGAGAAAAACGGGAAACGAAGTGATAGGGGGACCACCAGGAAAAGGTAAGTAAAAACGGGGGGGGGTTCCCGGGGAGAGAACGGGGTACTTGGCAGCTATGACCACTCCCTGCCACTGTTTCACACCGGAAGTCTTTTGGCTGCCTGGAAGGTGCCCTGGACCTCTGACAATACCCATTGCTTGTCTGGATGGAGGACAGAGATGGGTGTGTATAGAAACTAGCCTAATGTACAAAGATAGAATTCATACCGTTCAACTATCTTGATTCAAGCAGGACATCCCGGAATTACAGAAGCCATCTCAGCTTCTGATTGCATTCTGGTATGTCCCAGGTTTTGGTCCAGCACAATGGCATTTGAGTCAGTTGGCCTGCAACAGAGCGCAGGACCAAAAGGTGCTCATTTTTTGGTCTCACACTCTTGCATGAATGAGCTGGTTCCCACAAGAGCTCAGGACCAAAAGACACTGGTTTGGGGCCACACACTCTGACGTGAATCAGCTGGCTCACAACAGAGCAACACACCTAAAAAATGAGCATCCCAATTTTGATGTTGGTATAAAAATCTGCATCCATCCACTTTTGCCTCTTGGCCCTCAGAAAGTTGATCAGAAGGGAACGTGGCCCTGAAAAAATTTTTCCACCCCTATTATAACCTCTACTAGAAGATGTGAATAAAACCATCTTTTTCACAGCTGGAAGCCCTAGTAAGCTTCATTCATGCACTACATATACTTCAAAAGAAGAGAGACCTTGGAGATTAAGGGTTTGTTTTTTCTGCTGATGTTACTACTAGCTGGACAAGGGTCTGGAAAATGCAACCTCCCTAGCTACTAAGTAATCAAGGAACCGTATCTCCACTTGGCTCCCACAGGAAAGCAATTTCCTTCCCTCCGGGCAAAACAACAGACAGACTGCTTTTATTTGGGGGACGCTATTCCTTCATCACTTGTTCTGCTGAATCACGGCACCATCACATTCCGCTCTTTAGAAAATGGCTAGATCAAAAGAGGTTATTTACATATAAGGAAATAGAGAACATCCGTAATGTGGATTGGGAGCTGCTGTTATGAAGTTCTGGCCTGGAAAATGTGATGTACAATTTACTATGAAACTTATGCACACATAATAAATGCACGTTTCGGCCATATTTATCCATGTGCATGCTCTGGGAAGTTGTAATTGGGGTAGTTTTATGAATCTGGACAACTGCTTGGCATAATTTAGTGCAAGATAACCACACTATTTTGTGACACAAAAAGGCTACCTTTCTAGGTTTCTCCTACATCAAGAAGTTCATGACAGTATGAGCTGTTCAGCAATGGAACAGCCTCAGAAGGTGTTGGGTCCTCCTTCACTGGAGGTCTTAAAGCAGAGGCTGGGGGGCCAAATATCAAGGATGCTGCAATAGTGGATTTCCTACATTAGCAAGTGGCTGGACCACAGAGGTGGAGCAAGGTGGGGGCAGTGGGGGTGGCATGCCCTGGGTGCCATCCCTGAGGGGGGTGACAAAATCCTGGCCAGGCCCAATTGCAGCCGTGCCGGATTGCATCCCCCGGCTGGGCACGATTGCCCTGCCCCTTGGGTCGGGAGTCGTGGGGGGCGGCATGCCCTTACCCCACACTCCCGCCTGGAGGAGGCAGGCAAGCAAAAATGGAGGGGGTGGGAATGGGTGCAGCGGGCCTCATCCTGTCCCTCCTTATGGGTGGTTCGCCCCACCCCATGGGCGGTTAGCACCATCCCAGGTGCCAGAGAGGCTTCCTTCGCCACTGCTGGACCAAAAGACCTTTGAGAGCCCATCCAATGCTTAGTCAACAGTGATGGGCATTTGCTATTCCAAATGTTTGACTGTGTGCAACCTCCGCCTGTTCGGGTTGGGGATGGAAAACTAGTTTTACTTGAGTCCAATATATATGAAAGGGGTAGGGTGGGCTGAATAGCAGTAGTTTGAGGTTAATTTGCAACTTTGCTAATAGAGTTAAATGGGAGAGGTTAGCTTTAGAATGCCACGATGCTGATGTTACTATGAATCGGGTGTTGTCTGTGTCCTTGCATCTGCATACTTCTAAAACCAACTCAAGTGATACATCTGTAAGTACAAAGACCCTTTACATTTCCAGCACTCCCCAAAGGAAGAAGGGATACCTAGAATTGCCCATTTCTCTGAAAGTGGAAGCATGAAATGATATGATGTACAGCAGCCTGCCTTTGGATTTGAATTACAGGTATATGTACCTGAACAGTTGAGATTGCAAACCCACCTATTTTTCTGACTATTGGAAATACTTCCTCCTGGTGAGTCAACTAGGTTTGGTCTGAAATTTGACCCTACTATAAAAGCCTGTTGTTGACAAAGCCCATTTGAGTAACTGGACAATGCCACTCCTGCAGATCCGCTGACTCATTTAGCCTCCATAATTGCCTGAGTGGAATTATACATTATGATGAAGCCTTCAAACTCCGCTTGCTTGCTTGCTTGTCAGTAAATCAATCAGAAAGTTCTGACAAAGCTGTAAACTATAAGAGAGAACTGAAGAATGAGTAGCACTTCGCAGCTTATCGCCTATAAAAATGAGCATTTGGTGAATTTTGTTTACAGGATCATGACACTTCCTTTTAACAAAATGCCTTGAAGGTAACATATATTTCATACGGCACCTTTAATCCCAGAGATTTAAAAGTACTTGGTATGATTCTTCAATCATCACTGAAATGCAATTTGATTAGAATGTTCAAAGAGATTTCCATATATATGTCAAATGGGACTATGAAGACCCTGGGAAGGCTAGCATCGCACTGCAAAAAAGCCACAAGCATGAATCCTGAGAGCATTCAACAGATATCCTGCTGTGGGATTCAGTTCATTACAGCAATTGCAGCTGCTTCCTGTAATGTAAACCATTGTTTAGTATATTACTTGGGGCTGAGCCCCTTGGAAACCTGACATCAGTTGCAGATGGGCAACACTAAACCACCTAAATCAGGCATCCCCAAACTTCAGCCCTCCAGATGTTTGGGACTACAATTCCCATCTTCCCCAACCAATGGTCCTGTTAGCTAGGGATCATGGGAGTTGTAGGCCAAAACATCTGGAGGGCCGCAGTTTGGGGATGCCTGACCTAAATGTTTCTGATTCCAACATGTTTGGTACTCTCAGGATCACAACATGAAGTAAACCCACACAACAAACACACATGTATGGAAAGGATACATCAGAATGAACTGTGACCACTCTAAGTTTTTTGGAGCCACTTCTGTGAGATGCACTCAATGGGGATCTAGGAAACAGATTACAGTACCCACAGATAGTAAGTAATCCATGGTTTTCTTGTAACTCTTAGAATGTAGACTGCACACTGTTTAAAATTTAATTCTGGATTTGAGGCACCTCAGTGCTTGCAAAATTTCCACAGATCTCTAAGACACATGGAAAGGGAGAAGGCATGGCAAAGTGAATGATTCCCAATGTATTTGAAACTTACCAAGGGAGAGAGAGACATGCAAGTTCCCTTTTGCACACAATTCTGTGAAATAGTGCTTTTCATTGCTTATCAGAATGTGTGAAACAGCTCTGAAGATTCCTTAAATCTAAGTACGTAGCAGAAAGTGGCACTGAGGTTTTAAGGTGCTTCCAGACAGTACTTCATTTGGCTGAATCAGGCACAATGAAGACTGAATCAGTGCACCTGAATCCCACAAGCCACATGTGGCAGGGATGAACCCTGCCCCACCCTAGCTGACTGGTTAAGTCCAACAGGATCAGTACAACTGACACTGTGCAAACCAGGCATAGGCAAACTCTGCCCTCCAGATGTTTTGGGACTACAACTCCCATCATCCCTGACCAATGGTCCTGTTAGCTAGGGATGATGGGAGTTGTAGTCCCCAAACATTCTGGAGGGCTGAGTTTGCCTATGCCTGGTGCAGACTATCAACTCTAAAACCCTACATTTTAAGGACTGCAGTTGCTGGGGAATGATGTCCTTTGGATGCAGCCTTAGGTATGAACAGATGCTGAAATTTACTCAGAGTCACGTAGTGATTTCATGCTCTTTATTGCAGCTCGTAAAACAGTGAGTTAATTTCCCCCCAAACCTCAGGCTTTACACATTATTTACACAATGAGTCCCATCTGATTGGTTGATTCTACTTCCCTCCTGGAGCCTGATTGGGCTGCCACTTCAGGCCAATCAGTTGTTGCATCCTAGGTTTCTACCGGCCTAATAGGCTGATTAACTTCCTCCTGGGTCTGATTGGGCTGCTCCTGCAGGCCAATCAGGTTGTTGCATTCTGGAATCCTACCTGCCTATTGTTCTCGGATTCAAGCTTAGTACATAACAGATGCTTAGAGAAAATCAAGAACTGGCAACTCGTTTTCTTGAATTCTGTTGATTGTGTCTACAGTCACATCTGTACTACAAAGTTAAAGCAGTCTGGAAAATGGCAAGTGTAATGGCTTCTACCAAGGAACCATGGAAATTATGGTTTTATCAGTGTGATTTCTCTAGCAAAGATCCCTAATCCACCTCTGGGAGAACCACCATTCCCAGGGTTCTTTGAGGGGAAGCGAAAGTTAAATTGTCTACTGCTTCTGATAAAGAGGTTGCTCCAACAGCAACAAGCAGCACAAAAAGGTCATTATCACCTTTCAGCTACTAGAACAAAACTGACAGCTTGCCTATTTACATTATAGTTCACCTAAGCTGTTCCTGAAGAGCAGCTAATCCATTTTGTAGCTCATTTCTTAAGTCTGTTTTATGGTTTGTTCCGAACACAATATGAGAAATGTACCCATGAATCACCAAAGAACCTGGCACCTTTTCCTCAGATTAAATTTTAAACCTTTTCTCTGGATCATGTTAAATGATAGTTAGTGCTTCCATCAGTTTATGATGTACCGGTCAAGGACGGAGAGATTAAAAGCAAGGCTGAAAGCTATATCATGATCACAAAGTCCTAGAGCAAAGGAAGAATTTAAAAAAAATGTCCATTATGAACAGAAATGTGTTCTCAGCCAGTTAAAACCATCTTATGAGAGCTTCCAATAATTTCATTAACATCTCATGTTAGGGACAGGATCAGAAGAAATTCGCACGCTGCTAAAATAATGGGTACGAGTCACATGTCAATAGTTCTATCATATCTAAAAAGAACTTGGGAATCCAGTCTCTCCCCCAAGGAAATGTATTTGAGACTGGCATTGTGGTTCCCCATACATATATTTGGCCAGTAAATATATGGCTCCCTAGGACCATTCCACCTCACTACCAGCTAGAGTACTGTGCTCACACTGATCACCAAATTCATGGTGAAGCATTCATCTGCTTGCTTCAACATAACCACAAATTAGGGCTTGCAACATTCCTTTGCTCAGTTCACTTTCTAAAGGCTTGCAATGACATGGTACGGACATGGTGAATCAGCATGGTGAGCCATACTTGTGGTGAATCAGGCAGGCAACTGCTTCACCACCAATTTGGGAAATATCTCAAGCACCGCAAATGTAGCTTTGAACAAGACAGAAGAGCTGAATGAATTGCTCCTGATTCCACATCTGGATCTAGTGCCAGATTTATGTACAAGCTAAACAAGCTATAGCTTAGGGCCCCACTCTCTTGAGGGCCCCAAAAATTTTAAAGGGAAAAAAACCCTGGATGTACATTTCCAAAGTATAAGATAAAAATAAATAAAAATAAAACCTACATACAGGAAATGTTTTGTGTTGTGTAGGCTCCTATTTGTTATGTGCAAATGGCTTTAGATAACTATTAGGTCCATAAATTACCATATAGCATATATTCAACACAAAAAACAGTGACAGCTGGACATAGAAAGGGCCCCATTACCTTCAGTAGCTTAGGGCCTCATCAAACCTAAATCTGGCCCTGTCTGGATCTCACATGGTTTTAGTATTTGGGGAATGAGGATTGCAAGAATTGCATCTCTTCACAAAAGTAATACTCTGTGTGATGAACTTTCTTGACCTAATTACAGTCATTTCGTGCAGTGCCAAGAAGAAACACCAGTGGTTTCAGTGACTAAAGTCTAATGATTGCCAGAATATTGGGAGGTTGATGACGATGAGAGCCAGTTCTTCACTATTCTGAGAGGAGCAGGAACCACCTATGCTGAAACCAAGTAAACTCATTACAATACATAATTTTTAAACTATGAAGTATTGTAAGGCGTCTCCTTGGTTTCACCATATTGGTGATAATCATAGGGTTCCTGCTCCACTCAAAATAGTAGACACTGACTCACCTATAGCTTAAATGGAAACAGAAATAGAATATTTCAGGCTGAGAGATTTTGGTGGCATCCGTCTATCTCAAGAGAAAATGGAGTGTGCTTCTGGGGGTAAAGTCCAACCACTGTGTTAGCAGCACTGAAGTGACCTCCTTGGGGCACAAGCCTGGACAGTGTGTATGGAGGTCCTGGGCTGCCCGGATGACAAGACCCCCACCCCACCCCAGCCTCACTGACATAGTTCAAAGGAAAGCAGAGCAATACATTTGGCACCAGCTTGGCTGCATATTGCCAGAAGGAGGCATACCAGGCATACAAGACTCCATCCAACCATCTTAGGGACTCCACTCCAGATTTGTGTAGGATGTCCCACAAGGCAGCAGAGGTGTAGGATCAGAGTTTTCTTTCTCCTAGATGGACTACTTTCCCAGGTTGACAAGCCCCACCTGCCCCTTACTTCCCTACAGCTTGTGCAGAAATCACCTTCTTGACTCTAGGGTTGCCTTATTTCAAAAAGTGAAAATCCAGACATTTTGGCAAAGTTGTTGAGATTTTTTTCTACACTTCTGACATTTAAGCAATTTCCACCCAGACAGTTTTCAATGGCCAAATCCTGGCTATGTCCGGGAAATTCTGGACATATGGCAACCTTATTGTCAGAGGGTCGTCGTGGCTACTCTAGAGTAACTCCACTTGAGTCCAGTTTGTCTTTAAAGACCTTTATTGTGCAAGATATTTACAGTGCAGAGACAGCTTTAAACATGACCTCTCATTCCAAATCAGAATCTGGCAATGGCGTACGTCTGTTCTTACGCCAGCAAAGTAGTTGGGGCACCCCAAAACGCCTCCCCCTTGACCTGCGTTGCAGTGCTCTCCTTAACTCTTGCGCCGGAAGGAGCGATGCCCCCAGTCTCCTCCCTGAGCGGGGTGGTGGTGGCAGGGGTCTCCAGCATCCCTGAGCCTTTGCCTCCATCTCTCCGCCCCCGAGCTTTTCCATTGTTCCTCACGCTGATTTCTCTCTCCCTCCGAGTCTTTCCCCTCCCCCCTGGCTGCTTCAGACCCACTGCTGCTCCCTGTGCTAGGCGAGGTGGACGTTAGGATGATGGGGGCTAGCTCCCTGTAGGGAGTCACCCTTACACCTATGTTAGACCCATTATTGTTCTCATCTGCACAATCTGCCGGAGCCTTCTTTGCGTGTAGGGGAAGTCCCTAACTGTTTGAGACTCATCTGATACCCTCACCTGGTTTAGCTAGCCAGTCGAAACTGTTCCCAGGGTGTGGCTGCTGTTGCATGCTGATGGTTTCTAGGAGGCACAGGAGAGAGCTGAGTGCAGGGTAGAGACCAAAGGTAGACAAACTACCCAAGGAGGAGCATGACGGGTCCCCCAGCAGAGGTACTATTCAGTTTAGTCATGACCCGTAAACCTGTCTGCGGACAAACACTAGCTCCCTTGGCCTGAAAGCGGAGATAAGCACTGCGCCCCATAGTCAAATTTGACTGAACTTAACCATCTAGGGGTCCTTTATCTTTACCTTCCCTTCCCTAATACCCCACATATAACAAATATAGAAAAGAATATTCCAGAATTCCTTAAATTCTTATTGATCCTGGTGTCTAACTGAAGAAACCATGTACAATATTGAGGAGAGTCTTCTGAGGCACAATAATCAAAATAGGTAGCAGTAGTAGTCAGAGGCTTCTGCATATATCTTGGAGACAAGTGATGGCACCTAAGATGATTAGCCCACAAATTACCGGTATGTGCTTTTGTGAAATAGACACATTAGCCGTATTCTGGATGCCAGCCATACTTACACTGCAAAGCTAAGGGCAAAACAACTGCAGATCCTGAAAAGTAATCAATAAAACCTGTACAAAAATAGTAACTACTCTACATTGCAATCCCCTGGGAGTCAACATGTATGAAGAAGGCTTTGTCGTCTGGCAGGTTTGCAGGGTGTGGGCTTCCTCTCATAGAATTCCCAGATTAGCAGGGGCCTTGGGCTGCCAGAACTATTCCGGCTCAATTCTCACAGCCTGTGGTTAAAAATGCCAAGGCCTGGCCTACAGTTCACCTCTTACAAGAGGCTGAAGTTTTTCTCTGCACAGGTGAATGCCAAATATTTGGTAGATATTCAACTTGGCATAGGTATTTTATATATTCCAATATTTGATCTTAATATTTGTTTCCAATCATTTCATAGAATCATAGAGTTGGAAGAGACCACAAGGGCCATCCAGTCCAACCCCCTGCCAAGCAGGAAACACCACCAAAGCATTATTGACACATGCCTGTCAAGCCTCTGCTTAAAGACCTCCAAAGAAGGAGACTCCACCACACTTCTTGGTAGCAAATTCCACTGCCAAACAGCTCTCACTGTCAGGAAGTTCTTCCTAATGTTTAGGTGGAATCTTCTGTCTTGTAGTTTGAATCCATTGTTCCGTTTCCGCTTCTCTGGAGCAGCAGAAAACAACCTTTCTCCCTCCTCTATATGGCATCCTTTTATATATTTGAACATGGCTATCATATCGCCCCTTAACTTTCTCTTCTCCAGGCTAAACATACCCAGCTCCCTAAGCCATTCCTCATATTTATTTGAATGCTTTATGTTTGTCAGTATCTATCACTAATAGTCAACAGCAGCTTACGTCATTTGATGTTTTACACCTTGAAGAAACAGTGAGCAAGAGAATGCATAGGTCTAAAAACTCAGATTTTGTTGGATGTTGAGGTCAATATCTATGTTGAGTTCCCATACATAGTTCACCCTTCAGCTTGTCCTGTGCCTAGAAAGCACAGGTCCAGGTGGTTTTCTGTTTGCCCCACTGATTTCCCTGGGAAAACCAGGTCTTTAACACTGTATGGGAGTAAACATCAGTCCACGGACAACCCAATTGACATTTGTTCTGATTCAGCAGTTAGCATTGGGTTTTCCAAGGGGAAAGTGGCGAGACAAGCACAAGTCTGAATGAGCCTTCTGTGTTTCATGAAGCCTCAAGAGATGTCTCGCTTTTTCATGTGTGACATTAAAAGCACACAAAAAAGATATGAATTCACAGGAAAACTTTAATGAGGAGGTGGAAGAGCAGTTCATCAACCTGAAATATATACTACGAACACATCTGGTGGATTTGTAAGGGGAGCACAGGGGAAAGTGGGCAACAGCTATACAGAAAGAAAGAAAGAAAGAAAGAAAGAAAGAAAGAAAGAAAGAAAGAGAAATTTGAAACAGTCCTGGTGGGTAATAAATAACAATCCTTAGTAGACCATCTTCCTCCCAGCAAGCAAAGTGGAGAAGGGTGCAGTTGGTAGGCTCAAAGTGACTCCGACAGTGTTTCCTCAGTGCACATTCTAACAAGGGTGGAAAGAAAGATAAATGTTACAAAGGTATACCAATGATCATTCTGGAGTTCCATTGTCACTGATATCCTACATTTCAATTCTGCTCTCTCCTTCAAAGTGGTGTTGTGGGCTCACAGTCATCCTGAAGAATATTTGAGAATACTTGTCAAAAGCAGAGCCAGCTCTAAGTTTGAAAGGCCCCTTGGTAAAGGACTCCTTGGTGGCATAGCTGCCAAGTTTTCCCTTTTCTCACGAGGAAGCCTATTCAGCATAAGGGAATTTCCCTTTAAAAAAGGGATAACTTGGCAGCTATGCTTGGTGGTCCCTTCCTCTGTCAGTGGTAGGTCTCCTTCAATGTTGATGAGCTCTGGAAAGAACAGCCATGGTGGGCAGCAGTAGCAGTACTTCAATCAGTGCTGTGCGGCTGGAAGCTGCCATTTTGATTTTCAAAATACACCCAATTGCTGTGGGGCATTGTGGGAAATTTAAATGGTGGCTCTCAAGCCCAGCCACCTGGTGTTGATCAGAGCACCAGACAAAAAGAGGGTGAGCTTCAGTAGCTGGCCAGATGCCTGAGGATACCATGTGCTAATGCAGTGTTTCTCAACCAGTGTGCCTCCAGATGTTTTGGGACTACAACTCCCACCATCCCTAGCTAGCAAGACCAGTGGTCAGGAATGATGGGAGTTGTAGTCCCAAAACATCTGGAGGCACACTGGTTGAGAAACACTGTGCTAATGCCAGACCATGTTCAGCCAGACAGTTTTATAGCCTAGCAGTGATTTAAACTTGGGATTTCTACACAGTGTTCCACACTGGTCCTTTATCTTACCCCCACCTCTTCTCCCTGCTAATGCAGACATGTAAGATGATGCTCCATTGATTAATAGCCAAGAAAAAAACTCAAGGAACTCAGTCCATTGTCCTGATTGCTGCTTGAAAGAAAACCCCAGGGAATTCAGCATCCATGAAGATCAAGGCATGACCCTTTCAGGAATTCAATTTACCATCTGCAAGTAAAGTTGTCTACATTCACATAATGAATGTAGGTTAATGAGGTTGGGGTTGTTGACTTTTCACTTCCTCAACAAATGTTATTTGTCTGCAACAGCCGTATTACATGCAGAAATTCAACAGGTGCCAATCCTTGCTGGCATGGCAATGAAGTAGTGCTCAGAAGCTGCAACTGTTGAATTTCTGCCCATTGTGTAGCAGTTAAAAGCTCAGAGCCTCTGTCAGGAGGGAAATGGATGTGATTCCTGGTTCGCTTGAGAGTATCGTGATCCTGTCATTCTCACTAGAGAACTAGAAGGGTGGAGCCCTCTCTTTTGCTGTTTCAGCACAAAAGACAATTCTACAACACTTTAAAGACAAAACGTTGGGAAAGTTGGAAAGTGCTATGAGCCTCCATTCCCTCCCCGACTATATTAGCATCTACAACACCTTAGGGTGCTCCAGAATTCCAGCATCATTTCTTCCTGGGCCTCTGAGTGCCGTCTCACAGTCATCAGCCACTTCTCCATCTTCATTCTCAGGAAGCCTAGATTGCATGGGGGCAGGGAAAGACAAAATTAGATCAGAAGCGTTGCTAGCACTGATGGAATCTAGTAAAATCTTGACTGTTCTCATTTTACCAGTTAGGCCTAAAGTAGAGAGAGCTGGGGAAATTCTACAAGCTACAGAATTGCCAGTGGCAGTGACCCCAAAGTTGATATTGCAACCATCAGTTGCTTTAAATGTCTCATAAAGGCATCTTCCTGCCTAGGTTTTCCTGGACCCTTAAGATTGGATCCTGTTTCTATTTGCCTGAATCTCCAAAAATCCTGCTTTTACACATTTTTATATTACCATTTTATTGGTTTTGTGTTGTATTTTTGTTTTCATATATTGTTTAGTTTTTTATGTTGTACACCACTCAGGGATTTTTAAAAATATTAAGTTGTTTATAAATGCTCTTATTTAAATAAGAGTCAAGAAGTGTGGTGGAGTCTCCTTCTTTGGAGGTCTTTAAGCAGAGGCTTGACAGCCATATGTCAAGAATGCTTTGATGGTGTTTCCTGCTTGGCAGGGGGTTGGACTGGATGGCCCTTGTGGTCTCTTCCAACTCTATGATTCTATGATTCTAAATAAACAAATGTGACTGCCTTAAAGTCATAGCTTGGGTCAATGTCAGAATCTGAATAGCCATTCTTGTTCCTTTCTCTAAAATCTGAATGCTATAAATAAAATAGCTTCTACAAAGTATACCAAGCAAAAGTCAGTTTCAGGGCTCCAGCTATCACTGGCTTTATTTTAATAACAACAAGAAGTTTATAAGAGATTAAACTTCATGTGCAGCTTTCAAATGAATTTACTGCACTGCTCTCTAAAGGACAACTGTTATACTATTATGCATTGCCCTCAAAAGGATCCAGCACAGTACCTTATCAGTAGGTACTTCAATGCTCATTAAAACAGAGATGTAATGAGAGTTCAAGGTAATCATCTGTTCATCACATCTGTAGCACTTCTAGAGGACAATTAAAGGCAGATTAAAGTTCATCCAGGTGATCAGTGATCAGTTGTTGTGGTTCTTAAATTTCTATACCACTACCGGTATTTATCCAATGATCACAACCATATTATATAGTTGCACAAAAGGTAGACCCCAAGTTTGTGAGAGGATCACTTGTTTGCTTTTTAACAGAAACAGAGCATTTTTGAATTCTACCACTGGTGTAGATCAATGTTATACTTAAAAGGAAATAGTTTTTAAAGATTTACACAATGGTAAGTCATTGCTATGGGTAAGAGGAGGGTGGTGATACCTATATGGGATAGTTTTAATTTATATTATTGGGGGGAGTGGAATTCTTACAGAAGTAGTGCTTTTGAATAGGTCAACGGGATCCTCAGCAATAACTATGCATATTCTGTGTAAGAAAATAAATTTAGGAAGGCATGAGGATGTCCTATTAAGTCCTTTACTTTCTCTGTGGTTCTATAATATATCATGGATAGCCAGCCTTTGGCACAGGTGTTATAAGCAGCACAAATAATAGAGGTTTATGGCTATAGCATATTAATTATGAGCCACATTCTTGCTCCCCACCCCCTGCTACACAGCCATCTGCTCCCTGTTCCCCAGCTCAGCAGACTCACACGAAGGGATAGGATGATGAATATAGAATGTGTACATTACTAGGGTGGCACTCTCTAAGACTTTGGACTTGATCTATGGCATGTTTGCCAAAAAGATTTGCCACCACCAGGGTTGGTTTTTACTAAGATTTCTTTTCACATTCATACACAGTTACACTTATATATTCAACATCAACAAATTGCAGATTTAAAATGTACACTCATATATTATTATTATTATTATTCTTTGGCGATCACTTGTAGCCGAGTAAGATTGTCTTCCATAAACACAGTTTTAACAATGGCTCTGTGATTGTGGAGGCCAATTCTGGATCCACACGTCCTTCCACAGTGGGGACATTGGTTTCCAGGCGGGGGTTGATCACGGTGTGGATTTGCCAAGCATGCCTTCCTCTTAGCACGTTTCTCCCTTGCGTCCTGAGTTCGAGTGTCTTCAAAGCCCATGACACCTTTGGTAAAGGCTGTTCTCCAACTGGAGCACTCGCAGGCCAGTGTTTCCCAGTTGTCAGTGTTTATACTACATTTTTTAAGATTTGCCTTGAGACAGTCCTTAAACCTCTTTTGTTGACCACCAGCATTACGCTTTCCACTTTTAAGTTCGGAATAGAGTAGTTGCTTTGGAAGACAATCATCAGGCATCCGCACAACATGACCAGTCCAACAAAGTTGATGTTGAAGAATCATTGCTTCAACCCTGGTGATCTTTGCTTCTTCCAGTACACTGATATTAGTTCACCTGTCTTCCCAAAGTGATGTGTAAAAATTTTCAGAGACACCGTTGATGGAATCTTTCAAGGAGCTGGAGATGGCATTTATAAGTGGTCCATGTTTCACAAGCGTTTAGTAAGGTTGGTAGTACAATAGCTTTGTCAACAAGCATTTTGGTTTCCCTGCAAATGTCCCGGTCCTCAAACATTCTGCACTTCAATCAGGAGAAAGCAGCACTCGCAGAGCTCAGGCGATGCTGGATTTCGGCATCAATGTTGGCCCTTGTGGAAAGGTAACTGCCTAGGTAGGAGAAGTAATCAACATTTTCCAACGTTACACAACTGAGTTGGATTTGTGGCGCTGCAGAGGGGCTTGTACTTGTTGGTGCAGCACTTTGGTTTTTTGGATGTTGAGTGATAGGCCAAACTTCTCGTAAGTGTCTGCAAAGATATTTAGGATGGTTTGGAGGTCATCCTCTGAGCGTGTGCACACTACATTGTCATCAGCATACTGAAGCTCTATGACAGAAGTTACGGTAACCTTACTTTTTGCTTTCAGCCTGCTCAGATATATGATTTCTACTCCGGTGGGGAGTTTCCCGTCGACGAAGTGTAGGATCATGGCAATGAAAATAATGAATAGAGTTCATTACACAACCCTGTTTAGTGTTGTTGTCATATTATCATATATATCAATCTTATATAATTATAATTCTTACAGCTTATTAAGAAAGAGTATTTTTAAATACATCAGTAAATTAAAGACTCTGTATCAGGGTAACTCACTATAAATTCTCCATTCCAAATTATTGCCCCTTAAACCAGGGTGTTTTCTTTTAATCCAAGCACTGTAATGCATTTTAATGCCTTTACAGCCACTATGGGATACACACTTTAGCCAGGTGAATTTATTCTAAATTGAACATTGACATCTAGTGGTCACATGTGGTGCTATCCAAAGTTGTTCCCAGCACTCCACCTGACGATTCATTTTCATTTATCAACTCCAGTTGACTTAGTGGAGAGCTGAAGAACACTCTTTAGAGTAGAAATCTGGTGGTCCATCATTGTTCTAGCTGGAACCTCTGCTTAGGGGCCAGAGGCACCCCACAATCTTTTGTCGCTCATTCTCACCTGTTACATTCTACATTTCAAGATCACATTGCACAAATTTTGGTATTTGGGGACCGACTACTCAATGTTTCAGAACTTGGGGGATGAAGAGCACCACAAAAAACTTACCCACAAGCACTGGCAACTGCAGAGGGATTTGATAGGGAGACATGAGGTCTGGGCGTGGCAATTCCATATACCATTAGATCCAATGTAGAGTCATCTTCAACAACTGGTTGTACTGGAATATCCTGAAGAAGGTGTACATATTTTTTTTAAAAAAACATATTCAGAAGATGTGGCCAGATAAAATGGAATTTAGTTTTAAATATCCAGTTATAGCAAGGTTTCTGAAATTGCGTAAATACCTATATTACATTATTTTACAAGTGAACCAAGAACGTAATTTTGCTTTTGAAAATTTGATTTTGAACATCCAATTATGGATGTTTGAAGTCTGATTCTATTGGGACTCCATGAGTGCAGTTCAATTTTATTGATATTAGCTATGGACTGTTGCAAAAATGAAATGACAAAAAACTTACAAGATTAAAACAGAAAGAAACAAGCATCTGACAGAAAGACATGGCTGCATAAGAAGGAAATCCTTTGCACACTGATTTGGGAAGAAGCGCCATCGAAATTGGTGAGAATTATTTCTGAATAAACATCCTTAGGACTGTTCTGTACGTTTCTGTGGAAGACCACTGTGTTTAGTATTTATGTTTAGTAAGTACTGTGTGTTTAGGATTGCAGCCTAACACAGCAACCCTATGCACCTATTATGCTGAGGAAGAAGATGTACCACTGCTATGCCAGAAGAATGGCCACCAATATATCCTTCATGTGTTCAACCCAGGAGGGGAGGGGGAAGTAAACAGCCAGAAAATATAAAACAAGCTAAAAAGAGCAGACACACACCCTGTGTGGGTGCACTGGTGGGAGTAGCAGATTGGCTCCACCAATGTGCTGACATAACACCGTCTCCCCCCTTCACCTTGTCCCTCCCACTTCCAGTAAGATTCAACAACTCCATCACCAGAAGGCCAGGTGTGTGATGGTTTACCTGTGGGAAATCTGAGGCAAGATACCCATGTACTGGAAGTTGTCCCTAGTTCCATTCACTCCACTGGGGCATGTTATGGTGCAAAAAATAGTTTACTGCTGTAGAATAGGCATGTCCAACAGGTAGATCATGATCTACCGGTAGATCACTGGACGTCTTTGGTAGATCACCGGTAGATCACTGGCTCCCCCCAAAGAAGCTAAAAAACTTTGGCTCCCCTAAAAAAGCTCAACATCTTTGCCCTGCGCCCCTAAAATGACCTGAACCACCCAAAACAGGGCTTTCCTTCCTAAAAAAAAGTTCAATGTTGCTTTCCTCTTCCCTAAAGAAGCTCAACAGCTTTTACATGAACCCCCCCCCCCAAACATGGGCCTTCCTCCTTCCTAATAAAAGCTCAACAACTTTGACCTGAACCACCCAAAAGGGGGGTAGATCACTCCCAGTTTTTAACTCTGTGAGTAGATCGCGGTCTCATGGAAGTTGGCCACCCCTGCTGTAGATGATTAGACTTCAGTACCGTAATACAGTCATGGACACTTGGTGGCGATACAGATACAGACAAGGACAAAGTATCTCTGTTGCTCCAGCTTCAAGACATAACACAGACTCAGACTCACTGACTGACTAATGAGATGACATGCCGTGCTCACTTCCATAGCTGCCAAGTTTTCCCTTTTCTCGCGAGGAAGCCTATTCAGCATAAAAGAAAATCCCTTTAAAAAAGGGATAACTTGGCAGCTATGCTCACTTCACTGGGTCACAGCCATAACAACCCACTTTGCTGACCTTGCACCTGCTTGCTTATCTCATACACATGAAGGAAATTAACCCTTTCCTCCATGCCCAGTTCCTCTGAGTAGACCTGGTTAGGCTTGTGCTAAGTCTTGTGGGCTGTTATATGAAACTTCCCCTTTCCCTCTGATTGGGAAGCCAATTCACCAAGCACCAGAATAGTTAAAATTATGACTAATTATGGTAACTGACCACTACTTAATTCTGCTGCAATACCCAGCTATGTAAGCACTTCCAATCATTAGGCACTAACGGTGTTGAGGGCAATGTATATGGTGTGAAAAGATGCTTATGAAGCCATTTCCATGTGGCTGCAAAACACGAAACACGTTACTATAAATAGGCACGATTAAGCCCTTTGCACAAGCGCTTGCTTATCTGTGTAGTAAGGATTGAAAGAGAAACATGTGCAAAAGCCATTGCTATAGCTGGAGCTACTTGCAGTTTTTATGGGCAGAGGCGTTGTGCGGGTACAGTGGTTAAGAAAACAGGCAGTTGGGAAATCCCCCGTCTTCATCTCAGCTCTGAGGTAGCCTTAGGCATGCTACTGTCTTTCAGATCTTGCCCTCCACACCCACAATACGAGGGCAAAAAGGTTGCCCTACTTTTCAGAGTTATTGTAAGCTGACTGAGATAATGTATACAAAGCTATTTGAATGCTAAAAAGTGCTATTTAGGTTTATTGTCATGTGATGCAGGCATGTAACTGCTGACTCACAGGCAGAAACTGACAGAATAGATTTTCCAAGCATGGTGATGGTAGCAATGAGAAATAGTTTCCACTCTTGATTTTTTCTTGGTTGGACTGAAACGTGTTCAGGGCATTGTGGGAAAAGTAAAATACTGTAAGGCATTTCACAAGTGGCGGACTTTGGGCTTTCAAATTTCAGTGGCACCCAGTGCGACACCAAAATTTGGCACATGACCCCAGGGCTCTCACCTTCTGTTCTAAATCTCTGTTGGGGCACCCCCTCCAGTGCCCTCTCAGTTCAGTGCCCAGTGTGGGCAAACTGGTCACGCTCCTAAACCTGCCACTGATGGCAACCGAATTGCAGTTACCAGAGCACTGCTCTTGAGGGGGCCCAAGGAAGACAGAGTTTAGCACGCAGCTACCCAAGGAAGTCAGATGCTGATGTTAGATCTTAGTTTTTAGGACACTTGGCTGCTGATATGTCAACAACAACAATAACTTTAAAACAAGTCTCCAGTGTGAAACCAGAATTTCAATTAATGCTGAGCTAATTAGTGCATTTGATTGTATTTGTTTAGGACTCAGTCTGAATCAAGGTCTCCCTTCCAATATGGGTGTTAAATTAGCACTGCTAAAATGAGGTCACTGGGATTACATCCATACATTTGAGCTCTGCATAGAAATGTCACATGCTGTACATCTCTTGCATTTCATAGTCTTTTAATTCCACTGTTAATCTGCGCGCGCCCCACACCCAGGTATATATCCGCCAACAAATAATAGTACTTAATGCAGCTAATGAAGTGGGCTATAGCTGAAGGGCTATGACTGCTGGCCCTGAATTATTTTGCCATACCCTATTTCAAGGGTTTCTTAAGTATCTCTAAGATGTCTGCTTTTATAATTTAACATTTACTGAGCACCACAAGATCACAGGCATGACAACTGTCCCTATCCGGTGACAGTTTCTTGATGGAGGAGCTACCACTTGTAATATCAAGACTCCTTGATATTTTCTATTTGCAAGTCAAGTATTGTTGCTTGCCATTTTGCTGATTATTGTCCTGCTTTCTACTAGTTCTACTGATTCTTACTGCTGTGTTGTTCCTTTTTCATCCTTAATATTTTCACTGGGTGTTAATAGCTATTGTGAGCCAGCTTGTGGGCTGATAGATGAAAAGGTGGGGTGTTACATTTAAACAAACAAACAAACAAATAAATAAACATGTGGCACTGGCAGCTAGCATAGATACTCTCAAATCCCACCTATCTTTTGATTTTTAAGCAAAGCAAATTTACATTGTGTTGGGGGGGTGATCAGGGGGGAATTCTAGAGGGCAGCTCACTGTAATTTTGTTACCTTTACTCTTCTGATGGAAATCACATATTTATCCTTGCTTATGTTAGAAAAATGCCACTTGCAGAGGAGGGGGAAAACCCAACAACAACTCCCTGTTGCATATTTACCACTTTAGAAGCAGGAAGCCACCGGCGCTGCTTGTACATATTGAGGAGTCTGTTCCATGGAGAGAGGTCTGCTTTTGGAGGTTCTTCTTGTACATCTTCTGTTTAAAAGAAAAGCCACGTCACCAACTCATGAAGTCTCTCCATATACCAGGGTGGGCTGTAATGACCTCTAAATCCAGCAGCAATTCAGCCACAGAGCTTGAGGCTGCACAGGCACCAGCTAAGGAGTTGGGACAAGGAGCAGGGCTCTGAACTGGCTACTGCAGATCAGGAGACCACTATGCTTGAGGCTGTGAGACAGGAGTCTCCAAAAGAATCTCTTAGTCTACTAAAGAAGAAGAAGAGGAGTTTGGATTTGATATCCCGCTTTATCACTACCCGAAGGAGTCACAAAGCGACTAACATTCTCCTTTCCCTTCCTCCCCCACAACAAACACTCTGTGAGGTGAGTGGGGCTGAGACTTCAAAGAAGTGTGACTAGCCCAAGGTCACCCAACAGCTGCATGTGGAGGAGCGGAGACGCGAACCTGGTTCACCAGATTATGAATCTACCGCTCTTAACCACTACACCACACTGCCTGTAGGGTCAGGGCCCAAATCCTCACAGCCACCTTCCCCTGAGTCTGAGAAGACAATGCCTCCCACAGTACCTCTCCAGATCAGTGGTGTAAGATAAGATACATTACACGGGGTGGGGGGGGTTGTTGTGGGGGATTCTTACTGTTGTTGAAGTTAATTTTTTGTATCTTTATTTCAGATCTTTTTGATTACTTTTGTTATGCTTGTAGTTATTTAACTTTTGATATGTTGTAAGCCACCTTGGGAATTGTTTTAACTTAGGAAAGGCGCCATACATATAGAATGATTGATTGATTGAATTTCCCCACAAGTGAGGAGAGCCTGGGGGAGGGAGTCTGGAGACATAAAACCAGGCATAGGCAAACTCGCCCCTCCAGATGTTTTGGGACTACAATTCCCATCATCCCTGACCACTGGTCCTGTTAGCTAGGGATCATGGGAGTTGTAGTCCCAAAACATCTGGAGGGCCAAGTTTGCCTATGCCTGCAAAAAAGGCTTCAGCCTGTTCCCAACCTTTGTCAGTGAAATCTTCTCAGAGCTATCTGGACACCTGCAATGTTTGGCCCACTTAGTCACCTTGCTGCTTTCACTGTGGGATCTGGCATGGGACCAGCTTCTGCTGGTGTGACTGCAGCCTGTGCACAATAGAATTCAATGGAATCACCTAATAAGAACTGCAGCTGTAGTTCTGAGCCATCTTTAATGGGCCATCTGACATAATACTGGGTTCTAGTTACAGGTGGGTAGCCGTGTTCGTCTGACGTAGTCGAAACAAAATAAAAATAATTCCTTCCAGTTGCACCTTAGAGACCAGCTAAGTTTGTCATTGGTATGAGCTTTCATGTGCATGCATGGTATCTGAAGAAGTGTGCATGCACACAAAAGCTCATACCAATGACAAATTTAGTTGGTCTCTAAGGTGCTACTGGAAGGAATTATTTTTATTTTGTTATAATACTGGGTGCTCCTGATGGTAAGGTTTGCCTCCTGCTTGCTTGAAATACACGTCTCAAACCTCAGACATCTGGTATCGAATAGGATGAAAACAATCAAGTCATAGCAGCTTCAGGGGGTGGGGGGTGAAGGTACTATTGGACAGCAGCTGCCATATGGGTGAGTGGGAATCTTCTTCCAGCCCTCACCTTTCAGTAGATGCTCTCTTTCCTCTTCAGCGCTACAGCCTTTAGCATCAGTCATGGATCCAGCAGACATGGCAACTCCATCATCTGCACATAGGACCTGGGGAAATTCATCCCTAAAGTCAAACACACAATTATTGCATAGAAGAAGGGGACCCCCACATTGGTGGTTCATTCATCACTTTTCCTCTTCCCACCCTAATATCTACACCCAAACTCCACATATTTATCAGCAGTGATAACTGCTACATTGCCACAGACAGGTGGATTTACCGTAGTGAATAAAAGCAATGATGTTGATGGGGATTAAAATTTTAAAAGAGAATTTCCTGGGATGAGGCCTGTCTCTAAGTCAAGCCCTTTAGTTGACTGCATGAACAAAGCCTTCAGTCTGTATCGAAAAGACCCAGGTAGTTAGTCTCCATGATAATCTGTGGTTTATAATAACAGATTATGGAAACCTCTTCACATGGAAATCTTACATTAAGAATTATTCATGGTAGCACTGCTTATGCAAATACTTCTACTGTACTTAAAATTGAATTATTAACTGTTAACATTATACACAGATGAGAAGTTTTAAATGTAACTCTAGGATTGCAATTTTTGTTCTCAAAAATCCAGACACCTCCAGCCGAGTGCTTCTGAGCATGTTCAGATCTCCATTTTCCTCTTAAGATGATGAAAGGGGTTTTCCCTCGAAAAACAACTTCAGGGTAAAATGTGTTGGAGGCAGAGCATGTGCAAAGTGGGGTTTTTTTGTAACAGGATTTGGGCAACCTGGAAGAAGGTAGCAGGCAATCACTCAGCTGAGGAGAAGAGTGTTGAGCTCATCTGCAAGGCAGCAAAAGCAGATCTCCATCTAACAGCAGAGTGCACATGCATTCATATTATTGTGCCTGCAGACACACAGATGTGCTAAATCAAGTTCTGCTGCATTTTTTCTGACTTTGCATCCTCTGCTGTTGGCAGCCAGTCAGGCTTGTGAAATTCTGGTTGGCTGCCAACTGTAGTAACTCTTCCTTCCACATGCGTTTTCATGGTTAACATCTCATCCAGTGAACTTCAGTTAGCAAGGCAAAGCCCCACATATCTCAACTCAGTGTGTGATAATCAACCTCATGGAAAGTTTAGCAGAAAATTAAGTGTTCGGCCTTTTGAAGCCAAGAACAGCCGGAACAGTCAATGAGCAATTCCATTCCTAATTAGTACCCATGTAATACAGCCAGATGCCAATTAACACAAGTGGTTTTTGTGAAGGACTTTGCAATATTTGCCCATCTATTTTCACACATTCCTGTATGAATGGATGTTAATCCTATTAGAAATAACCGAGTTTTACTCAAAGCAGATTTTAGTCATGTTCATTAATTTCAATGGGTCTACTCTCGAGAAAAACTTAGCTGAATGCCACCCTGAGAGTATTAAACACTGTTCTGTGCGCCGAGACTTGGCCTCAACATTGGTGACACTCACTTTCCCACCGTCTCCCTGTCATCAGATTCTTCTTCCTTCTCTCCCGTGACAGGAACTTTCTCACATGGGTCCTTGGCCAAGCCACTTATCATGGGGTCAGAAAAGCCACCTGAGTCTCCCATCTCCATCCTGGTCGAGTGAAATGAAGCAGGCAGTTTGTTCTCATTCATAGGGGTGGTGTCTCCCAGACTTATTTCCTTCAGCAACGATAGCTCTTCAGGGCAGCTGCCCATCAACTCCCCACAGATCTCACTGGGGGAAGTCTTGGTGGCATCAGGCTCTTTGCCTGGCAAGGTTGCTTCAAGCCCATTATCGGGCAGAGGAGAGTCCAGGAGTTCACTCTTGGCGTTATCTTCATCTTTCGCCTTGGGTCTTTGCCCCTCTTGCGTGACATGCCTGCTGCTCCCAAAGAGGTTTCTGAAGAACTGGAGCACCCAGGGCCTGCTGGAAACAGAGGAGGCTGTGAGAGTATCCATCAGTTTTGGGTCTTCTGCAGGCTAACTTTGGAAGCTGCTCTGGCATCCAAAGGTGGCTGCTCCTCTCAACAGATTGGAATCAGAGCTTCAAACTGAAAAACCAACTGCTCAGAATCTTCTGAGGATTCTAGAACTCTTGGAGGGGGTGGAGCCACAAGAGAGATCACCCAGTGGTTTTGCAATCCGGAGTTCGCCTTTTGCTCTCCTGGCTCAGCTAACAACAACAAATCAACAGATTAAAAGATGGCCAGGAATGGTATAAGAGTTCTTTGGGGTTATCTGTGCAGGTCCACAGCTCCAAATATCATTATTATCTGTAATAATTCTCAGGGCACTGGGCCCAAGTTATAACTCTAAGAGCAAACCAGTAACATTTGAACAATGCTACAATAAGGGAAAGGTGGTTCAATAGAAACAGAGGAACCTGCCTTATACCAGATGAGGCTATTTGTCCATCTAGCCTAATATTGTCTGTTCTTACTGGCACTGGCTTGCTCTGATTGTGAATACATATGCTATGCTGCCTATGCCTGTTAAATTATGCTGAGCGTGTCCGTATTTTGCAAATATCACCATGCTTTGATCTATTTCCAGTGTTCAAACACGGTTAAAACAGAATTTAATTTTGTAGCTCCTATGCAAAACAATAACACGACTCACACTTTCAGCTAGGACAGGAAAAATTTATAATTGAGTTTTCTGGGAAAAGGTGTATAGAACATAGAAAACTGCCCTATAAAAAGTCAGACTATTGGTCCATCTGGCTCAGTATTGTCTACACTGACAGGCAGCAATTCTCCAGAATTTCAGAGAGGAGTGTCTCCCAACCCTATTAGGAAATGTCAGGGATTGAACCCAGAACCTTCTGCTTACGTACCGCAGATGAAAAATAGTTCTTCTTAACCTCTATATTTTGCTCTAGGAGGCTGTTTGGTTAGAATCGAGTACCACTTCCAGAGTTAATGCTATGCTAAATATATTACTACTGTTAAATTAGCCACCATAGCTGCTAGAGGGCTGTGAAAATTTGTGTCCTGGGCTTTTTAGATTCACCTATACCGTGGTAGGGACACAGGTGGCGCTGTGGGTTAAACCACAGAGCCTAGGGCTTACCGATCAGAAGGTCAGAGGTTCCAATCCCTGCGACGGGGTGAGCTTCCAAGTGCAATTAGATAAATAGGTACCGCTATAGTGGGAAGGTAAACAGCGTTTCGCCAGAAGTGGCTTTGTCATGCTGGCCACATGACCTGGAAGCTATACGCCGGCTCCCTCTGCCAATAATGCGAGATGAGTGCCACAACCCCAGTCGGTCACGACTAGACCTAATGGTCAGGGGTCCCTTTACCTTTATACAGTGGTACCTCGGTTTTTTAGCAGCTTATTTCATGAACAACTTGGAATTCAAACGTTGCAAACCCAGAAGTAGGTGTTCTGGTTTGTGAACTTTGCCTCGGAAGTCGAACATGCTCCGTTTTGAGTCCTGAGCTTCCATTTTTACTGTTGTGCTCTAATTTGTGTCCCCCCATTGTAATTGTAGTGTTCTGAGGAGAGCTCCGCAGTCCAGCTGGTTTGAGGAGACAGAGTGCTGCGGGGGGGGGGGGGGGCAGGGCCGTCTTAAGCAAATCCAGCGCCATGCTGCAAAGGTCCCTCCAACGCCCCCTTCCTTTCCCCAAGCTGCTCTCTCTCGCTCTGACTCAGGGTCCCCAGCGCCACCAGCCCAGGCTTCCCGCCGCCCCCTCACCTGCTGTGCGGTGTCCCACTGCCAGCTCAGGTCACGCTGCCAACCCCTCTCGGCCTCAGCCAAGGCACGGGCAGCTCCCCAGCTCCCGCCACCTCCCTGGCCGCCATCCGCACCGGAGGAAACAAGCGTGAACGGTGAATTCCGGGTCCCGCAGTGTGCTGCTTGTTCCCCGGCCGGTTGACCGGTCCACCGCTGCCTTCGCCTGCGCTCTCTTGCTGTGCTCCCAGCGGCCCGAGGAGCAGGAGGCGGTTGCCACGCCGCCGCCTGTGCCCCAGGAGTGGTGGTAGTGGGGTGGCAAGCACCAGATGTGGAGGCGCAGGGGTCAGCGGCTCGGTGGGCAGCGGCTGAGGGGATTCCCGCAGGCCGAAAGAGAGGAGGTGACAGTGGAGCCATAGGGCTTAGACATCAGCTATCTGGTGGGCGCAGCAGCGCCCCTCGCATTGCACCACCCAGCCCAGGCCTAGAGACGGCCCTGGGGGGGGGAGAAAGGGCTGGCTTGTGGGGAGAAAGAGAGCTGTGCGCCCGCCCACCCTGCACCCATCCCTGCCCCCTTGGGGGAAGCAGCCTACTTGAAGTTGAACATGCCTGATATACAATACTGTTTTATTTTATAGTACAGTACATTGCTTCTTGCTTTCGTTTTATGGCTCAGTGGTCTCATTAGATAGTAAAATTCATGTTAAATTGCTGTTTAGGGGTTTTTTGTTCTTTTTTAAAAGTCTGGAACGGATTAATCCATTTTGCACTACTTTCTATGGGAAAGAGCGCTTTGGTTTTGGAACAGACTTCCGGAAAGGGTTAAGTTTGAGAACCGAGGTACCACTGTATTGGCATTATTTTCAGCACTCCTACCCTATTATGCCACAAGAAATTTGTCTTCACGTCCAAAAATCCTGTGGCACCACAAAGACTACGTATGACTGAAATTTGGTGTTTGCCGTTATCTGGTATTTCTAGGGACAACTAACACACTCAACACCTCTAGTAGCAAACTCAGGTGGTGAGTGTACATAGGGTCCAAATCACAGGGCATCCATGAAGCTCACTGGGTGACCTTAGGCCAGTCACTCCCTCTCAGCCTAACCTACGGTACCTCACAGGTTACAGGTAGGTAGCCGTGTTGGTCTGGGTCGAAGTAAAATAAAAAAATTCCTTCAGTAGCACCTTAAAGACCAACTAAGTTTTTATTTTGGTATGAGCTTTTGTGTGCATGCACACTTCTTCAGATACCTCACAGGGTTGTTGTGGGGATTAAAGGAGGGAGAGACTCACGTGTGCAAGCTTGAGCTGTTTGAAGGAAAAGTGGGGTATATAAATGCAATGAATCAATGAATGCTAAACGGCATGACGAGGATGAGGATGTCAAATATCAAATGTTGGAATCCTGTGTCAGATCAAATTGCAACTCCCTGTGCCTAACATCTGAGACACCTACAACAAATATTTCACATCAACCTTTGCAGAGGTGGTTTGAAATCTGGCGGAAGGGGTGGGTGGGAATAAACTCTTTCC
This sequence comes from Zootoca vivipara, assembly GCF_963506605.1. Taxonomy (NCBI): domain Eukaryota; kingdom Metazoa; phylum Chordata; class Lepidosauria; order Squamata; family Lacertidae; genus Zootoca; species Zootoca vivipara. The sequence goes on along the minus strand of NC_083282.1, from coordinate 50,618,410 downwards.
GGACCTTTCTCTCTCTATCTGAAGAAGTGTGCATGCACACGAAAGCTCATACCAAAATAAAAACTTAGTTGGTCTTTAAGGTGCTACTGAAGGGATTTTTTAATTTTAATAAATACAGTACATATTACATCTCGCGGCTACCACCAGGCTGCAACCCTCTAGAGGGAGCTGCGTATCGGCCGCTTTGCGTCTATGGTTTGCCAGCTGCCTGCCGCCTTCCTCTCCCCTTCTCTCCTTTCGCCTCGCCCCTCCTCGCAGCGGAGGAAGCGGCCGAGAAGCAGGAAGGCGGCCAGAGAAGGATGCGCTAGCAGCTGCGCCGCATCCCTCGCTTGGCGCGCAACCCCAGGAACAGCTCGCCGGAGGGAAGGGGCGCGCCGGGAAGGCGGGTGAGTGGAAGCAAGTCCGGGGCGGCGGCGGGGGATATATCGGTGGCTGCAGGATGGACGGAGCGGGGTCGTGGCGGCAAAAGGGTCCAGCGGGTGCTGCTGGCGCTGGGCGCCTGCTCCTCCTCGGAGGCGGAGGCGTTTATTCGCCGCGCCTCAGCCCAGCGGAAGGATATCATTCTCCAAATGTTCCCGAGAGGTGGGAGAGCGAGGGACGAGGCCGCCGCCCGGTCCCCTGGCTTCGTGGTGGCGAGGGGCCGCGAGGGGAAATGGACACCGGTCGCGCTCCCGGGCGAGGTCGCCTCTCGGGAGCCGCGCTGCTGGGCGCGTCACGCCGATGCGAGGAAGCGACCGGCGGGCTCAGCTGCGGCCGGCTAGCGGGGCGCGTGCGCGCGTGGAGCTGAGCGGAAAATGCGGAGTCAGCAGCGCCTCGGGGAGCTGCTGCAGCAACTGCAGGGAAGTGGAGCTGGCTTCTCCTCCAGGCTTTTTTCTTTTTTTCCTAGACGCGGCTACTCGAGATCTGGCAAGGTTTAAACATCCGGAATACGATCTCTCTCGCGGCCGGGTGTGTGTGTGTGTTCATCCACCCCGGCTCTTCAGCGCGTGCATGTGGGCTATTATTATTGTTGTTGTTATTATTATTATTATTATTATTATTATTATTACTATTACTATTACTAATACTATTTTGAGTTTGTGGCTGGCAAACAGTGCCGGATTTACGTATAAGCTAAACAAGCTCTCTTGGGGGGGCCCCCCAAAAAAGTTAAAAGGAAAAAAAAACCTGGATGTACATTCCCAAAATATAAAATTAAAAAACAAAATAAAACCATACAGCAACAGTGTGTCGTGTTATGTAGGCTCCTATGATGTAAGTAATGGGCCCCCAATCACTTTAAGTTAGAGCTTAATTATTATTTCACTATTAATATACTTCTTAATTGTATTTCAGTTCAACAATTACTTTGATAAAATACATATTTTGATATGTGCAAATGGCTTTAGATAGCTATTAGGTCCATAAATTACCATGTAGCATATATTCAACACAAAAAACAGTGATAATTTGTAGTCGACAAAGGATAGCTGGACATATAAAGGGCCCCATTACCTTCAGTAGCTTAAAGGGAAACGGACCCCTGACCATTAGGTCCAGTCATGGACGACTCTGGGGTTGCAGCGCTCATCTCGCTTTACTGGCCGAAGGAGCCAGTGTACAGCTTCCGGGTCATGTGGCCAGCATGACAAAGCCGCTTCTGGCGAACCAAAGCAGCACACAGAAACACCGTTTACCTTCCCACCAGAGCAGTACCTATTTATCTACTTGCACTTTGATGTGCTTTCGAACTGTTAGGTTGGCAGGAGCAGGGACCGAGCAACAGGAGCTCACCCTGTCACAGGGATTTGAACTGCCGACCTTCTGATCGGCAAGCCCTAGGCTCTGTGCTTTAACCCACAGCGCCTCCTGCGTCCAGTAGCTAAGGGCCTCATCAAACTTAAATCCGGCCCTGCTGGCAAACCACAGCACCTCAAGTTATTCCAGAGTAGCCTAATGACCCAGTGGAGATTTGAGCCCTGGCATTCCAGGTCTGACACTTGTAACCACCAAGTGCCAGGGTATGATCCTGAGGATGCAGGATCTAGGAGAGGGTGCATCCTCCCCATTTTTCTAATGCCATTATCTTAACGTGCTTCCGTGGCAGCTACGTGATTGCACAGAACGGTCAACATGCAGGAAGAGGAACAAATGCTTGTCTTGCTCCATGGCTACAACTGGGGAGTTTGAATTGTGAGGTGGATTAAGCTTTCTCCGGTGTTTTTCCGCCCCATTGATCCGCAGCTGGTGGGGCATGACCCACAGCTCAGTCTGACCTTAATGCTTGTGGTGGCACTTTTATTGTGCGGATATGTAGTAATAAAGTGAAGGGAAAGGTGCCCAAGGTTGTCCTTTTCATGTTTTAAATGGCTGACTCCCCTGACCAAGAACTTGAAAAAGTTGCACATTCAGCCCCTTCTGCAACTGGCTCCTATGCATATTGATTACGGACAGTGCTTTTTTTCTAGGGGGACACAATTTGTGAATCTTTGTACTTTTGTCCATTTACTGTGTTTCTTTCCCCCGATTTGAACTATAAAATGGTGATTTTCTTGAGTCAAAATGAGAGTAGCCCTAAACATTTTTTAAAGGAAAAAAGCACTGATTACGGAACAGTTCGTGAAGTGGTTCATAAGTAATAAATGTGTTTATAATTGGTCGTTTTGGTTTCAGTGGTACTTGCTGCCTACGGTAGAAGGTAACAAGGTGACTTCTTTGGAATGTGCATACAGTGGTGCCTCGGGCGCATAGAGCGCATGCGCGCGTGGCAGAACACACACTTCTGGGTCCGCCATGTTCGCAACCTGGAAAAACGCAACCCGCAGCGGACGCAACCTGAGATTTTTTAGGAACTACAAAACACAGCCTCCCAGAGTGGCTGGGGCGACCCAGTCACATGGGTGGGGTACAAATGATAACATTATTATTATTCTTACAGTTTAACACACAATTTGCACTTGAGAAGGGCATTCTGTTCTGGTAGGCATTTTGAGTGATAGTGTCAGATAAAGATGCTGTGTTAACTAACTGGTATAAAGTAGTCTTAGCTTTCTGCACAGAAAAAGGTAGTGGGAGAAATCCTATTTGAATTGGGGGAACACTGAAGTTGTTGGAAAAATCAAATAAGAAATTGACCGTTCAAATGAGCAGAAATTCCAAGAGAAGTTGGGATATAAGAAAATGGGATATATATTTTAATCTAATATATTTGTTTAAAATATATTAGTTCAAAACTAAAATGCAGTTTTATACATAGTTCATTAAGGGTACTTTTATATGACTCTTAACTGTATAGAGGCTTGCATTTTTTCTAAAGGGTTTTTAAATGTTTATAGATACAGTACAATGTATAGATACATTGTAATTACATAGTAGCAAATAACACACACACACACGCACACACACACACACACATGTTACTGATGCCTTAGGCTGCATACACACCATCCATTTAAAGCACATTTAAAGAATCCTGGGAAATGTAGTTTATTAAGGTTGCTGGATATTGTGGTTCTGTGAAGGGGTAAACTACAGTTCCCAGAATTCTTCTGTGGGGTAATGTGTTTTAAATGTATGGTATTTATGCAGTCTTAATCTTCCCATGTGGTAACTGGGGTGTCCTCTAGGAATTAGGGCACTGGTGGGATGGAGAGGGTTGACATTCCTCAAATGTTGCTTGATGAACTTTGGTAAGTTACATTTCCCCCCCTAAACTTCAGCATGTATCTCTCACAGTGTGTACAGATGCCAAGCCCATCATTTTTGATGGAAAAATACTGTATATTCCTGCTTATAAGACTACTTTTTAACCCAGGAAAATCTTCTCGAAAGTCAGGGGTCGTCTTATATGCCGGGTCGTATTTCTTATACAGCGAGTATATCCCAAACTCTATATTTTAACTGGAAAAGTTGGGGGTCTTCTTATACGCCAGAATATACGGTAACACATAGCGCAATTTGATAGCGATCACTTCTGATGTCCCCCCCCCCTTGTTAATGTTATTTAGAGTGAATTTCCCAGGAACTCAATGGGGTTCACTTCTGAGTAGACCTATATAAAGGTAAAGGGACCCCTGACCATTAGGTCCAGTCGTGCCCGACTCTGGGGTTGCGCGCTCATCTCGCATTATTGGCCGAGGGAGCCGGCGTATAGCTTCCAGGTCATGTGGCCAGCATGACAAAGCCGCTTCTGGCAAACCAGAGCAGCACATGGAAACGCCGTTTGCCTTCCCGCTGGAGCGATACCTATTTATCTACTTGCACTTTGACGTGCTTTCGAACTGCTAGGTTGGCAGGAGCTGGGACCAAGCAACGGGAGCTCACCCCGTCACAGGGATTCGAACCGCCGACCTTCTGATCAGCAAGCCCTAGGCTCAGTGGTTTAACCACAGTGCCACCTGGGTCTTAGACCTATATAGGACTGAACATTATAGGCCTCATCTCTGCAGTTTCTGTTTTGATTTTACAAGAATCTCAGTCACGTGTATTTGCATGAAACAGAGAAGAGTTATCACGGTACTATAGTGTATTATGCCAAAAACTTTCATGGGCTAGAAGATGTTGTGAAAAGAATGTAAACAGTGAGATCAAATGGCAATGAAATGCAAACAGTACTATCTATGACAATTCCACTTCAGAGTAAATGTATGCCAAATAAGCGTAGTGATAATTCACATCAGCAGTAATAATGCAATCATTGTTACTCATAGTGGGACACAAAGCCCCAATCCCTATTAAAGCAAAATATAATAGAACGGAACTTCTCGATAATTTGTAGTCAGTTTCTTGACGGAGTCTCTCCTTGTTTAAAAACAACTACTTCTCAGGGCAGCAGCAGAATGCCCTGAGCATTTGAAATACAGTGGTACCTTGGTTTACAAACTTAATCCATTCCGGAAGTCCGTTCTTAAACCGAAACTATTCTTAAACCGAGGTGCACTTTCCTTAATGAGGCCTCCCACCGCCAGTGCCCTTCCACTGTTCGGATTCTGTTCTTAGACCAAAGTAAAGCTCTCAAACCAGGACACTATTTCCAGTTTTGCGGAGTTTGTAAACCGAATCTTTCTTAAACAGGACTGTTCTTAAACCGAGGTACCACTGTATTCTACTTCTTGCGGAATGTAAGATTTGTGCCAGGGTACTCTTATGTGTTGGGACACGGGTGGCGCTGTGGGCCACAGAGCCTAGGGCTTGCCGATCAGAAGGCGGCGGTTCAATTCCCCGTGACGGGGTGAGTTCCTGTTGTTCGGTCCCAGCTCCTGCCAACCTAGCAGTTTGAAAGCACCTCTGGCGGGAAGGTAAACGGCATTTCCGTGTGCTGCTCTGGTTCACCAGAAGCGGCTTTGTCATGCTGGCCACATGACCTGGAAGCTGTAAACCGGCTCCCTTGGCCAATAATGCGAGATGAGCACCGCAACCCCAGAGTCGGTCATGACTGGACCTAATGGTTGGGGGTCCCTTTACCCTTTACCTTTACTCTTATGTGTAGAGACTGACCTATTTGTCCATGTAGAATGCAGAAGGGCGGTGATGACATAGCATACTGTATATCAAGTTGGAAGATGAGTGTGCTCAATGAATCCTTGATGTGTGCCTTTTTCATGTAACTTGCATTTAAGCTTTAATATAATTGTCACATGCTTTTTTTGCGTTTCATTACCACTTTATCTCTCTGTTTACTTTCTTCTTTGTATACCCAAGTACCTGCCAACCGAAGATTTATGCATGATGAAGCGACAAGGCCTCATTGTTGTGTTTGCTACAACAGACTGACATGTCTGCCTCACTGGAAACTGTTACAATGGAATGATGCATTTTGTTACCAGGACTGGGTCGGGGCGGGGAGGTTATTGCAAGGTTCTGAAATAGTTTATCAATTTATTTATTAAAATATTTATATGCCAATGTAGCCTAAAATATATACCACAGCCATTTACAACAATATAGAAACAGAAAACCAAACCATAAAAAGTTAAAAACAAGCTAAAAGCAAAAAGAAATTAAAAAACAAACACCATTGTGAGGGATGTACTCTTAATTGCCTGCATAGGCCTGGTGGAATAGAAAGGTTTTCAGCGGTTGCTTAAAAATTGGCACAGAAGGTGCCCACTGTTACATCACCTTCTAGGATGCCAGTGTAATGTTTCTTCATAACTCTGAAGCTGGCATGTTTTAACAGTTTCCCAGCCCTCTTTTTAGTGGTGCAGGGTGTTTTTTCATTTAGTCAAAGGTAAGAGCACCTAGCAGAAGTGGCCATGAAAATCAGTGAGAGGGTTCATGTTCTCTTCTATGTGTATCCCTACTTATCACTGTAGCTGAAATACATTATTATTACTAAATGTATTACTTGGCCTTCATCAGCAGGCTTCAGGGCAGATTGCAGCAATCTAAAATTCAGTATTGAAAGCAATTGAAGCAAGTCACAGGAATAGGATGATTCCCCAAAACACATATCTTGGGTATCAAAGGCCAGGGCAAAGAGGTACATCTTTAGCATATCATAAAAGCTGTATAGTGAAGGTGCTAGAACGGGTCAGCAACCTTTTTCAGCCGTGGGTCGGTCCACTGTCCCTCAGACCATGTGGTGGGCCAGACTATATTTTGGGAAGAAAAAAATGAACAAATTCCTATGCCCCACAAATAACCCAGAGATGCATTTTAAATAAAAGCACACATTCTACTCATGTAAAAACACGCTGATTCCTGGACCGTCTGGCCGGATTGAGAAGGCAACTGGGCCACATCCGGCCCCCGGGCCTTCGGTTGCCTACCCCAGTGCTAGATGCATATTGGAAAAATGAATCACCCTGAGCTGCTGGAACTCATATCTGCTCTGGGTTATTATCAACATCACATAGCAGCTTCATATATTACCACTATTATGCTATCGTTGTGCATGTTGCTTCTCGGAGCATAGAAGGTTAGGTCCCTGCCCTGAGCAGCTTACAAGCTAAAATTTGACACACAGGAAATAGCAGAGGACTGGAAGAGAAGTGTGGGCAAGGGTAAACAGAGAAGCAATATGCAGCTTTTTTCAGTTGCATATGCTTAGGCTTTGCTGCAGGTGAGTTGGAATGGGACAGGTAAACTATTATTGTGCCTCATTTTAAAACAGCTGTACAGGTTGCCGGTTTGTTTTCAGGTCCAATTTAAGGTGCTAACACTGATTGATCTGTGTTAAATTATTTTAGAGATCCGTTCTCTTTAATAATAATAATAATAATAATAATAATGGTTATTACAAGGTTTGTTAGATTCCAAATGCACTCCAAATTTGCATCTAGTTTCCATATTGCTTTTTTTTTAAAAAAAAATGGATCACTTATGTAAGAGAGAGCTTACATATTTTGACAAAAGAAAATTTTGCCTAAGGGGTTTGGATGCAGAAGGAAGAGTTTGCAAAGCCGTGCCTCTGTATGTGTGCATGTAATAAATATATACTGTGGGAACTGGAAACATAGATAGGGCAAAGGTCTGTTTTATAGTTGGGATCGAGTAGGCAGAGTGCCTGCATGGCACACACTTTCTGATAAGATCAGCATGTCTGCAATGTCCTGGCATTGCTGCTGCATCCATATCCATTCTGCCAGCTTCTAGTTTCTGGCAATTGACTCTTTCGATTTCCTCTGTGGAAACAAAAATCATGGGTGTTCCCTGGATTAACCCATTCCCAGCTGGTTAACATTAGAACTTGTGCTGTCTGAGTGCTTGAGTCTCACCCCCCACCCCCCAATACTGAAAGACTGCTTGCCCTCTTTCTTGGTCCTCTTGATAGCTCCCCTGCCCTCAGAAGTTTGAAGGTGGTGGCCTAGGCTAGGACATTCTCTGTGGCAGCTCCTAGCTTGTGGAATTCCGTCAGCACAGAGATGCATTTTACACCTCCTTACAGTTTCTGGTGTATGCTGAAAACATACCTGTTTGCTCCAGCCTTTGACACCTGAATTATGTACAGTGGAACCCGATCCGGCCATGGGCCGAGCGCCAGAGGCGGCGTGAGGCCGCTGTTAGCGGCAGCGTGGCCCGATCCGGCCGTGGGCCGAGCGTTGGTGGTGGCGGGGCCCGATCCGGCCATGGGCCGAGCGTTGGAGCCGGCGGGAGTGGCGGCGGGGCCCGATCCGGCCGTGGGCCGAGCGCCAGAGGCGGCGTGAGGCCGCTCTTAGCGGCGGCGGAGTCCGATCCGTCCGTGGGCCGAGCGATAGAGGCGGCGTGAGGCCGCTATTGGCAGCGGCAGGGCCCGATCCAGCCATGGGCCAAGCGCCATGGGCGGCGGGAGGCCGCTATTGGCAGCGGCGGGGCCCAATCCAGCCTTCAGATGTCGAAGAAATTCGTAAGCGCACCCCAATTTGTATCATTCTTAAGTGGAATTTTTCGTAAGTAGGGTTATTCGTTAGTCGAGGTACCACTGTATTTTCAGGACCTGTCCTTCTCCTGTGACTGTTATTAGTTTTGACTTTTAAACACTGATTTTTAAAATACTGTACAGTATCATGTCCTGGGACCTGCTGGTGAAGGGCAGGTGGGAATAATAATAACAAAAAAAACAAACCTTTCGGAAGTTCGTTATGTCTTTTGCGTGTTGCTGCAGCAGGAGTTTGGTGTGCCATCATTTAATCACATCCAAGTCCATGCTGATTACTCTCCATTTTCCTCTGCAAATTGTTTGCTTGGTGATTTGTTTCACAGCTTCTCCTGTTTTAAAATCAAGCTAAGAGGTCTATAATCCACCAGGTTGTTCTCTTTCCAGCTTAAAATATATTTGCATAGAGATCCTGTCAGAATGAAAGTAATGGCGTTAGATTGTTGATTGAAATTAAGCTTTCACCACTCTATTCTTTGACCTGCTTCTTTCATTACCTTCAGTGTTTCCTGTCTCTCTCTTCCAAGTTATTTATTTAAGCTGCGGGAATGGGTGAAAGAGGAAGAGAGGTATTTTCCAGGAAACAGCCACTCAGCAATATCATAGGGAAATCTGCACATCTCTTTTAATTTCTCCCTGCTGCAGAGCTCTTAAAGACACAGCAGTCTTAATTCTATCATAGCCAAACACTGATTCTGTGCTTCGGTATTGTTTGCTAGAAGTGGAATTAGTACATGAAATTAGTGCATGAAATTCAACAGGTCAAGCATTACCCATAATTTCTCCTCTCCTCTGTTGATTTCTGCCTGCCATCGATGAAAACTCTGCCAGAAAGTGAAGGTAGCAGATATAGCATGACTTTTCAGCACAAACACATTTTGCAGTAATTTTGCCTACAGTGCCTACCAGTATCCCTGAAAAAAAATGCTCGTGCTTCTGGCAATCTTAACTCGTCTTATACAAGAGATCATTTCCCTTATTTTATGGCATCCACCACCACTACTGACCATTGTGAGCTTTTCAAAACATACAATGGAGTTAACACTTTCCCCTTTATCCTGTAGATAGGCACAATTAGCCATTAAGTGTGCTCCACCCCCCCAAAGGTTTATTAGTACTGCTGCTTGGTGCCTGCACACGAAAAATGATTCACTGTGGAGCTACTTGATCCCAGACTTAGGCTGGTCAAAGGTTGATCTCAGTATGTCAAACCAAACTGAAGACAACTAGACATTAATGACCATCACCACTTTCATTTGGTTTGTGTCTATTTCACACAAACTGACATTTCCTATGTGGAAGTTGCATATCCATCATGTGTCTATTTTGATGCCTGTGCACATAGCAAGATTCAGTTGTCAACTGTAGCATTCAGATAAGATTGACACAGCTTCCTCAACCGAAATGGCTTCCATGAGGGGAGCACATCTTGTGGAAAGTGGACCTGTTTACAGCCAACTGTTGCATGTTCCTCAGTCCTAGTCCAACACTAAACCAGCAACAATGAGCCTTTGGCCCTCCTGATGTTGTTGAACTACAACTCCCATCATCCCTGCCCATTGGCCATGCTAATAGGAATTGGAGTGGAGCAAATCTGGAGGGATACATTTTCCTCACCCCTGCTCCAGCCTTTGTGTCTTTAACAGCAATAGGTGACAATGTTTCTCTCCAGTGCCTTGAAGTTTGAAATTTTAGTCCTCTATCATAGAATTGTAGAGTTGGAAGGGATTCCGAGGATCATCTAGTTCAACCCCCTGCTGCAATGCAGGAATATGAAGCTGTCCCGTACAGGGATCAAACCTGCAACTTTGGTGTTATCAGCACCACACCCTAACCAACTGCGCTATCTAGACATGATGCTTGTGGACTTTATGGTAGTTTTCTCTGCATGAATGCTTGTTCTAAAATGTTGGCAGTTAACCACCTGTTTTTAAATTCCTGTATTGCAACTGTAGTTTTTGACTTCGTTGCATCCATTTAGATCTTCTGCTAAAGCATGTTTTCTTCATGCCATGCTGTTTCAACATAGAACTATTTTGTCGTTCTCCTTTGGATACCTGCATTAAAAAGAAATCCAGCATCCCTGCATTTTCAAATTGCAGGTGTCCATAGTAATCTTGGGTTCCTGATCTGCTTTTTGAAAGTCTTGTTGCTGCAGACTTTGAATAGCAAGTGGATTCTAATCGCTTATTTGAAGACAAACACCTATGATTGAAATAAGCCCAACGTCCTCAATCTGTTTGCTATTGTCCCAGCAATTGCTGCCATCAGCAGCTAGGTATTTCACAATTAAAGTTGAATCTTATAAAGATGCTGTTTCTCGCATGTGTAAAATCATCCTGAGTGTATATGAGATGTTTTACAAGAATGTTAGTGGGACCTCAAGTTTTATCCGCCAATAAGGGAGTATTGCCAGACTTGGACTGGAGAGACAGAATGTTTTCTAAGAAGTGGGAGTGACGAGACTGAAATGAGAGTCAGATTACTGAGAGGTGGAGCTAACAGGCTCTTCAGGGAAGAGAAAGCTGCTGCAATCACACAGCGAGTCACATTACCCAAGGATTCTTTCTAGCATCCAGGTCCAAACTTTTGAGTCTCACACTAACAAATCGGTTTCTCTGACCCTTGAATTTTTGCAGATTAACGCTGCTCTCCCAAAGCTGCGCTCCAGCATGGCTTCGAGGAGGAATAGCAGTGACCCAGCAGACAGGAGGAGGACAGAGAGAGACGGATCATCCCTGGAAGTTGCCTCAGGTAAGAGATGTGACTATCTGGATCTTTTGCTTTGATTACTGTAAAATGATGAGTGGAATTATATCCTCAACCATTGCTTTTCTTTGCTGATCTTAAGATCTGTCTTGACCTTATAAGAACATAATACCAGTCTTGCTGGATCAGCCCAAAGGGTTATCTGAAGTCCAGCATTCTGCTTCCCACAACAGCCAATCAGATGCCGCTGGAAAGCCCAAAAGCAGTACATGAAACCAGAGCCCTCTGCTGTTGTTCCCCAGCAACTGGGTCCCCTCTCATCACGAAAGGTAGCTTTATGGCCATCCTGACTAGCTTTCCTTAGATTTGTCTAATTCAAGTTCAAAGCCATCTAAGATGCTGGCCATCAGCACGTCTTGTGGCAGTGAAGTCTAAACTTTAGCTCTGCTCTGTACTTCTGGTTTTTGTTTTTCTTGACTCCCCCATAATTCAGCTTCATTGGGTGTCTCCAGATTCTAATATTATGGGGGATAAAATATTTTATTTCCCTTTGGTATGTGTGTGGAGTTCACAGGCAACCTTTCCTTAGATACAAGAGAGGCCTGTTTCGTTTTAACCATGTAACAACAGTGCAGAGGAAACCACAGATTTATAACAATTATCTAAATACTTAACGCTACACTCAAGTCAGTATGCGACTGTTTATTTATGGCACTTGTATGCCATCCCATAACATATAGTTAAATAACCACAATTGAGATGCAAAGTAAAACATAAAGCTATTAAAAATAAAAATAATCCAACATTAAGTACAACAAAACAGAACTTGCTGCAGATTTTTAAAACAGAGGGCTAGATTCCCTACATTATTTGAATGGACTGGGTGAAGGTGTGTAATGCAGGCATGGGGACCTGTGATCCTCTGGATGTTTCTGGACTACAACTCCCATCACCTCTGACCAGTAGCCATGCTGGTAGTAACTGATGGGAGTTGGAGTCCAACTATGTCTAGAGGGCCACAGTTTCCCCATCCCTGATTCAGTACATTCAGTGGAATGTGCAAGCTGCGGCTGTCATCTATTTCTACTCCAAAATTTCCAATGTGCCTGTTATAAAGGAATCAGTGCAATATAAATTAAAAGTGCCAAGACTGAACTTAATTCAAAATGCTGGATGTGTTTTGAGCAGTCTTTCTTAGTGGCCATTCTAAAAATCATTACATAGTCACTGTGTTGGGAAATAATTATAAATAAATAAAACGAGAGAGGGAGAGAGAGAGACTTAAAAAATATGGAAAGTACATAACTGAAAAAGTCCCCCCCCAGTTGATGATGTCATTATTACCGTTGTTTGTTTGTTTATTACATTTATATACTAATAAAGTGGTGGTGTTCATGGTTCTCCCTTCCCTATTTTGTTCTTACAACAGCCCTTAGGCTAAGAGACAGCGACTGGTCCAAAATTACCCAGTGAGCCTCACAGCTGAGTGGGGATTTGAGTCCTGGTCTCCCAGTTCCTAGTCCAATACTCACTATTACGCCATGACAATTAACCCACACAATTAAGACTGGGAGATAATCCTTATCTCCTCATTCAGAAGTGTGATCCTTCTCTGCAACATCAGTCATTTCCTCAGAATAATTTCCAGAGGGGTAGTTGTGGTATAGTACAATTTTGTTCATAGCATATGAAGGGAGAGACTGGTTGACTCATTAAAAAAGAAAGCCAAACTGTTACAAAATTGTGAGTAAGCATCTCCTACCTTCTCCCACTTTCTGTCCATAGACTGCAATATAAATACAGATTCTGTTGTCCAACATCAGCCAGCTTCTCTCCCCTACCCTTTAAAATGTTGTTTATGGTCTCTAGCCTGATTAAGAGTGCCGACGAACCTGAGAGCTTGCTTACTACTTGGTAATATTTGAGTTGGCCCAGTAAAGTTACTGCTTCCTATGAATTTTGGAAACTTTTACACAGGAGCTTGCTCAGTCTTATCTACTCTGACTGCAAGGTTATTTACAGGATTTCAGGGTGGAGACTATCTCATCCCTACCTGGAGATGCCTGGAAATGAACCCGGTGCCTTCTGTGTGCAAAGGAGATCCTCTGTCACTGAGCTACGGCCCTTTCCTACGTTTACTTAGAAGTAAGCGCCACTGCATTCAGTGTCTAGTAAATGTGTCTAAGATAGTGGTCAACAGCACACTGTTTCATAATCCCATAGTTATCCTGCAGCCAATTGGAAGCCACGGAACCCACGTCGGACATTCGGGTTCCAAAGAACGTTCGCAAACCGGAAAACTCACTTCTGGGTTTGTGTCGTTCCGGGAGCCAAAGCATTTGACTCGCAAAGTGTTTGGGAGCCAAGGTACGACTGTATTTGAGTTGGGCACCCTCTTGATGAACAAAGTAATTTACAGAAGGTCAGCACTTGGAAGGTGTGTTTGTGGAACCTCCCAGAGCTGTGGTGCAGGCAGGGGAAGGAAAGTTCAGTTGCAAAAACTTGCCTCAATGGTGAACCTTCATGCACATTTTAACCTGTTCTACTGTTGGACTTGTAAATGAGTCGTTGTAGCTTTGTCAGTAGTTTCCGATGTACAATTCTATGTTGCTTTGCTTTGGCTTTTAAAAATCTTTTTAGACAGGATTACATTGTATAATTTGTATCACAGCAGTATCCACACTTTATTTTGTCTGCCCTGGATCTTCCAACGTTCAGCATTGTTGAATGTCCCTGAGTTCTAATACTACAAGAGAGTTTGTGACAGATTTAGCAAAGTGGAAGTCAGAGAGAATGAAGGAAACAATCAGGTGGAAGCCAGGCACTTATTTCCTTGGCTGGGGCTCCTGCTTCCCGCTAGCAGTTCAAAGGTCAATACTTATTTGCAAGATAGTTGGCACGTCTAATTAAAAATGAAAGCTGGCTTGTGTTAAGCTCAATGGTTTGTTTTTCTACAAGTTGCATCGTGGCTGAGTTCAACAGAGTTTACTCCTGGGCAACTGTGCATAAGCCAAATTGCAGCATGCTAACCACTTCACCACCCTCGACAGGCTCACTTTTCTATGGCTCTTGCATTATATACTGCTGCTCTTTGGGGTGTGTGTGTGTGTGTGTGTGTGTGTGTGTGTGGGCTATTATCTGCAAATTCCTCTTTTAGTGTGTGCAGAATGCCATTTCTCCTTGTGTCTCAACACTGGAGCGAGCTTTAAGTGTGTGCAATGTGAGTCTAGAGAGAGATGTAGCCTCAGGACAGGTACTTTGCTTTCCAATCCAGTTTATAGAGTGCTGCTTTTATGACTGACTGCTCAAATTGCATCATATCTTCTGATGTGTTGTGGTGATGCGGGAGGAGTGGTCCTCAGTGTGGGAATGGCTATAATTAAATTTTTCTCTGTGGCCTCCATGTCATACATGTGCCATGTTCAGGGCTGGTATAAAGTCACACCATTGACCAGGGCATGGCTGAGAATTGTGAACTAGAGGAGATGTAATGATGCACTTTGAATTTTGTATTTGAGATTATGTTTGTAGGCAGCCTAGAGGTTCCAGTGGAGGCAGTGCACAAATCCAGTTCGTAGTAATAAAAAGTACCCTACAAAAGCACAAGTTACTTGTACCTTTTAAAAATAAAAGGATAGAATAAGCAGATTTGATGCATGTTTTAAACAGCATTATATATGAATACTAGCTGGCTCTGCCACACATTGTTGTGGCTCATCCCTGTGATTTCCCCCACCCTGTTCCAATCCATGACGTAGCCCGCCCCTCCCCCCACCTTATCCCTGTGATTTCCCCCCTCCTCCCCCCACCGCCCGCCATATCCCTGTGATTCATAGCTGCCAAGTTTTCGCTTTTCTCGCGAGGAAGCCTATTCAGCATAAGGGAAAATCCCTGTAAAAAAAGGGATAACTTGGCAGCTATGCTGTGATTTCCCCCCTCCCGGTTCTGACCCATGACATATCACACCCCCTTCTCCCCCCACCCTCCCCCAAACCCCTACCCAGGCGAGTCAGTACCTCCATTCAGCCTAGTCTGTAAAGGCTTCGGCCTAGTATGTAAACGGGAGCTGAGGTGCTGTTGAGAGGGAACTTTTTTAGGTGTAGTACCAGTGTAGCCACCGCTAGAGGCTGCTGGTTTGCAACCTAGCTCTTTTCCCAGCATGCACTTTCGTCTGAGTGGAGTGTTTTGAAACATGGGGCTTTTGGTGTTTTACTTGCCAGAGGTTTGACATCTGTCTTAGCAAACTTTATAACAACCTTCGGACATTCGCTTGGGACGTTGTGTCCAAATTTGAACGTAATCGGTCATGTGGTTTCTGAGAACTGTTCAGTGTCACACAAATGCACCCTTTACATTTATATATATAGATATAGATATCATAAGTATAAACCAGGTTGACAAATACACAAGTTGGCCCTAATGCTTCTGCTTATTAAGGTTGCCAACTTACTGGAGTAATGTTTAGAGGTGCAAGGTGTGTTTTAATCATGACACTACTTCCTGTGTCGCCCATGTTCTCCCCATGGCTCTGCCCCATTCCAGCCCTTCCATGGGTGTATCTGTCATGGCCGTAGCATGTCTGAAGTTCTGTTGGCATGGTGGTGGTGCTCTTCCAAATCCTATAGCCCAACCTTTCCCATCCTGGTGCCCACTAGATGTTATGGACTATGTCTCCCACCAGCCTCAGCCAGCCTGGCCAATAGCTGGGATGCTGGAAGCAGCAAAATCTGGTGGGCACCAGATTGGAAAAGGCTGTTTGTTACAGTATATGGAACTTCAGTACAGGATTGTGCTCCGAAAGAGTGCAGTCTAACAGGAAAAGAGTGGCACTGCATAACAAGTGTGCCCATGGGCTGCTCTCATTCATTTCAGCATAGCATGTGTGCAGGAAAGCATCCTGAGGCATTGTGTCTTTCTTTTTAAAGCTTATTTTAAACAAAATGAAAATGGAGCAGCAAAACAGGAAAAGTTCGTGATGATTTGAAAATAGAAATATTTTCCGTTTCAAAGGTTTTGCTAACTTCGCATCATAGGTTGCCCCAAACCTTTTATATTTTGACCACGTCCTGTTTATAAAGCCGGTGTTTACAAAGCAAGGTTTCTGCCTTCTTGTGTGAACTAGGCATGATTTCATCTACTCAGCCAAGCCCAAAGCACATTTGGCCCCTTCTGGTCACTCGAAGGCTGCCACCTCTTCCTTGAAATCCTTTGTTCCTAGGCGTTTTTCAGGTTATGTCCTCTGATGTTTGCTTTCCCCGTGTATGAAATTTGTTGTTGTTCAGTGCTCAGTTGACTCATCAGTGTTAGTGAGTCAACAGTTACAGTTCAGCTAGATTTGTGCAAAGGCAAACAGCCTGGTTTCAACTGAAATACACCAGTAGATAAAACTAAAAAGTTTCTAGCAGATGGATGGAGCAGAAGAAGAGAGTGCATTTCTTAACATAAACCTGGCTCCTAACTCCTTACAGGAATGTCGTTGTGTATAGCAAAAGAGAGAGGAGTTTCAGGCATCTCCAAGGCACACCTGTGTTTTCTCTCCTCTGTATCTACCATTCATAGCAGGGGTGATGAACCTTTTTGAACCAATTGACCAGATCTTTATCTCTCCCTTCCTGGCAAGCTAACTTTAACAGGTGGGCGGAACCACCTACCTTTCATTCATCTGACATCATATTGATGTCAGGTGATTGACAGGTGGGTGATCCCATCCACCTGTCAAAGTTGGCACTTTGGGAGGAAGGTATTCCATCAGCTGATGCGGAGGTAGAAGTTCAGTCCTGCTTTCTGCAGCCATGACTCTGCCTGACATCACATGGTGGGTGTGGTTTGCAGGAAATGTGGTGGGCCACCTTTGGCCAGCGGAACAGAGGTTCTTCATCCTTGATGCATAAAAGTTGCATCCCAGTGTTTCCCAGTTGTCGGTGTTTATACTACATTTTTAAAAAAGATTTGCCTAGAGAGAGTCTTTAAACCTCTTTTGTTGACCACCAGTTCCATGTCGGAGTTGTGTAACATTTGTAAGCAGCTTGATGTGTGGCTCAGCCTTACCTTGAGGGTAGTGTGTGCACCAGCCCCAGCGGCTGCTTGGAATGTGCAGTGCTGGGCTTGAAACCACTGTTCGCTTAAGGTGAGAGATCAACTCCTTTGTAGGTATACCTTTTGCAACAGTTAAATTTTGGTGTGTGGTCACATCCCACAATGTAATAGCTTGTCATCCTTTGTATAAACAGGTATCCTTCTGGGAACCTTAAAGGTTATCAGTGTTTTGTTTTGTTTTGTAAGTGACTCTAGTATTGGCAAGGTTTGGCATCCCTAGAGAGCTTGGCTTGAAAAGGGGCATTATCAGGAACACCTGCAAGGTAACTTTGCAGGTAAGTTCTTCCTCTGGATTTTGCTTCACATAGGACAGTGTTTCCCAACTGGTGGTCCGCGGACCCCCAGGGGTCCGCGAGCTATGCGAGAGGGGTCCGCAAGACTGGGACTCTGGCGAGGCAAGATGGCAGCGCGGAGCTCCTAAACTCGACGAACGTGCTAGCGCCGCCAAATCAGCCCCCAAACAAGCAGAAAGCCACCCAAACCGCAGCCGCTGCTGCGTGGGAGCCGAACCCTTCCCCCGCGAGTCCACCCGCCCACCGCCCGCCCGGCCGCCGGCCGCCGGCGCCCGCTGCCTGCGCCCGCTGCCTGGGGCTCCCGCGTCTGCAGGGGGGCGTAGTCAGCCCCCTGCACCAGCCCCTCCCCGTCGCCGCATCATACCCCTCTGCCAGCCAATAGGGCTCAGGGGGCGGAGTCCAGCTGCGGCGGGAGAATCATTCCAGCTTCTTGTTGGACTTCCGGCGAGGCATTATTGGCGTGCGCTGCGGCGCCACCGAGCTCCTGAGGGCAGCCAGCGTGTTCGCGCTGCCCGAAGGGCTCCTGAGCCGCTGAGACCGCCGCCGCGTGCATTCTTGGCCAAGTGAGTTGCGACAGATTTATACCTCATTGATTTCAATGGGCCTTAAGCATGAGTTGGATTGGGATAGCTGATTGTGAGGGTCCTTTATTCTACGGCTACTGCTTTAGTTTAGTATCTGAACAGTACAAGTTAAAACTTGGTAATTTAATGAAATTAGGGGGCCTTTCACACCTCTTTCCTATATTGCCTTACTCCCTATAACAGGGACAAGTAAATAAGTATATTTCTCATTAATATCAGTTCTGTATATGTTCAAGTCATGAGTCCATCCATATTAGCCTGCAGATTTTTCTCTAAAAGTCTGCAGGAAAATTCACATTTAAACATGAATTTTTTTAAAGGGCCTTTCTCTCAAAATGCACATTTTAAATGTTATTTGCTGTCCAAATACAGTATGCATTTCAAGTACATGTTGATGTATTTATTTTTTTGATGGTGTTTGAGCCAAGAGCAGTATTGAAAGATTTGGGAACTAAACAAGCCAGTGGTTAAATTGGAACTGTACATTATTTCAATACTTGCATTTCAAAACAAGACCAGTGCAGGCTAAATCCTGTGTTTTTGACAGAATTACAAGCCTGGTAGATGAAGGGAATGCTGTGGATATAGCCTATCTTGATTTCAGCAAGGCCTTTGACAAGGTGCCCCATGATATTCTTGTAAAGAAGCTGGTAAAATGTGGTCTAGAACTGAAAATTAAAACTAACTGTATACTGATGGAGTACTCTGTTGTAACTAAAAAGACTCTTAATTTGGCTCTCACTTTTTAATTTTAGGATTAGGAATTAATGGGGGTCCTTGTCACAATAGCGGCTCGATGAGGGGTCCTCGAGAAAATTTTGTTGGGAACCCCTGACATAGGAAATTGGGTGTTGCTAGAATCTCCCTTCTCTGTAGCAAATATTCAGCAGAATTTTTATCAGGACTGTGCCAAGGGGTGAAAGGGTTTAGACTCAACCCCTCTGTGGTCCAAGTGCTTCATGCTTCCACACATACCCCCTGCACTCAGCTGCTTTTTCCCCTTTTGAAAAGTGTGCATTCATTTGGCCGTGGAATTCTTAAAAAGGAAAAGGAAAAGGAAAAAAGAAAAATATTTGAAGAAATGAGTCAAAACAAACAAACAAAAAATTCCTTCCAGTAGCACCTTAGAGACCAACTAAGTTTGTCATTGGTATGAGCTTCCGTGTGCATGCACACTCCTTCAGATACAATGAGTATTTTTCATTCTCATTGTTTACAACTTGTGGGTGGTTAGAATATTTGCAACCAAATTGTACCCTGATATGAGTCAGCTGTTGGGTTTCATTTTCACAAGACGCCACCCAGGACTGGTCTGGTGCAAGGCTTTTATTGTTTGATTTATTGACAATGCCTGCTTTCAAATGCAGTGTTAACGTTTGTATAAACAGATGTCTCTCTTAGGACGTCATGGTATCACTATTCCTTAAAAGGGGCCCTGCCGTTTTAAGTGTTGGCATTGCCCTCTGCAAGGATCAGCATTGCCTTATCTAGTCTGGCCCGGCGGGCCGCTTGACCATTATCCTGATGGGAGTGAGTGTCAGGAGGCTGCCTACTCACAAGTAGGACCTCGGAAGAGACACATGGTCAGGTGTACCAGTGTTCAGGACAAACCAAAAGGGGGAGGTGGTAATGGAGATGGTGATGATGGTAGTGACAAGGCTAACCCAGAAAAAGTCAAGATGCCAATGATTGGATCTGACATGTGGGTTCCAAAGTCACAGAGCAATACGTGCAGCAAACATAGTTTGCAAGGTTTTTCCCTGGATAGGGACAGTGACAAGATAAACCTGGAAAAAGTCAGGATGCCAGTGATTGGGTCTGACATGTGGGTTGGGATGTCACGAGGCCGGGAGCATAAATTCTTCCTGTGGTATGCAGGCATGTACAGAGTACTAAGGCCTCACACCGAGCTGATTTTACTCACAAGGGATGTTGAGTGCTGTGAAGAATGGGAAGGAAATCTGTGTTTTCCTAGGCCACCCCATTGCTGGTGACTTAGATAATAAGTCTGTTGCTGTTATAAACAGCAGGTGCACTGAGGTGAGTTCCACTGATACAGTGGAGGAAACGCGCCAGATGCGCAGCTCAGGAGGAGCTACAAAGGGTGAAAAGCCCACCAGGTATGCTCAGGAGTTTGCTAACACAGCTGTTGCAGGTTTCGCTGTGGTTAGTGGCTCGACACAGGTCTTGAAACCCAGAGTTTTGAAAGGGGTGCAGGGTTTGTCCTCAAGGGACAGGAAACCAAGCTCAAAGGCTGTAAGGGTAGACACTGTTTCCTTGGAGAAAAAAGCTGGACCACGTCCAGAGGCCGTGTGTGCCAACACTGATTCCTCAGAGAGGAATGTGGCTAGGGTTCGAGTCCCATCAAAGCCAAGTATGAAACTTCCCGATAGTCAGAAGGGCTATGATGCCAAGACTAGTCAGAAGTGCAAGATGGTAAGGCCCAAAGCCAATCCAGTTGCAGGTAGTGACGTAGACAGGATGTTTGTCTTACTGTGTTCCTGAAGTGGGACTGTTGTTCTTTGTTCTTTCTTTTTGCTGTCTGATGCTAGAGAGAGAGGGAGCCATGTTGCAGTGCTCCGCATGTGTTTATGTGTAAATAAAGTAGATTAGCAAAATGCTGTGCTACTGAGTTCTGTTACGCAACTGCGCAACCTCTGTGGATCCATGAAGTGTGCTGATGTCTTCTGGCATCAGTCGCTGTGATGTTCGGGCTGGAGACTGCTCCCGAACAATCGACCAGGAGGGAGGGAACATGCCAGTCGAGCATGTGTCTCTGCTGAGGTCCTACTTGTGAGTAGGTAGCCTCCTGACAGTGAGGTGGCACCCATCATGGTTTGCCAGCCATGGGCAATCTTATCTTATTCACATTAGGGCTGGGCAATATATCAGTACATCATCCAAAACCAGTTTCAAGTTCATATCATATTTTTGACCTTGCAATATATTGTGAATCATGATTTGTGTGTACTATGCAAAAATCACAACGTGGGGGAAACCGTGAAGCCAGCCATTGCCTCTACATAGCTCCATCCTTATTTCAGACATTGTGATTTATCCGTATATCACGAAGTTTAGCTGGTGATACATCATGTTGTTGAAAACCAGATGTCCCCCAGCCCTAATTCACATAGATATTCTGGTGAAATCTGTGCCTTGGGTCACCAACAGCATGGAAAGTATAGAGCAGGATATACTATGGCTGCTTTTGCGTGCTACTGTAAACCATAATAAGCCGTGGCATACCATAAAGCAGGCATCCCCAAACTTCGGCCCTCCAGATGTTTTGGACTACAATTCCCATCATCCCTGACCACTGGTCCTGTTAACTAGGGATCATGGGAGTTGTAGGCCGAAACATCTGGAGGGCCACAGTTTGGGGATGTCTGCCATAAAGGAATAAATTTCACTCAACTTCCCTCCGCCCCATTAATGTTGGAATGAATCAAGCCACAATCCTTGGCTTAGCATCAAGTCCAAAATGGGTCTTGCTTTGTTTCATTCCCCACAAACCACTGTTGGTAAGCCAAGAGCAAACCTGGGCCACAGATCATTGTTAACCACAGTTCTGAGTTCCAGTATAATGCTAAGCCAGGAATCAGGGTTTGTTTCCTCACAATGCTAGCAGTGAGGAGTAAATTGGATACATTGTATGCACAGTAAGTCATGGTTTACTTTACTTTAAACTGCCTAACCTACTGAATGTACTCTTTGATGAAGCACTTTCCACCCCACCCTGCTCCCTCCATCTCATGAAAGAGTAGACCCTTGAAAGGCCAAGGGGAGGGGAAAAGGGCATTAGTGGGCTCTTTAAATGAAAGTTATGCTTAAGAATTCCATGGCACTTTGCATCTTCGTACTATAATGCAGTTATTGATTAACTGATGCAAATGACTGTTTAACTTCTTGGAAACTTGAACATGGTTTGCAGATAACAGTTTGGGAAATGTAGCATCCAGTCACATGACATTTCACTTTCTATGTCATTGCTGCTTCCCTGAAGTTTGCAAATTTGGTGGTAAAAAAATACTCTTCTCATTCCTTGTTACAAATGACCAGGTTTCCTTTTGTGATCGCATGTGCACTCCTGTAAAGTTTCCAAGTGGTAAATATAATCATTTGCAGCCACCTAAAGAGCTTTTTGTGGTCATGTTTTAAGTTGTGCTGGGGAAAGATTTGATAACACTGCATATAGCAAGGAGTTAACTTTTCACCTGATTTGCAGCCTATTATAAACTTCTACTTGGCCAGGCTGGAGCCAACAGTGCCAAAGTGTTCAGCAATGTGTGCAAGATTTCAGGAGCACTGTATAGTTTTACCTCCATTTAATAGATGGCGGATTTAGAAGAGCAATCTGTGCAGGAAACTTGCTTCTGGACCCAAATGGCTCTTGCCCCCATCAGAGGGTCATGAGAGGAAGGCAAAGGAAGGCACAGCTCTTCTGTATTAAGAAGTCTTTTAGCAAGCTCTGATGCATGCTTACTAGGAAGTAAGTCCCATATTCACCAAAGCTTACTCCCAGGGAAACATGCCTAGGATTGCTGCCTTCAATGTGCATGGGCTAAATGGCCTATGAGGTTCACACACCTCAGTAAGGATACTCCATTTTTATGGTGGCCTTCCTGTGATGTCCTCAAGATGGAGCACATGGTCCCTCTCCCCACATCCTCACAACAACCTTGTGAGGTAGGTGAGTCTGAGAGTGGCTGGCATAAGGTCATCTAGTGAACTTCATGGTTGAGCTGAGATTTCAACTGGGGTTCCCTCAGGTCAGTGCTATATCTACTGTGCCAGACATGTCCAACTCCCAAGAGACTGTGATCTACTCCCGCTACAGTATTAAAAAAATAGGGCAGCGTAGACGTGATTTTCAGCATCTGAGCATGCACAGACGCAATTTCTGGCACCGCGGAAGTGAGTCCCCGCACAGCGCTGCACCAGTTTATTGCAGTGTGCGGGGACTTGCCAAGTGGGCAGTTTGGTTCAGGGGTGATTTGTGGGCCAGTTAAACGCCCCCCATGGGCTGCTTGTGGCCCATGGGCTTTAGGTTGCCTACACCTGACCTAAGTTGTTGAGCTTTTTTTATTTTTATTTTTATTTTTTGTGAGATCGATAAGTATCACGCAATCGACCAGGGTCGCAATTGACCAGTTGGACATGCCTGTACTATGCTACATGCTGGTTCTAACTTCATGGTGTGGTACCTATTCTACTGTTGGAACTGATAATCTTTAAAAAATGTGTTCACAAAGTACAAAAAAGTGGTTTGTTGTTGCTTATTTATATTTTACTTTGGGACCTAAAGATCCCTGCATATTAATACTACCTAGTATAGAATATAGGTTCAATAAATCAATCATCAAGACTACAGAAGGGAGCAAAGTCACTAAATATAGAATATTTGGTGGTTGACTGGCCTAAGACCATCTCACTCAACCCAGTCACTGTCTTTAACCTTAGCTTTCAGCCCTGTATTCCCTATCCCTCTCTCAGGACATCAGGCAAGCAAACAGGGCCGATGGTGTCTCCTCCTCCGTTCACCACAGCCCAGGCACAAAGAGGGTAGCTCCCTGCCTTTGTCCCAGTGTAAAAGGAAATGCTTGCTCTTGCTGAAAGAGGGGATGGAACCTTTTTCCGTTCTGAACTTCCTAGTTAAAGCTGGGGATGCTAATGTGACTAGTCTAAAAGCTGTCCATTTGACTAACTGAACAGAGGTGTGCACACTCGTGTTTTCCAATACGGAAAGTCAAACTGAGTGGAGATGGCAAAACCCTCGCCGAGCAGACACTGCACTAGACTGTACTTGTCCAGAATCCATGGAATGCGCCTTGTCTAATCTCGCTAGTTGTGTCTGCAGTCTAGGTGCATAGTGGTATAATAATTTTCAGATCATATACAGTCATACCTCAACATCCGAACGCTTTGACTTCTGAAGGTTTCGACTTCCGAAGTCGACAACCCCGGAAGTATTTTCACCCGACGTGTGCGTTCTGTGCCTGCGCAGAGCAGCGCATGCGGTCAGCTAATGCGCAGAGCAGCGCGAAATTGCACTTCGCACATGTGCGACTGCATGCTTCAACATCCGAAAACCTTGACTTACGAAGACGGCCGCGGAACGGATCTTCTTCGTAAGTCGAGGTACCACTGTATATATAAAAGATAAATGTTCATAACTGTATATATAAACCACATGTCTGAAACTTCACAGAAAAAAAAGTCCTAAACAAATTGACCTCAAATATTTCACTGCAAGGTCAAAGTGAGAAACCACCCCATTGTCTCTTTCCTCACAAATCCTGTCTTAAGGGCACATTTAAGATATGAATAGAGTGTGAGCCTGTGACCTGGCTCAGGAACTAAGTATTTTTCATTACAAAAGACTGGCCAGGCTCCCCAGGTAATCCAGTCAAATGACCATTAACAGGTAACCTGCCAGGCAGGATAAAAACAAAGATGTATCTGGGGACAGTCTTGGACTCCAGGGTGGGGAATTTAAAATTTCTATATAAGAGCTTGCATACCTTTGTTCTGGGTCTCCCCCCCTTCCTGTGTGTGTGGGGGGGGGAACACCCTGTTGCAAAAGTTTTTAATAAAGATCAGGCTTAACTAGCTGCTTTGCTTTTCACTAGAATTCTGGTCTGGTTTCTGTCATTTTACTAGCCGGTAAGGGCTTTCAATTGTGCTCTGCTGGAGGTCCTGACTCCCTCCCAGAGAAGGACCCCTTTTAACTCTTAACAATAGCCTAACCTAATCATTTGGCAGTAGACCCGGATCTCCATTGAACATCTGAAAAAACAGCTGGCAGAAGACAGAATTTCCAGCAGCGGGGAAGGGTTAA
Organism: Zootoca vivipara; assembly: GCF_963506605.1. Classification (NCBI taxonomy): domain Eukaryota; kingdom Metazoa; phylum Chordata; class Lepidosauria; order Squamata; family Lacertidae; genus Zootoca; species Zootoca vivipara. The sequence continues at coordinate 50,593,555 of NC_083282.1, read as the reverse complement.
GCACCTCTCTCCCTGCCTTCCCACTTAGCTTCACTCCTCTGCCAGCTGTTTGCGCCCCACAAGCTGGGATTCCAAGGCTCCTGCTTGCCTGCTACTAGGAGCTGGAGGGTGAGGGTGAGTGCAGGGTAAATAGTTGACTCCTTCCTCCCACCCCCACCTTCTCCGGGATGACATGTCCCTAGGGCCTTTCACAGGATTTTTGCAACTTTAAAGAAAGCCCAATGCTGAGATGAGAATTGAGTAAAGACAGAGCAGTTTCCAGACTCCCTCTCTGCTGAATGTCTAGCTTGGGCTCTGATGCACAGCAAAGAGGGAGCTGTCGCAAGGATCTTCCTATAAATGTCAGTGGACTCACAACTCACATGGAACTCAGCCAGCATAGCCAATGGGCAGGGTTGATGGGAGTTGTAGTTCACCAACATCTGAAGAGCTACCGGTATAGGTTCCTCATTCCTTATAGAGCTTCATGGATGTGCCATCAATAAATTGGCGTTCTCCGTGTTTCTATTACTTGGTTGTTCAGTCCTCAGCCACTGCGTTTTCAGCTTCAACCCTCTTCACAACTGTGACAATTCAGGCAGTAGACCTTAGAAAGGTTGGATTTTTGCAAGTCTGTACAGCCACACCTAGCTTTGAGATGGAGTGTCAGAGAACAGTTAGCCTTCCTTATTTTTTTAAAAAAAACACAACTGTATCTTCCCCGCCTCCCTGCTCCATTTGTATCTGTAGTGTAGACGGAATTCCAGAATGCCACACCTTGTCGGTTTCCCGTCTTTCCTTGTTACCTGTAATGAAAACAAAAGTGAATCTCTGCCAGGGGTGAATCTACATTGAGCCAGGCGGTGCTTAGCTGGAAACAGCCCAGTTCCATAAAACCGAAAGAGATTAGAGTAATTAAATCCAAGTGCAAATTTGCTAAACTGATACAAGCCTGAGTTTCAGGATTCCTCAAAACTGATGTGAGTCAACCTCTGCCACTGTTCTCCAGTGATAAATTTAGCTTTTATATGCGCGACCTTTAAGTAGTTATGCAGAGGCAGAAAATTCAGCAGGTGCAGCTGATCAGGAATCTGATGCCTCAAAGTAGTTCTTAGCCTTGGGGCCAACTAGATGCAACTTAAGAAGTGTGCATGCACACGAAAGCTCATACCAAAATAAAAACTTAGTTGGTCTTTAAGGTGCTACTGAAGGAATTTTTTTATTTTACTTCGATCCAGACCAACACGGCTACCTACCTGTAACTAGATGCAACTTAGTGTGCGAGTTTTTTGTTATATAAATAAGCAGCCACAAGGAAGTCTGAGCACCTTGGACCCTTGGGGTTAAAGAGTGTTGCTGTTGTTCTAAACCTCTTTCTCTCCCTACCAGCACTGCAAAAATCACTTCTTCATACCTGCTATTTGCATTTCAATGGAAATTCCCACTGGGGCAATTGAATGGCATGTCTAGTTCAGTCCTTCACAGAATGGACAAATATGAAGACTAGCATATTACAATGCAGATGAAGCAATTATTAAATTGCAGGAAGTTTTTTTATATTTAAAAAAGGACCTCAAATACTGTTTATTAAAGTCATTAAAAGCACAAGAGAACAGGATGGGCTTGGGCTGGTACCTAAAAGATAGAAAATGAAGTGCTGTTGAATTTTAGGGAAGGAGCTTGGGTGGATGCCACCACAGAAAAGGCCCTGTCTCCCATTGCTACTTGCTTAGCCTTCAAAGGGGGAAACCCAGAGAAGGGTCTCGGAAGCAGATCTCAGTTGGTGGCCAGGTTCATGTGGGAGAAGGCAGTTGAGTTCAGCTCCCATATGTAGCAAGGATGGGGACTCCGTGCCCCTCCAGACATTGTTGGACTCCATCTCCCATCAGCCCCAGCCAGTGCGGCCAGTGGTCAGGTAGGAGGGCCACAGGCACTCTAACTTTGCCCTAATAAATGCAATCCGATCAGAGTTAATATGCAGAAGATCAGGCTGCATTTCCTGGGAGCTGGAGTATCTGGAAGACCACATGTTCTGCTCTAGATGGAGGTGCCTGTTTTCTTATCCTCCTCGTTGCCCTTTTGCAGAAGACCAGGTGGCACAGCAGACAGAAGAGGTCTTCCAGAGCTATGTTTTCTACCGATACCGGCAGGAGCAAGAGCAGACTGGGCGGGATGTGCCAATAGATCCAGAAATAGCTGTGATAGAGCCGGAGCCTGACAGGTAAGAGCACATTTTTGAAACCTATACCCCAAATGCAAGCCGCATGCCAGTCTGCCTCCACAGGCATTTCTAACGTGGTCATTTGTCTCTTGGGCAGCATCAACAACCAAGTGGGCAGGCGCCTGGCCAACATAGGGGATGACATCAATGCACGGTATGACAGCGAGTTCTCTGAGATGCTGAAGTCACTGAAGCCCTCCAGGGACAATGCCTATGAGTACTTCGTCAAAATAGCCTCCAGGTAGGTCATCCAGCCTCTACTTTTCCCTCTCCAAAAAGTAAGAGGCTGGCTCGATTTTCTGATATGAACAGTTCTCAGATGTTGCTCTCTTAGGTTCCCTCATAAGAAGAGGGAGAAGACTGAGACAATTTTGGGCTTCTTGCTTCAATGTAGTTTTCTTTGATTTTATTGATGTTGTTTTGGTTTTAATGGAGATTGTTTCTTTTTTAAAAAAAATCTATTTATTTAGTTAAATAAAAATGTATGCATCAATAACCTACAATGAAGAAATGACAACAATATAACTGAACAAAAATTAAACATACACAAGACGTATAGAGATTTGGATCATCACATTCACATTCTCTGGAAAAAGAATAATAATGATGATGACAACAATTGGTGTTAGAGGACAGCAACTTTAAAAACATATTTGTTTCCTTTATAAATATCAGACTATTGTCCTCCAGGTCTTATGATATTCTTGCAGCTGAAAAGTTACTAAGAATTCCAAATAGTAGCATATTTCACAAAAGTCATTACAGAAAAGTGGGTGGTTAAAACAGGGGAGCAAGTGTGGCCTAGATACGTAACTGCAGTTTTTAGGAAGGGACTTCATACCCATTTTTTGGTCCTTATTATGGAAAAAATGCTGCCACTACAAAGATTCCATCTTGACTGTCATTTTCTGACCCACACAACTTTAATTGCATGTTCACGCCACTTGCGTGGGCAAGGTAGAAGATTTTGCAGAAGCTCTGCTCAAAGTAGTGAGCCAAACATCTGGACCCTCCCCATGCCATGTTGCAAAGTGAAGGGATCAACCCATTCCCTCTTGCCAATTTTTTTCTAAACCAGCAGGCAGGTAGGAAAATTACTATAGGAGGGGCTTTGTTGCGGCCCTGAGCTTGTCCATGGTGGTCAATTGCCAAAAGAAGGATTTGGGTCAGGTATCTCCCTCATAATTCTCTTTCTGCTCCCTGACACACAGCGCATACATGCCTATAGACGGGTGCGCCCATACTCGTTCCCTGTGAATGTTGTTTAACTGTCTCTTGTGTCCTCTCTTCCTGCTCTCCCCTCCTTGGGAAGCCAAGCAGCGTTGCTCTCACCCCTTTGCCACCTTGAGGTGGTCAGTGTACTGCAACCAGGTAAATTAACCTACAGTGCTTTCTCTTCCCTCTCTTTCAGTGATGATGTGTGTGTGAACTCTCTCCATTTCATACTATGGCTGCTGAACTTTTTACAATGGCACACAAATCTTCAAGGTTGTGCAACCTAATGAGACATGCTTCCATGTTTAAGTCTCATTTCCTCCTATAATTCTGATTAATAATAATAATAATAATAATAACCATCACAAAAATAACTATAATCCTGTTGCGGATTTTTATTATTCTGCCAGTCAGCCAAAGGGGTTCTCTGAGCAGCTAACAATCAAGTTCAAAATGCATGTAAAATTCAGTGAAATATTAGCCAAGTTGACTGGGCAAATGTCTCTGAGCATCCTGCAAAAAGAGGTGACATAGTTCTGTAGATGGTGCCACCTCAGAAAAGGCCCTACTTCTTTCCCCTAAAGACTGTGGTACCCAAAGCAGAGCTATCCTGAAGATTTAAGTGCCAGAGCAGGCATAATATGGGATGTGTCTTGCTGTTTATGTGGATAGCAATTCTCAGCTTTCACAAGTCTTATTTTTCCCCCTTTTCTTTTTGGATGCCAAAGGCATCCAAGTCTGTGCTGCTTTGCTTCTAGAGTGAACACTGTTTTCCTTCGACCATGTTGCTGGCACTTGAACACCGGGTCAGATTTATTTGCTGGGTTATTCAACTGTAGATTATGGGCACCTCCAGTGTAGGTAAATGGTGCCATGGGTTGCAACTGAGGATAGGATAGGATTTACCACAGCCCATCACTTTTTATGCTTGTCATTGCCACAGACCAGTGCTTGCACTTCGGGGTATGAACATAATGTGGTGTTGCAGCTGTACAAACAGAAGAACATTTGATTTCTGTTTAGATGATTACATGACTGAGCCTTAACCCTGTTCCAACATGACTTTGGGAAGCAGATCTCATTATATTCTTATTTTTGTAATTATTACTTACCCTTTACCAGCAGGTCCCAGGGCAGGTTACAACAATCTAAAATTCAGAATTAAAACAGCTAAGGCAGTACAGGCTTGGCCTGTGCATTCAAGCAGAATTTAGGGGAGACAGGTACTATTTGAAGCCACAGGTAGGGAGTACTATATTTGCGTGTTTCTTCATTTTTATTTGTAGGAATATTAGCATATTTGTATGAATATTATATATATTTAAAAAGTCATCACCACCTGCAGTCTGAAATGACAGTCCATTCTACTGTCTCGGGGTGCTTCTACCTCTTTCTATTGCATGTTATAGAAGGAGCACCTCTCCCAGTATCTCCCACCTCAAGTCTTACAATCTGTGGAGGAGGCCGTATTCCTGGTCCTACCTAACATGGTGACTTGGGGTAGGGCCTTCTCTACTGTGGCCTCCCGGCTGTGGATTGGTCATACATTTTCGTAGTCAAGTTAGGTGTTTGGGGAGGAGTGAGCTGAGAATTGTTCTTCATCGTGATTCTTAACTGTAAAGATAGATGTTTTTATGTTCCGCCCCACCCCTGCCCCCCATATATATTTGCTGTGTTGTTGTATTTATCATTTGCTATACACAGCCCTGGGATCCCTTTGTGATGAAGAGTAGTTTAGAAACAGAATGAATGAATGAAGTCTCACTTCCAGAGGAGTTGCAGCCCTTAAGAAGGCCTTCCGGGACACACACTTCTCACCTGTAGAAAAGTACCTGAATAGAAAGTATCTACATTTTAGTAATCTGTGTACATTTGGATTCTTGGGAGGAACAGCTTGAACAAGATCCGAGTTACTGAAGGGATATACACAGCCCTTTCCCCCCTCAGCAATATAAGTCTTTTTAAATATGCCTTGTGCCTTAGCACTGGCTCAGGGGAAGATTCTAGCATGCTGTTGAATGGTGAGGGGGCTGGTCAGAAAGTTGCTTTTAATGCTACAGCAGCAGACTGCGAACAAGCTGTGCCTCAGTAGAGGGTAGCAAAGGGCTGGCCATAAAACGTAGCCTGAATTTTCTAACAATAGAACAATAATAATGAAATGGTCTCTTCCGCAGTTTGTTTGAGAGCGGCATCAACTGGGGTCGTGTGATAGCACTGCTGGGCTTCGGCTACAGGATGGCAATCCATGTGTACCAGCAGGGGTTGACCGGCTTCCTAAGCAGGATCGCCCGCTACATGGCTGACTTTGTGCTTAGAAACCGCATTGCCCAGTGGATTGCCCAGCAAGGAGGATGGGTAAGTGAAGCAGGGAGCTGTCAAAGATGAGTGGGTTGGTTTTTTAAAACACACACACATTTCTTTTACTATGAAAGTATGCTGGCGCTGATCTGGGGTGGACAGGAGTGGGCACAGTAGGGCAATGCCAGGCTGCTGCCCCCCAACAGTGGAGTCATTGCTGTCTACCGTGTTTCTCACATTTTAAGACATGTCTTATATTTATTTTTCCTGCAAAAAAACACACCACGGCTTATTTTCAGGGGATGTCTTATTTTTTTGTTAAGCTTTTTAATTTTTTACCGGTATTAAGCTTTCAGAGAGTTTTGCTGGGTCGGGCTTGGTGCGGCGCGCGCTGCTTTGCCCGGCCACTACTCTTAAAACTCACAGGGCAGCGTTTGTGCTGCCTTGAGCTGTCATTGCAATAAATCGCGCTAAACCAGAACGGGGTGCCTATCTTGGGGTGGCTTTCTCCCCCTCCCAGGCTCCTACCTTCGCATCTCCTTCGGCGCTGTTGCTTTTTGCACGCAAACCAAGCTCCGCAGTGCTGGGTGCGGTCGGATTCAAAAGCAGAGCCAACAAACCAGCACCAGAGCTTCAAGCCGGCACTCTCTCTATGGCTCAAGCATAGAGGCTGCTGCCCCATCGGAGCCTAGAGCGGATTGGTCAAACTCCACTTCCGGATTGCGTTTCCTTAGAAACCCGAGGCGCGGCGACCCGGAAGCGCTTGCGGGACCAGATCTGGGTCGCCGCGCCATGGCTGCGCTGGGAGCGTCGGGGTGCCTGCGGGGCGGGAGGGTCGCCGTGGCTTCGCTGCTCCTGAGGCAGCACCCACAGGGACGCCGCGCCGTGTGGGGATGGCGGGGCCTCCCGCTGGACCCGGCAAAGACAGCAGCACGTGCTGCGCCGAGCCCCGACTCAGCGGGACCCGGCAAAGACAGCAGCGTGCACCGCGCGGAGTCCCGACTGAGCGGGACCCGGGAGAGACAGCAGCACTCGGCGAGGCGCGCGCTGCAGAAGCACCATGCAAACCTGCTCCCACCACTAACAATACGGTACCCCAGCATGTCTTATTTTGGGGGGATGCCTTATATTTTATTGCCTCCAGAAAATCGTGCCATGGCTTATTTTATAGGCACGTCTTAAAATGTGAGAAACACGGTACTGAGAAGGTGTTGGGGGAGAGATTGGGGCTGTGCAGGGCCTTGGGGTTTGTGCCAGATCAACACTGTTGATGCACCTGTGCAACCTCAGGCTTGCCTCCTCCATAAGCTGTTGGTGCACCTTCCTGGCATCCAACGTTTCTTTCAGGGAGGGGGGAAATACATGCCAAGAAACTGCCATGGTTACCCTGGAATGGGTCCTCCCAACATTTCTGCAGGTAACAGTATTTTTTTTTCCTCCTCTAGGCGGCAGCACTGGACTTGAGCAACGTTTACTGGAAGTACGTGGTGACAGTGGCCGCCGTGATTTTGCTGGGCCACTTTGTGATGCGGCGCTTCTTCAACCCGTGACAGGGAAGGAGAGTGTCACTGGCCATTTGCATCCCAGCCATTGACTCGCTCCTGGGAGGCGACACTTGTCAAGGAGGATTCAGGAAACAACCAGAGGAAGCCAGATGGTTCTTTATCACCTTCCAATATGGCACCAGATTATTAACCATCCACATGGAGATTTCAAACACAAGAAATCCGCAGCATAGTATTTAAAAAGGTGGAACTGAGTATGGGAGAGGATTTAGTGGAGTGAGAAAACAACAGGTTGATTACATTCACAGTGTTGCTAGAGGAAAAGCAAGGGATGTTGTTTTCCTCCCTGAAATCTCTTAAGAGGGACAAGTCCTTTTCCAGAACGTTCTCAGGGCCAGCATACTCTCAGCTTTTGCAATTCCATTCCTAAAGAAAGCAGAAGGACAAGCAACATGCACAGCACTGTTATTTGCTCAGTACAGCTGTCAATTCTTCCACTGCCTTGTGCTTTTCTAGTGCTGAAATAATCATGTGGCTGATTGGGAGATCGTGTATCAGCATGAGTAGCACCTTCTAAGATTTGTAGATGTACACCTAGACAAAGCCTATCCCAGAAGGGGTAGCCGGGTGAGACAATGTCTAAAATATTTCATTACAGTGGAACCTCGGTTTTCGAACATAATCCATTCCGGAAGACCGTTTGACTTCCGAAACATTCAAAAACCAAGGAGCAATGGGCAGTCAGCAAAATCTACTGAGAAAATTGAAAAACACACAACGGAAGCTGTTGCGACTTCCAAGGCGCATTCGAAAATGGAAGCAATTACTTCTGGGTTTTTGGCGTTTGAAAACCGAAATGTTCGGCTTCCAAGACACTAGAAAACCAAGGTTCCACTGTATATGCAGACCTATTTGTCATCCACCAGATTATTTCCTTGATCAGGCATAGAGCTCAGTGCTCATTAGTTGATCACTCTCATGTCCTCACTTACTTTTAACTTAGTTGCAGTGATCCTTCTCTGTCAGTGGAGAGCGCCAGCCACTGCAGAAGTTATGAATACACTTCTTTTCATGCAACAGATATCTCTTGGTTCCTTGCATGCCAGCATTATTGCTGTCCACCTTGACCAGGTAGTCTGTATATGCAGTTTGGGAGAGGGGCAAAAATTGTTGAAGGAATTGGAGAAGGAATTTTTTTTTGTTTGATTCCATTATAATTCTTTACCCCTTTGACAATCACTAGCCCAAAGCTTCAATTCCCTTTGATGCAAATGACGTCAAAAAGTCAACACATGAATTGGTACCCCTAATGTAAGATAGGGATGGGGGACTTGTGGACCTCCAGGTGTTACTGGACACAAACTCCCATCAGCCCCATTCAGCATGGGCAGTAATCAGGGATGATGGGAGCTGTAAAAGGGCCACAGGTTCTCAAACTTTGCCCTAATAAATGCAATCCGATCAGAGTAAATATGCAGAAGATCAGGCTGCATTTCCTACAGGTTTTAGTGTGAAAGTTGAGCATGTGCTTATGTCTCCCACTGAAATTGGTGGGATTTGGAAGTGCATGATTAGAGCTGTCCTTGACTCCTAGTAAATGTGCAGAGCTGGAACTCAGCATTTGAAGGAGTTCTGGTTTTCAAAGTCCTTAGCTGCAAAGTCCTGCTTAGCTGTAAACACACACACACACACACACACACACACACACACCATTAACCTGTCCACATTGATTACTTAACTCTTGTTTTGTATAGCTTTTAAACTAGGATAAAACTGCATTGACTGCAGTGAAGCCAAGATTTTGAGCACAAAAGGTTCCCTTTTCTTGCTTTGCAGTTCCTCCCTTTACAAAGCTATAAGGCAAAAGCTTACTTTGTAGCGTCTTTCGTCTCTTTCTTGGTTACCAAGAGCTCTTAAGACAAATACTTAGAAGCAATGTATGCATTGTTTGTTTTTTTAAAAAAAGTCACACTGCCTAGATTTCTTCTGAATGTGCATGCCAGCAATATTTGCTTTGTTTAAAATGTTTGATTTGGCAAACAATAATTTAACTTTGTCATGGCCTTAAGATATGGCATGGTTATGTCTTGACGCAGGCTGAACTTCATCCCTGTCCAATGCACTCTTACTTCTTTGAAGTCCCATTTTGTTTCCAGTGAACCTATAGTCTGGCGACGAGCTGCACACATCTCATCATTCCTTACCACTGGCTATGCTAAAACTGGGATTTGTCTGAGAACAAATCAGTAGGCTTCTGCTGTGTGTGTTTGTTTATCATACTAAAGTGGGAAAAGAATCTTTTTACTTACTCTCCAGAACAGCAGTTGTACCCCCCCCCAAAAAAAATCCATTGTACAGTTATGTGGATCTAATCTATCAAGCCTATGGTAGCTTACTTCTAAGTAGTTCTACAAAAGATTGGGAATCTAAGGTACTACTCATGGTGAAAATTGAAGCAGGGTGGTTTTTATTTGTTTAGTTTATGCCAAACACTTTGATCTTTGGCACCACCCACCATTGGCTCAGAGATTTCCCCCAAGGAAGTGTGGCCCTTGGCAGGGAAAAAAGAAGAAGGTTGCTCATCCCTGCTACATACGTACACATCCTGCCACTCAACTCAAGGGCTGGATGGCAAACAATTTGAGTAAAAAAGCAAATCCTGGAGGTAGGCAGGCCCTGGTACTAGCTGATCCACACAGTGGCTGTCAACCACTGTGGATTTCACCAGCCAAAGTGTCCATGAAGATACAGAGATGGTAAAAGTTCTAGCAACGAGAACCCGCGTACAGAGATTTGTGGCAGCAATATATTTTCAACAAATAGCCATTTCTGCCAAAGAAGAGCCAAATAAAATTGTGGGGAAAAAGGAATATGTTGGGAACTGGAATTGCTCCAATAAATCTTTGTATTGCTTTATGAATTTTTGTTTCTACTGATGGAGAATTATGCGTAGATCAAATGGTTGCACCATTCTAAGTTGCTTCAAATTTAAACATGTCATGTCATATCTTCTGTCATTTGGGACCAGGCTAGCAACTGTTGTATAAGTAACTCTCATATATATATATATATATATATATATATATATATATATATATATGACATTTCAGTGAATGCAGGTATGGCGTATGTAAACGACGAAGCTGCAGAAACACAGGCTAGGGTACTGGATGCAGAATTTAATTTCTTGAGAATCTCAGCACTGATTCTTCTACAAAATAAGCAAGAATCTAAGCTCTTTTGACTGTGAAGATACATCTGAAATGATGGCCAATGCTGCTGAAATCTCAGAGGTGGCTAACCAAGATACCTATTGACTAGCAGTGGGGCACCAGTGACCTCCATAGCTTTTTCACTCCATGATTAGGAAAAACCAGACTAACAGGACAATATTAACCATGCCTACTCTGAAGTAAATCCTATTGAATTCAGTGGGTCTCACTCCCCAGTAAATGGGATTTGGAGTGCAGTCTAAATTCTGCAAAATCAGTATTCGTGTAAGTTTGCCTAATTTATGCTGGTTAAAGCATTTTAAATTTCAGAGCATAGAGTTCTGGGTAGAGGCAGAGCTCGGGCTTCACCAGCATCTTGGTTTGAGAAATGCTGTTTAAGCATTTGAAGAATGTGTGGCTTCAAAAGAGGATTAGACAAATTCATGAAGAATAAGGCTATCAATGGATAAGTTCTACCTCCAGTTTCAGGGACAGTAGACAACCAGGGAACCACATGAGGGATGCGTGCTGCTGCAGCTTCCCAGAGGCATCTGTTTGAGCCACTGACTAAATGGGCCACTGCTCTGATGCAGCAGGTGCCTCTTAGGTCCTAAACGAACAGAGTTTCTGGGGGCTGGTCAGTAGCATTTGACTGTCTCGTACCTAGCAATGAATTTCCTCCCCACCACCACTATATATTAAAGGCTTTAACTAATGCTCTGTCCAACTCATTTCTTCAAGGGTTTCCAGCTTAAAGTCTCCATCTGTGCCATAGAATTGGTTGCCCCTCTAGAGCATAGGAAACACTCCTGGTGACTCTTGTGGCAGGCATCCCCAAACTGCGGCCCTCCAGATGTTTTGGCCTACAACTCCCATGATGCCTAGCTAACAGGACCAGTGGTCAGGGAAGATGGGAATAGTAGTCCAAAACATCTGGAGGGCCGAAGTTTGGGGGTGCCTGGTTTATAGCCATGAAATAGGTAAATGCAATGCTTCTCCAAGTAGACTGCTCAGCAGTCTAAACTACATGAGCCACTGAGGAAATCTTTGGGGATGACAGTTAGGTTTTTACATACATACTTGAAGCCATAATGTAGCTATGAATCTCCTCCCTTTGTTCTGTATTCTATTTAAGAAGCTGCTTATTATTTTCCGTGCATCACACCCAGCTTTAACAACCCCCTTGCCCTCAGGGATTCAAAGGGAATGAAGCTAATAATCCAGAGGTACCCAGGATATCAGTGCATCCAGCAGAATTGCTTTTCATTATCTTGCCTCCTTACCTGCAAGGCAGTCGCTCGAAAAGTGAATCACTGCTGGACATGTGAATCGCTGGAGGAAGAAGAAAGAACTTCTTCCGGGGAAATAAATACAAGTAGGGAAAGGGGCTGTCCTCTTCAAATCACATTGCTTAATGGCAATGTGGTGTGCGTGTGCATGGCCAGGAGTTTGGAGAATTGCAGCTCTAAATGCAGATCCTGAATTGAGTGTGTTTATTGGAGGAAATCAGTCTTCAGCAACATCTCCTGCTGTATAAACAGCTTTGGGATTTGGAAAGATATCCCTCTGTGGTGTTTAATACAACACAGACATCTAGCAGGGATTGTTGTTCCGGTCTCAAAAGGCCAAGAAAGGGGGCCACTTCCATTGGATCTGGGTATATAAGGTTTCTTGTGTGTATCACATCATGCACTAAGCAAAAAACAATTGTGCCTTTCTACCTCCATCAAGATCTGACCCCTCTATGGGAGCATAGTGGTGCTACTGCCTTTGGAGATACAGCGAAGGTGCCTCTTATCACACTCCCCAAATGAGCACTCAAGCATTTGTTGCATGGGGTATTCATGGGGAATGCACTGGGTTGTTTTACTGGAAAGCTATGCCTTCTATGTACTTCTGAATTGTGAAGTGCCTGGCACACTAGTGGCACTAAGTAAATGTTAAATGGTAGTTTCTGTAATATATATGTCAAAATAAAAGTTATATGGAAATACAGATGGTTTTAAGTTTATGTTATTTAAGTGTATGGACATGAGCTCGAAATACAAGGTGCTTCCCTAATGTGTTTCTGTTTTTGTTTGTTGCTGTGGAGAGCTATTTAGGAAGTGGCTTTGTTTTGATATTTTATGTATTTTAAAAAGTGGATTTATGCTTCCAAAGCTGTGCCATCCCACGTACCGCATGAAGTTGTACAGTTTATAGAAGCCATCTTGCGGACATCTGAGTCACAGCAGATGTGATGCAATGGCCTAGTGCACAAACGCTAAATGAAAATTATGAACACGATCGTAGGTGTTTTTCTCCTCCCTGATAGCTTTGCTATTGCTCAGTTTGGCCTAATATGCGGTTTAGCTTTCTCCAGACTTAACTGCAAGCTATAACCAAGGTTTCCCCTATAGTTTACAGTTTATGGTTTGTGAGAGGGTTTGGACAACATTCTAAGTCAAGTACAGTATGGCTTAGCTCAGTGTGGCACAGCAGCAATAAGAGTGTGATCTCTTTTCCAAGACCCTGCTGTTCACACCAAGCCAAGGCTTGGCTTATTATGCAGTGGAAGTGGATTCTTCACTCTGCATAGCTCTCCACCTCACAAAAAATCAGGCTCCTTAGAGTAGATAAAGTGACAGGAAAAAGGGCACTGGAATAAGTAAGATAACAGTTGTTTGATGTGATATCATATGACCTCTCTGCAAACAAATAAGGATGAATGCAAAATAAATAGGCTGTCAGGAAACAACCTGGGTATTAAGAACATTACCTGCAGTGTAGGATGAAAGACGGAAGCACGGAGCTTCACCTCACCTCCTGCATTTCCCACGCTGTCAATCTGATAAACAAAGACGATCAAAGGAAATTGGAAGCTAAAAGCAATGAATAAAGACAGTCTTAAATAGCCATAAAAGCAGCATTGCCTACTTGCTGACAAAATCCCAGGCAAAAAAGGCAGGTTTAGGTTACGATTAATTCTAAGCACACTTGCCTGGGAGTAAGCTCCATTGAAATTAATGAGACATACCGTGTTTCTCCGAAAATAAGACACTGTCTTATATTTATTTTTCCTCAAAAAAGCACACTATGGCTTATTTTCAGGGGGTGTCTTATTTTTTTCCTCCTCCTGCAGCGGCTGGCATTGCTGCTGTGCCTATCACTGTGTCTTATTTTCGGGGTATGGCTTATATTCCTTGAATGCTTAAAAATCCTTCTATGGCTTATTTTATGACTACATCTTAAAATAGGAGAAACAGGGTAGTTCTGAGTAGATATACATAGGATTGCATTTGTAGGAGTTTTGACTGGAAGCTGCCATGGCCATCCTTGTGAACAGTCTATCCAAATGTGATAAAAACACAAGGGCTGGTCAATTTCAAACTAATATTTGTATGTTTTTCTTGCACACTGGACCAACAGGTCCTGGCAAGGCACTATTGTTCTGCATTACCCAGCTATTTTTGTGTGCATGTGGAATCTACTGCCATTCCAAGGTAGGTAAGTTACTGACACAATTTATACCCCACCTTCCTGTAAAATATCCAAGGTGGCTTATAGTCTGGATAAAAATACACAAGCTATAATAATAACAAGCACAACAATATCAAATAACATCACTGAAATGGGTCCTAAAACTAAAAGTCACCTGATTTCCATGCCACAGATGCCAAGTCTGGATGCCAGCTTGTGCCAGTCATTCCCACTAATGCTCTTTGCCTCTAACAGCAGCTGCAGCTGCTCAAAGAGCTCATGGAGGATTCTGGAACCCCCCAAAAATGCATCTCCATGTCATTCCAGACATCAACTAGCCATCCAACTGGATGTAAAGACCTTCATTGCCTCTCCCTCTGCAGTTGTGGGCATCTATTGTTCGGCACCCTTGACACTTTTCCCTGCCTGCTCCATCCTCACCAACTGTCCAACTGGACAGTTAAGTCCAGTCAAAGGCGACTATGGGGTGTGGTGCTCATCTTGCTTTCAGGCCGAGGGAGCCAGCATTTGTCCACAGACAGCTTTCTGGCTCATGTGGCCAGCATGGCTAAACCGCTTCTGGTGCAACGGAACACTGTGACAGAAACCAGAGCTCATGGAAATGCCGTTTACCTTCCCGCTGCAGTGGTACCTATTTATCTACTTGCACTGGTGTCCTTTGACCTGGGACAGAGCAATGGAAGATCACCCTGTTGCAGGATTTGAACTGCTGACCTTCTGATCAGCAAGCCCAAGAGGCTCAGTGGTTTAGACCTCAGTGCAACCCTATATTTTAATATACCACCTGCCTTATCCTGAATGGCTGAGGATAGCTAGATAGCATGACCATATCTCACTGACCTTACAAAGCAGGTTGTTGCTTTTCCGATTCTATGAAGGAAGAACTGAGGCTGAATGAAAGAGGTCCAAACACGGCAGCCCCGGGCAGAGCTGGAATCTGAACAAAGAGACATATAGGAGCAAGTGAAATTGACCATTGGCCCACTAGGTTTGCCACACATCATGTTGCTTTCGAGGGGTCAAACCTTTCTAGTAAAAGGTAACAAAATGCATCCAAACAGAAAATTGTACATTCATTTAACCCCATATCCAGTCGTCATGGTTACCACCTGCTGGCCGAACAGGTCCTGGCACTGTTGCCTCCCTTATTCTGATGCATTTGTTGTTTTAGCTGGCTTTGCCCTGAATCACCTGTGCCCACCCCCATTCTGCTCCAGAGGGGCGCCCAGCCCTGTGGAGCAGGTTTTGTGCAGTTTTGGTGGGGCAAGGAAGTGCTGCTGCATGCGCAGGAGTCCGCTCACATCACTTTGCATATTGCCCTTGACTATCTCTCCCTTCTAAGTGTTCCTGGCTCCCTGGCATGCCAATGAGATGCAACTGCAGCCAAGCAGTGCCAGAGGAACAGCTGTCACTCATGTCCTGGCCCTTTCGTCGCATGAAAGCCCTTTCATTCTGCCTACAGAGGTTTTGTTTGTTTATTTGTTTGTTCAATTTATTCCCCTCCTTAAAAAAAAAAACAATTCCAGTACAGAAGCAGACTAGGAAAGAGCTCAACTTAGAAGGCTTGTTGAAAGAGGAAGGTCTTTCGCAGGTGCTGGCAAGGGAGAAGATATGGCACCTGCCTAACATTCAGGGGAAGGGATTGTCAAAGGGTAGAAGAGTTTGGATTTGGATTTGGATTTGGTAGAACACCAAAGGCCTGATTCCTACACTGGGTGGAATGGACCTCCTGATAAGGTGGTGTCTGCAAGAGGCTCTCACAAGCATCCCAGTGAAATGGGACAATAATGGTTATTTCAACAATTCTAACGCTGTGGATACCAAGGATGCCCGCTTCACTTGAGGAACCAGGTTAACCCACAGAGAAACAAGAGTGCACTGGTAACCCCCAGGTCCATCTCTACTGAGCATGCATTAACATTGGCAGATGAGGAGCAATGTGCTACTGTAACTTAAGTGAGATCATAGTCTATTCTTAACTTTCCTGTCTCATAGCAGGTTCAGCAGACGCCCATAAAAAGATACACACCAAGAATGCTACCAGCTGCACTTGCTCCTGCAGGATTCTCTCTCCCTCTTTGTTTAGTGGAAGGTTAAACTTAACAAAAGATAAATGGCCCTCATAAAAAGGGCAGCTGCTGTCTAACAATCCCCTCCCCACAAAAAGAGAGAGCTTTATAACGGTAGTTAACTGAACTTCTCAATTGTAGTTATCAACTCCACAACAGCCAAGGTTAAGACCTAATCAAGTTTTCACATTTGGTCCTTTAAATAAAGGTAGCATTCGAGTGAAGGAATGTAAGTCCTGAAGCAGACTTCACTTCTGCCTAATAACTCCATAATGGGCCTAACACCAATTTAATATGAGCCTCTTTCACCTAATCCCCCAGGACATTCTTTACAAGCAGCTGTCCTGGGGGAGAAAGAGACCCAAGGGGAAGGCATGTACAGTACTTGTCTTTCATAGCCATGTTTTATTTTGATATATTGTAATGTTCTATTGGCTGCTTTGAGATTTTTTAAAAATAGAAATAGGTACCAAAATTACCAATACATTCATAACCAAAACAAAAAACAAAACAGGATGGGGGAAGCCAGTGAGCTCAGGATAGAAAAAATGTGCCTCAGACTTTTCTAATCCTATATGCCCCAGTGTCTGAGGGTATTTCTACACAGTGGCAGCCCCTGATCTCAGTATATAGTATGTTTTTGCCCTAATATGACATAGTAACTAAGGGAGACCTGCTTCCCCATCCAGAGTAGTCATATCCTTTGAAGCAGAAGTACCCGCCTCAACCAGCCTCTGGTCTCAGCACCCCCATGTCATCTTCCTGTTTCCCCTTGGAATTGGGAAGGTGGAGCCCTCTCAATGTTGTTGCACTCCTTCTTCCATTGTCCCTGACCACTGTTGGTGCTGGGTTGAAGGGAGATGGAGTTCAATAATGTCTGGAGGGCCACAAGGTCTTCATCCTTCTTGTATATGCAAGGAAGGTGGCACAGTGCCCTGGTGCTTGTGATTTACTGCTGTCCAGCATCATACTTAAATCAGCATCATACTTAAATCAGCTCTAATCAGGTACCCCTGAGATATGGATATATTTTATGACAGGCTGAAAGTCCAACTCCTGCTGTGCTTGCTACATGACCCATGGCACAAGGAGATCATTTTGTTCTGGAGGTCTTTGAAACCTTTGTCTTGCAAAGCCAAACTTAGATCCTGGAAATGTGCGCCTCTTTAGAACTGGAGATCAGCACACCTTGTACTATTGTAGATGCAGCCTGTTCCCTTTGGGTCTGGCCCAGTTTGCATACTGAGAATCAGATTTATCTAATGGCATGGGGACCAGGTTGCCATTATCTATTACAGGGGTACCTCGACTTATGAATTTAATCTGCTCCGAATGGACCTTCATAAGTCGAAAAAATCGTAAGTCAAAGCCAATGGGGAATTTTTAAAAAAATTCGTAAGTCGAAAAAATCCTATCTAAAAATTCATAAGTCGAAAAAACCCTATCTAAACCGCATCCAAAATGGCGGACGGAACTCTGTTCGTAACTCGAAACATTCGCAAGTCGAATCATTCGTAAGTCGAGGTACCACTGTATATCCAAATAACACCAATGATGCACATATATAGCAAACACTTATCTGACAACCGAAACGGGCTAACAAAAAGGAGTGCATCCTTCCTTCATCACAACATTCTCCTATAGCCTTAGTAAATAAACTGGGTTTCTCATTAACTTCACAGTTTGCTCTTTCCAGTTTGCATTTAATACAGTAGCAACTAGTGACGCGGGTGGCGCTGCGGTCTAAACCACAGAGCCTAGGGCTTGCCAATCAGAAGGTTGGCGGTTCAAATCCCCCGACGGGGTGAGCTCCCGTTGATCAGTCCCAAGCTCCTGCCAACCTAGCAGTTCGAAAGCATGTCAAGTGCAAGTAGATAAATAGGTACCGCTCCGGCAGGAAGGTAAACAGCGTTTCTGTGTGCTGCTCTGGTTTGCCAGAAGTGGCATAGTCATGCTGGCCACATGACCTGGAAGCTGTCTGCGGACAAACGCTGGCTCCCTTGGCCTATAGAGCGAGATGAGCGCTGCAACCCCAG
Source organism: Zootoca vivipara (assembly GCF_963506605.1). Taxonomy (NCBI): domain Eukaryota; kingdom Metazoa; phylum Chordata; class Lepidosauria; order Squamata; family Lacertidae; genus Zootoca; species Zootoca vivipara. Next base: position 50,575,540 of record NC_083282.1, on the reverse strand, counting down.
AGTCATCCGCAACTGGACCTAATGGTCAGGGGTCCCTTTACTTTTACCTTTTACAGTAGCAACTGCTTCCCCAGATACCCAGTTGCACACTGTCTTAACAGTCAGGCAGAAAGAAGCATTAAGATTACAGCCCTACAGTGTGATTTCCATTACCAAAGTAATTCCATTATGAAAGTGTCTGCTGTCACAGACACTGCAATCTTGGCTCTGGGGCAAATTTTCGTGACTGGAGCATGTGGGGATCTGGTTGAGACTGGTCTACCCAAGCAGATAACTTCAGGTGGGTTCACAGAAGAATATGCAAATATCAGGTATCCCTGTTGTTGTTTTTCAAATTCATCCTCAGTACTTGGAGAACCATCTATACCAAACAATGGATCACATGTGCTCCTTCCTACGACACGACACAAGAATAGCCATAACAAATGCAGATTCCCACCAACACACTTGGGACACAGTACCTTGCAAGGAGAATCGGGACTGAACCAGCAATGTTGTCCTACATTCCTTCTGTGTTGGTTCTATCTGCCTTTTATTTTCACCTTCCCTGATCTCTTGGAGTAAATACATTCAATAAAAACACATGTAATTAATGTCTGGGTCAATAGCTGGTCTAAGTAGTACTTGGGGCTCCAGATTTCCCCTAGGCCAAAACCGCAGACAAATTTTGGATGTAGTAGAACTGTTATTTGTCATCCAATCTTCACATCAGTTCTTCCTTGCTTTTTGTCAAACAAGGAAAAATGTTAAGTACTCCACTGCAAAGATCTCAAGAGCCTTTGCTCTTCCGTCTCAAGAAGAAGTTAAAAACACCAGTGAGCTATTCCCAAAGGCCCTATGAAGAAAACTGCTTTGGGATAAATAGTCCATGGTCAGTGACTATCTATGCTGAAGAACATAAAATATCTCTGTTCCCTGTGTTGTTGAAGCAAATGCTCGTCCACATCTAATTCCAGCTTCCAGTTCCCATACCTAAAACACTCAGCAGAACGGCACACTATCTCTTACAGCAGGTGGCAATAATGACAGCGAGAAGATAAGACTCAAGGAGGAGGCTTGTTGAAGGTGTCCTGCCCAAAGCTGATCTCGCAGATTGTAGCAATACTTCTTAGTTATACAGTTTGCTTGCTCAAGCTCTTTGCCGCAACAGACATTGTACTGACATCCAGATGCCCATTCTTGGATTAATGCATTTCACTTGCTACTTTGAAGGGACAGCTGCATGCAGAAAGTTAACGGCACTTACAGAAAGCTCTGCACAATCACACCAGCTCACATCTGCTCCTTAGCACAAATGTCTCCCACCAAAAAAAAATTCTATAGCACCATTCGAGTGCAATAAAACATAACACTAATTATGTGCAACAGCAATAATATTAAATTCCATCTGGACACATCAGCCTTGTTTCAAGGCATAAAAAATTAGATAACTATCCATAGCCAAAGCGAATGAGTCTTTAATGCTCTGTGTGTTGCAGGCAAGCCGCTAATGGAAATGGATGTCTAGCTTTTATTTGCATTTAGCATGCATCTGTAATGTTGCTGTTATTTATTCAAGTGGCTTATGCTAACTTTGGCAGAGAGGTGCTCCCAAGTGCATATGGTTAATGAAGGTTGCACAGCAAAGAGCATCAGTAATTAAACAGCAAACCCAACAGCTCAGATGCTTATGCACCAAGGGTTTCAATACTCAAAAGGCCTGTTTCAAATGCATGGGAAGGGGTGCATGGAGTTTGAAGGGAACTGGGGAAGACCAGAGCATTCAAAGAGATTTGTAGACATTATCTTGGGCTGGTAAGCTTTGCAACAAGAATTTGGCCCTTTGAGGACCACCGAATGCCCAGCAGCTAACCCAGAGGGATGAGAGATGAGTGGAGGCAGTTTACAGTGGTACAAGGTTAGGCTAGCAGCTCTCTTTGGTGTACAGCAGGAGGGTGGGGAACCCGAGGGTCGCATTTCCTCCAGTGAAACCTTCCACATGCCACTGGTGGGAAGGGCCAGAGGCAAATGTGAGCAGAGCAACAATGTAAATGTTACCGTTGTACAGGACGCTAGGTTCTATCCTCCATCTAGATGAGCAATAAGCATTATCAGAGTTCGAGGACATATTCCAGTCAGTCAAAAACCGAGGGTGCAAAGAAGGGCTGGTGAGGTGTGTGGTGCAGGAGATGGTCTGGGGAGAGGCCAGGGGGGTTATAATGGAGCCTGAGGTTCTCTATTCCTGGTGTACAGCCTGGGAGCTGGCTCACCACCTCACCCTCTTCTTAAGAATCTCCTTAACCAAGGTTTTACAACAACCCTGTAAGGTAGGACACTACTATCACCACCATATTCTGGGTGTGGAAGTGGGTGGGTGAGGACCGAGCCGTGGCCAGCCCAAAGCCCTTCGACGAGTTGATTATGGCAGATGCGATATTTTTTAAAAGGAGAAGCAGCTCGTCAGATGCCAACGCGCTTCCTCAGCCTGGCCTGGCTCCGCAAGCCGTTCAGCCCAACTCTGACGGGTGACTGGCCTTGGAGAAGGGGCGCTGCTGTACTACCCCGCCCTCTGCAGCCTGTTACACAAACCGAGCGAGAGAGATCTCCTCCTCTCCTTATCGTACTTGCACGCCGCAGTCCCTGTTGTGTAACCCGACCCACACAAGCTCTTCGCAAACGCGGCGCCTCGCCCCGGCTCTCTCTCTCATCTCCCGCTGTTTGGGCACAGCCAGAGCTCGAGAGAGACTGAAGCCCATTGGCTCGCTCCTCTCGTCCGCCCTGGCAAGACGGGGAAGTTCCGCTCCGGGAAGGTAAGGGAAACAAAAGGCGGCGCGTGGGGGGAGCCCGAGCCGCGCAATTTTGCCAGGGTGGTCGCGTTCTTTTGCTAAACGGAACGTTCCTTCCGCTTGGACAACGGAATGCTTCTCAAAGAAGCAAAACGGGAGCAATGGCTCTCTCCACAACACACACAGCATGCAGCCAATTAAGCCACGCTGGGCTGCGCCGAGGCGGAAGGTCAAGCCAAGCCACCTCTCCGTCTTTCTAGAAACGTTAACAACAAAGACCCCTGTGTCACCCTGAAGCGTGACCAACCGAACGCCCTTGGATTGTGTGGCGGGAGAGTTTTCCTGCGCGACTCTAGTCCGCGAAAGCTTGTATGCCTTATGTGCAAAGCGTTTTCCCAGGCTGCAGCAGCAGGGCTCTCTTGCTGTTGCTGAAAGTTTTTTTTTTAAAAAATAACAATTCTAGAAATGTACAATGATCCTCCCTACAGTGTTACCTATTCTCTTCATCTGTTCATCATAGTGTAACAGATTGAGAATATGAATGCATATTAGAACTTCAGAACGGGAATCAAGATTCCTGTTGTCTGTGGAGCTGGAAGTAATTTAAAAACAAAACAAAACTGAAAAGAGGAAATACTTCAGTCAAGAAAAAAACATCTTGCCTAGGGGAAATCCCCAATGGAATTAAATGAAGCGATCAAAAACAACTTGTTTATTCCACCTATTCCATCTTTAACAGAGCATTCAGGCTGCAGGGCCTGTGAAATAATTTTTTCCTGATCTCCTATAAAGGCAAACAGTATCAGAATTTTCTGTTTGATAAGAAATCTGTTCCACAGCAAACTCTAATTTAACACCAGGCTCTCAATGGGACTAAAAAGTCTTTAGTTATAATCCTAAAACTACTTGAAATGAATGAGACATACTTCAGGGAATGGGGAAGCACACTAGATCTGTTTTCTGATCATTATCCCCAACTGCTTACTAGATAATCTGCTGTCTGGTACACAGTTGTGAAGTGTAATTATGTAGGTAAGGGTTTGCCAAATGAAAAAATAAAGCATGAGAATTGCTTTGCCTTAAATAAAGCTTGAGTGGCTGTCTGGCAGGGATGCTGTAGTCACACTTTCCCCTCTCACTGTATCTACTACATCGTCTTGTCTCCTACAGCAGATGATGAGCATCCCCTATTCTTTGTCTCCAGTATCCCATACGCAAGACATATATGCTAGTTCTGAACATGAAGCTTCTAATGGGTCATAAGTGGCCTACCTGAAGAACAGCAGCTGACTGCCAAGGAGAGATAAATTTGCCAAATTAGATTGCCATGGCCTTAACAGCATTCTTGATATAGTAAAATGGCTTACTCTAACTTTAAAATGCTAATAACAGCATCCTCGAAGGAAATATCACTGAAAAAGGAGCATCTGCATCTGTCCATTTTAACCAACCAAAGAAAAAATATCTTTGCTTTATCTGCTTTAACCTACAGAAGGAAACACATCTTGAGAGTAAGTACCTTCCAATGTGAAAATAATTAATGGTGTACAATTACCAATTTTCAGTTTCAAAGGCACAGGGGCAATCCGTATTTGCTAGAACTGTCTGGCTGAGGATGTGGGTCCACGCTCTTGGCTTCACAGCCTTGCCCCATCTTGGTGGATTCCTGGGCTGGTTCTTCACTCGGAAGGAAGTGCCCACGTGGTTTGAAGATCTGAAGAAACCGTCGTGGCGGCCACCCAATAAAATGTTCCCAGTTGCTTGGACTACACTGTATACAAGCATGGGGTAAGGCTTCCTTGGCAGCCCCTTCATCTTCACTCAAGGCTCCAGTCCTAAGCACATGCTAGAAACCAAGCCCAACTGAATTCAGTGGAACTTAGGTCCAAGAAAAAATACATGGGATCAGACTGACAGCAATTCCATTTTCCTCTGCTGCTCCCATGGTAGCCTTTGTAGCAACTAGTTGGCTGCTTTCCTCTTCGGGATGGGTTTTATCCAGTTAGTCACACTCAAAATAGATCCATGGAATAGACACAACTAACTCAGGTACATTCATTTCAATGGGTTTTAGTTGGGTGCTACCTGTTGCAATTAATCTTGACCCAATGGCTCCTTGCTTCCATCTCCCTTCTTGCATTTCATGTTGGGAATGGCTACCCTAGAGTCCCCTGCAATGGATGAAGTAGTGTCAGGATGCTGCCTTTTATGAGGATGTTCCAGTCTACTGTCTCCATCCAGGAGGACAGAAGTTGTGACTCTTAGGTTGCAATCCTAAACACACTTTCTTAAGAGACAGTCCAAAGTACCATTGAACTCAGTGGGCCTTACTTCTGAGTAGACAGATGTAGAATTGCACTTAATATATCAGACCGTTCTTGCACTACTTCTTTAATGCAGATTCCTTGAGGTCTCAGAACTCCTGCTAGATTGGTAGTGATAACCAAAAATGATGCAACATTAAACTAGCTCTGGGAAATAGAGTAAGCCCACAACTTACACACATTTGTATTGTGCACATTTAGCTTTACACATGTAGCAAAAAACTAAAAAGGGGTGGAAAGGGGGCTGGGTCCCTGGGGAAATGACATCGGCAATCCCACCCGCCATTGAACCCAATGGGTTTTGACTACTGTATACAAAATTTTGACTTTAGGCACGATCCCCAGAACGTAACCCCCATGTAAGTTGCAGGCTTTCTGTAGTAAAATTCTAGCTATATTTATAAGCTAAGTGCTAGTGCAGCGGCACCATAGATCTTTGAGATTTCTACTGAAAAAGCTTCAAAGGTACTAAGCCATCATCTAAGCTGTATTTTGCTGGTGTTAAGGCTTACACAGGAAGGGTTGCTCAAAGTAGTAATCCTATTGAAGCAAAACTGATAATGTGGCATTCAAAAGCAAAGCATTGTCTGGTTTCCTTTTCTGCAGGTATGCTTCATATTTGGTGTGGAAGGACCTTGATGGCTTCAACAGTAGAGCAGTTGTCCCACTGGGCCTCTATGGAGCTCAGCTTGCACTGAACTGGGCATGGACTCCTATATTCTTTGGAGCTCACAAGCTAAAGCTGGTAATGTCTCCCGATCATTTGCTGTACCATTATGTTGCCTGTATTGCAGTTACCTTTTTGGGACCTCCAGTGAGGCTGACTAGGAAACTGCTGGGCTACAATTGTTCAGTGGAATGTGCAGACTCTTTTAAAAAAATCCTCTAGCAGGCATGTTTATTTAAACGCACACACTATTTCTGGGCCTGGAAATATACTGAGTTTCTGCTAGAAATGTCAAAACTAAGAAGGTCCAGATTGAGGCTTTCAGTTGTTGAGCCAGTGGGACACTGGGCTTCAAATGCTGGAACAGAACTGTGGAGAGACCCACTCTGCCATGAAGCTCACTGGGTGAACTTGGGCCAGTCATAAGCTCTCATCTTAAGCTACCTCACAGGGTTGTTGTGGAGAGAAAATAGGGGCAAAGTTCCCTGTAGGAAAAACAGGATATAAATGTAACAAACAAACTGAAACTACTTCCTTTACAGCTTTGTTCTTTGCTCTCTCTGGCCCCAAGCCCTTGATTTTCTGCCCATGTTCCCAAAGGGTAAAGCAGAAAAAGAGGGCAAAACAACCTGCTACAGAACAAAGCAGGCAGATACATTAATGTGTTTTAGTGGCAATTAAAGTTCCCTGGGCACACAATACATGAGTCTTCAAGCGAGGTCCTCCTTAATGTTTGTAGCTGGCATTTAGTTACAAGAGCAAGGAGAATTTGATGAACTGGGGCAAAAGGCTTGCATGGCTTGTATCCACTTTGCAGCTGGCTCCCGCCAATGATATCAGCCCCTTGCAGTTCTGTTTACTGCCTTCTAAATTAAAGCAGCTGGCTGCCTCGAGAAGGGTGTGAAGCTAGCACCGTTATGATCGGGGTGATCCATATTTTTCAGTTGAGAACGGTGTGTCTTGAGATAAGCAGCTCTCAGCACCACACCTTGACCTAATCAGCGAGCAAAGGCCAGGGCTTCAGTGCGCTCATTATTCATATGTGCCTTATTAAACTGTAAAATGCCGACGTGTTAATAAGAGAATATGTATGATAGGAGTTGTTCGGCATTAGCACATTTAGACACTTGACGCTGCATTAGGGATGAAGAAAAGGAGAGCCTGGAGTGTTCAGATGGCTAAATTCCAGCCTCTAGGGAACTGAGGAAGAATGCCAACATTTCTAAGCACAGATGGAAGTGACATTACAACCTGGAAAATTTGGTAATAAGGGTAATAATTCTTATCCTGCTCTGCTAAAGGGAATATGGCCCACCCAGCCCCATCCTATGCTCTGCTGTGTACTGGCACAAAAGCATAGTATCTGGTGAAAGGATTCTATAGTTGACACCTGGGAAAACCTTGCTCCACCACTATGAGCTGGCTCCACCCCGTACCATAACTACCACTAGTCCCGATTCCTGCAGAAGAACATTGTGCAAAGAGCAAAGATCTTTGCAAGAGAGGCAGGGAAATGAGGGGACCAGCAACTTGTTCCAGTTGCCAATGGAGCAATGCTTCCACTGACAAAAAGCTCTGGCGTGAAAAGCCTGAGAGTGGTTCACAAGCTGAACCACCCCATATGGGAGCAGATAGGGCAGTCCTGGAGTGCTCAGCCACTTGCTTTGTATAGGATCATTCTCACCCCTATGGTAAAAGAAGAGATTGTGGTTTTTGCATTCTTTCCAGTGTGTCAATCATTTAAACACTGCTATTTCTCTTTTCCAGGCCCTGATCGATATTGTGGGTCTTTATGGGTTAGTGCTGGGCACTATGTATTCCTGGTACCCTATTAACAAAACAGCAACACTGCTGATGCTGCCTTACCTTGCCTGGCTGACCTTAGCTGCTTCTCTTACCTACCGTATCTGGAAAGACAATCCTGAAACGGGAAAGAAGAAAGAATAAGGAAAGAACTGGGAAAATGGACATATTTGGCGAAACCCTTTGACCCTGACATCCAGTACTATGGAAGGAAGTTAATTTAACTGGCACAAAAGCATTTAGCATTTAAGGGTTGGGAGATGGGGAATCCTTTACGAAATGCAATGGCACATATTAATAAGACTGTTATACATTCTGAGTTCGAAAACCACAGTTCCCATCCTCATTCAAGGCACTATTTTATACATGTTTACTCAGAGAAGTCTTAAACGAATGGATTGAAGCCTTAGTATCCTAGTGAGACGATGTTGTCAGGTAACATTTATATAGATAAGCCTTTCTTAAAACTTTGCATTAGCTTTGTTTTGTTTCACTGAATTGTAGTTAGAAGACTACTTCAGAAAAAATCTGGAGGCGCACTAGACTCATTAAGAGTTGAATACCCCTATATGTGTTGTGCTAATGAGGGTTGCTTCACACATTCTTGCTTTTTAGGTGCATACATTAACTTTCCCTCTCCCATTTCCTCCCCTCTTCATTCTTTTCCCCAAGTGCCATAATTTAGATTGTAAGCACATTGGGGCAAGGACCTGCATTTTTTTTGTTGGCTTCATTCCAATGGCATATAAGCAAGCAGTGCAATCCTACATATGTCTATTTGCGAGTAAGCTTATTGAGTTGAGTAGGGCTACACCCAGGAAAGTGTGTATAGGACTGAGGTGCAAGTCTTTATACACCTAAACATGTAAAGTGTGGGTGTTTAAACACTGTTGTTGTTGGGAATAGCCTCAGGCACTCTGTTAGGTGGATACTCAGTGGCATAGCTGGGTGAATGTATGAAAAGGCTCAGATGCTGGGAATAGAAGAGGCATTATTTTTACCCGACAGGAAGGTTTGCTCTGTTTTTACAAGTCAGTTATTACATGGGCAGATGGTTACACATGAATAGACCATGATGAGGTATTTCACAAGCAGTGTTTTCATTTGTTTAAAGTAAAGGAATTCAGTTTTGGTGCTGGGGACAGAACCGAGCAATTGCTGGAAATGGGTTTGAGTCCCCAAAAGTTATAGTACATTTGCTTTTGCTGCTTGAGATTAACATGGCCAGCCCTTTGGAAATAGATTTAATAAGTTTGGGGGGGGTTAAGTGGGGAGCTGCTATTATTGCTTCTTTCTCCCACTAGCCCTTGGTGCAACCTGAAATCTGTTTAGCATCCAGCAGAGGCTTACCTAATGAAGTTTGCCCAATACCCTCTTAACACTGCTACAAACTGCAGACTTTGGGGCTTTGACATCATATTCTGCTTTTTCTCCCCTTTGCATTGTTTTGTTGAAGACCCATCCTGATTAAGTATTTATGGGCAGTGTATTTTTCTACGGTAGAAGAGGTGCAGAACTGACCATGAATGCCTCCTTTGTTCCCTTATAATGGCAATGACGCCCACCTGAGAGGTGCCGGAACTGAGTTCCGGCAAGTTCCGGCTGAAAAAAAAACCCCTTTCTGGGGAACATAAGCTTGCTCATGACTTTGTGAATTTTGCTTTGTCCTAATAAAGGTATTGCCCTACTGTGGCTTTTGGATTTTTTCCCTAATGGGCAACACAGTCTTTAAGCAGAGCAGGCAGGCTGGTTTTTAGGACGTCTGGAGGTCAATGCATAAACATCAACTCCTTCACCCACCCACATATAGAGTTTGTGTTTTAAACTGGAAACTGCCATGAAATGCCTTTTGAGGGTCACCATGTGGGATAAGAACATACGAATTTGCCTCATACCTAGTCAGACCACTGATCCATCTAGATCAGCACTCATAGATGTTGATTTAGCAGCTCTCCACAGTTTCAGACCTACCTGGAGATTCTGTGGATTGAACCATGGACCTTCTCGTGTGCACAACCACAGAGCGACAGCTCTTCTCTGACACTGTTTCACAAGTGATCACAGGAATTACATTGACTGGCAAGTTCAATGCATCAGCTCTGCGATGGAGACTCCTCCATGGGATCTTGAATAGTGCTCTGGAAAGCTTCTGGGAGAGACAGGATTCTGGAGTCCTAATTTTAAAAAACCTGCCTTATTCCAGAATCTAGAAGTAAGTAGGTTTTTGTAATCAGTGCAATGATCTGCATTTTATATTACAATACTATTAATATTGCTATGAAATCATGTAAAAGGTAAAGGGACCCCTGACCATTAGGTCCAGTCGTGACCGACTCTGGGGTTGCGCGCTCATCTTGCATTATTGGCCAAGGGAGCCGGCGTACAGCTTCCAGGTCATGTGGCCAGCATGACAAAGCCGCTTCTGGCAAACCAGAGCAGCACATGGAAACGCCGTTTACCTTCCCGCTGTAGCGGTTCCTATTTACTTACTTGCATTTTGACATGCTTTAGAACTGCTAGGTTGGCAGGAGCTGGGACCGAGCAACGGGAGCTCACCCCGTCATAGGGATTCGAACCGCCGACCTTCTGATCAGCAAGCCCTAGGCTCAGTGGTTTAACCACAGCGCCACCTGGGTCCCAGTCATGAAATCATGACTGATGGTCAAAGGCCAACTCCGTGTTTCCCTTCTTGACACTCAAGAACAGAGGAAATAGGGGGTTGGTGAAACAGGATCCCGCCAGGGTCACTGGCCTGCCCCCCCATCACTTATTGGGCACGAGTCCTCCCACGACACCTTGAGAGTACACACACCCTGGCTCAGCACTCCAGCCCCTGCTTTGCCCACAGGAGGAATCTGCCAAGATCTCTAGCAGGAAAAGCTGCTGCTGCTGTTGGAAGGAACAGAAAGGGGTCCTCAGAGCAGCTTCCTGATAGAGAGCAGTGTGGGTGCCCCATCCAGCCCCAAGGAGGCACATCCCTCCTGATGTCCAGGCTACCTCTCCTGCTTCTCAGATTTTTTTTTTGGGGGGGGAGAATACAGTTCCTTGCCAGGGGTGCAAGGGACACTAATTATGCCTCTGACTGGGAACATTTCCAGCCCAGTTTGAACTGGATGCAAATTATGTAAACAGTTTTGTGCAGCAGGATACGTGCTTGGTGAAGTGAGCCTGTTTTCTTTAGCTTTTCGGTGGTGATTCATGGCCATCCGTCCAAGTTTGTTTTTAAACAAAGGTGTGAGTCAACTAGAGAGCATGATGGCTCAGAGAATGACAGAGCATCGTGAACTTTGCACTCATTCTTTAAGAGAATCAAACAATCGACAAAGGTGTATGTGATTTAACTTTATCAAAATAATAGAAACACATTGCTAAAGAAGATCTGCCAAAATAGCAAGATCTCACCTTCCATGCATCCTATCTCAGAAGCTCACATTGCAACACACTCTACCATAAGAATAAAAGCATTGCCACTATTGGGTCAGACTAACGATCCAACAATGGTCCATCTTCAAGAGTGGCCACCCAGCTACCTCAGACAAATTCACAAGCTGAACCACCCCATCTGTTCTGAGCACCTGATAATTTGAATTTAGTCTGTATACTGCCTTGCGCAGGTCATAAATATTGTAAATTAAATAAAACATTTGGGTTTGAAATCTTTCCCAAGAATGACTGACAACACAGTGCTTACAGTTATAGTTTGGCAAAGGTGACACAAATATGTAAATTTACATTTTACTTGGGAAGGGGAAAATACCTACTTCATGTAATCTGCCCAGTCCTGGTGCACAATGATTATTTAGAGAGCCAGAGCGCCACCTAGTGATTACTTTTCTGATATAAGATAAGGCACACAAATGCTATGTTGCTTCTGCTACAGAATCCTTATCAGGGCAATACAGTACCTTTATTAGGCTAGCCAAAGCATCACAAAACAGCGTGCAAGTTTTTAAGTGCTCCATAACCTTTCATCAAGCTGGATGGTAAGCAGAGCAGCAGGGGAAGGGGGGGAAAAACTATTTTGGCTGGTGTTAAGGCCTGGGGTCTGCCTCTGGTCACAGTTCTAAAGCCAAATGTAGGGGAGGTAGCAGACATTCAAATGTGACTCTTTTTAGGTGCTATATAGATATAAGGTTGTACCAATATTTGTTTGGAACATGACACCTAAAAGAAGCTTCATTCGACTCCCTGTTCCACCCTCTCCAATTCCATCTTAAGTGCTGGCCCAGGACATATTGGCACCTGAGGAGAACCACAAAATGGTGTCCAACCCCACCACCAGGGAAGGATCAAGTGAGGAATAATGATCTGCATGGGGGACAAGGGTGAGAGGAGACGACCAGTGCCTCCTATTTGCCAAGAGGTCACTGTAGATGTGGGGGTGTATGTGGTGGTGCTGTCAGCAGATCTGGCCTCCAAGAAGTGTGCTGCAGCTGTTGCTCCAACAACAACAACAACAACAACAACAACAACAACAACAACAACAACAACAACAACAACAACAACAACAGGCAATGCATTCCTTGGAGGCTGGATCTGCTGCCCCTGTGGATCCTGCCACCTGAGGCAGTCATCTCACCTTGCCTCATGGGTGGGCTGCCCCTGCATCAGAAGTCTCTGACCAGATGCAAACTCCATGGGTTTGGTGCCAGACAAGATGTGTTACCCTGCTCTGGCCCCACTCTGATTACCATTTAGCCTACAGAAGAGTTCTGGAGAACATGCATGGTTGCACACTATTTATGTTCTTGTTGACCTGTGTAATAAGGCATTGCCCTAATACAGATTTTGGAGTTTTTCTTATCTGTTGGTAAGAATTTAAGGGGTAAATTATATGAAACAAATTTAGTTTGCAACATCAGCATTCAAACACCACTCTGACCTGTATCATGAATAGATAGCTATAACCATAATCAAGTACTGTATCTCTCTCATTTTTACAGATTCTAGGGAGGGAATGGTAATCTTGAAGCAATGCTGAACGGCAGTAAGGTAATGGATATGGGGAATAAAGTGAAACTTAATCCAGATCACAGAAGTACTATTTGCTGGTAGATCAGTTAGTCCAGGGCTTGAGGTACAGACTGTGCTGGATGGGGTTGAACGCTCCCTTATGCTGGAAGTTCACAGCTTCAGAGGGTTTCTTGATCCAGCACTATTTCTAGATGGACTTCGCCATGGTTATTCATGCACCAAGAACATCAAAACTGGACTAGTGCAATGAACATTACACAGGGCTGCCTTTGAAAAGTGTTCAGAAATGTAAATTGGTTCAAAATGCTGCTGGCCAAGCTAATGCCTGGGAATGGGATGGACAGAGCATATAACTGCAGTCCCATTCAATCTGCCTTGATCACCTGTTCTGGCCTTAACTCAGCTTGCTAGTTCTCACCTTTAAAGCCCTAAACCAGGCATAGGCCCTCCAGATGTTTTGGGACTACAACTCCCACCATCCCTAGCTAGCAGGACCAGTGGGCAGGGATGATGGGAGCTGTAGTTCCAAAACATCTGGAGGGCGGAGTTTCCCTATGCCTGCCCTAAACCACTTGAGTCCTGCAGATCCTAAGCACCTGCCCTGCTATATACTCCACTCAATTTCCAAAATTCTGCTTCAGGTAACTCCAGGGCCTGTACTTCAGTACTACAGGCACAAGGATCAGAGTATTTTTGGTTACAGCGCGGCTGCCTGTGGCTTCATGTCTACTTCAGGTCTTTTTAGGAGGCTGAAATAAGAATCTCTTGTTGCTTTTAATATTGCCTTGATGATCTTCTATGTTGTTAGCTGTGCTGAGTTACCACCATAGTTGGAGTGGGGAACAGGGGAGACATTTTAAAAATACACAACATAAAGAAGAGTCCTGCTGGATCAGATCAAAGTCTCATCTAGTCCAGCATCCTCTTTTCCAGAGTGGTCAACCAGGTGGTGCCTCTGGGAAGCCTAAAATCAGGAGATGTGCACACAATTACTCTCCAGCTATGGTTCCTCGGCAATTGGTATTCAGAATCAGAGGCATTTTGAAACAGGTAATAAATTATCTGTATCATTTAACATTGTGTTACATGCAAGCTTATGAGCACTGTATTAAGTTTGTTTCTGTCGAGCTAGACAAGTCTTCTGATGCTGGCATACAACTGAGATATTCATATACCACTGGCGCCATCACAAACAAAGACATCTTTCCAATTCCCCCAGCCTTCAGGGAGATAATGTACTCCATGCTAAGTTAATGCTTTGGCTGATCTTATTGAAAGACCACATCCACGTTTATCACCTGCCAAGATACTTTTACATGAAAACAGCCTCAACACCAGTGTCATCCCATGCAATTCCCGATCCACTCAATAATGTATCGGGTGTATATGAAGCTGCATGCTCTCCTTATGTTAAGGACCTGCATTTTATTTGTTGAAATTTGAAGAGTTCTAATAAGCTGTCAAGCATACATGAGTTTGTGACTGAACAATCCAACTGGCTTTGTTCCCAAATTAAAGGCAGTTTCATGCTATTTCAAGCTTTTTCAGTTCTTCACTTGGGTTTCCTGCTTAAGAACCATGTAATCTTACACAGAGTCAAATCATTGTCATATATGTAAAATAAATTGTTTCATTTACTTATTTTTAAGCATTCTACACCCCCTCCTTTTAACCAAGAAGGCTTCCACAGAGCTTATGGAGATGGTTGTAAGATAGCAGATTTACTTATTTATAAATTTCTGTACAACTATGCCAAAATGGAAATTCCACTGAGCCGCCTTATTATTATTATTATTATTTAGAAAGAGAATGTCTTAATACTGTCTACACTGACTTTCAGTAGCTCTCCAAGCTTTTTCAAGAAAGACCTTTCTCAGTCCTACTTGGAGATTCAGGGATTGTACCTGGTAGAATATTTAGAATGCTAAGCATATGCTCTGCCATTAAGCTCCAATGCTTCCTCACCTGACACAAGGCAATAATAACAATTGTTATATAGAACTAGGAGGGTGAGGAGAACCAGGAGGGTGAGGAGCATGGCTCTAACATCTGGAATAGAATTTGCTTGGAGTCATAGCTTATCTCAAGGCCCTGATGCTCAGACACACAGTTGAAATCACATTTGTGCACTTACCCAATGCAGTTTTATATATAAATGGTTTAAAATTATTGTTGTTGTTTATTAAATTTATATACCACCCTATACCCATAGATCTCAGGGTGGTTACATCTTAGATATACAACACCCCATGGGGCTCCTTTTATTTGCAATATTCAATGTCCTTTGGCTACAGTGGTCTAAGGTCAAGCAGAAATGGAAAGAATGATGAATGGCAGCATTCCTTAAACTGCTATTTCCCAGTCTTATTTTTCATGGACTAGCATAAGCGAATGTCAATGTCATGGCTCTCTAAGCTCTTTGAAGGGCTAACAGGTTGTGTGTGTGTTTCCCTGCTCTGTAAAATAATACCTACTCATCAGGTTGTTGAAGAATATACATAGTGGTAGATTCCACTAGATTAACACTTTTGTTTGCCTTCTGAGTATCTTAACAAGGGTGCCTATAAGCGGTAGCTTTGATGTGCCACAGAAAAATTAACTGATGCCTACAAATTAAGACAATCCAAGTCAACCTGAGACAAGAGTGCCAGCATTGCTCTCCTGATAGCTTCTCTGTATTGTTGTACCGTGTTTCTCATATTATAAGACATGTCTTATATTTATTTTTTCCTCAAAAAAACACACTATGGCTTATTTTCAAGGGATGTCTTATTTTTTTCCTCCTCCTCCTGCCGTGGCCGGCATTGCTGCTGCGCCTATCACTATGTCTTATTTTCAGGGTATGGCTTATATTCCTTGAATGCTTAAAAATCCTGCTATGGCTTATTTTATGGGTATGTCTTAAAATATGAGAAACAGGGTAGTCCTGGATATAGTCCTATAGCATGTTGCAAATCTCTACAGAGGTATAAAAGCATGACAATCTGTCCCTGAAATCACTGGAAAATAAGCAGACTGGGTGGGTGGGCTGCTGGAAAGGAAGACACCCTCTGGTTGCTACTAACTGTGCTTGTTTATTGTTTATTTGTCTTGCAGTAGTTACAAGAGGTAAGCAGAGGAATCACTGCCTAACAACGTATCCAGGGATCCGTTTTGTTTTGATAACAAGCTGTCCTTTTTATTCTAAAGAGCACATCCCAACCCTGTCCAATACAGACAGTGTCTTATTTCATCTTTGCTTCTGGCCAAATAAATATTTCCTGAGCCTGGATTGCAAGGCGCTGTCCTCTATAGGCACCTTTATAATTAGAAAATATCCTGGGGGTAGACCCAGCTGAGCAGAGGATATAAACACACACATTGACAAAAGGGCAACTTTTATAAACAGACCATCGGAGAATATTAGACTAGTACTTGTGGTTTTTAGACACCCTGCCAGCGGGCAGAGCTGGGGAGAGTTTGGACTGCTGCATGACACTAATAAGACAGTGATTTTTAAAGTAGCCTTATCTACAGCAGACACAGTTAAGATTAATTGCAAACTGCGATCAACAGGTTGTACAGCAGGGGTTCCCAAACTGAGCTTCATTCAGGTGGTCTGCAGCATGTCTGCATTCAATATTCATATCAACCTCCAATTGTATCTGTATTGCTTTTTATTTCCCAAGTTGCATTTTACTCTGTTACAATCTGAATCCTGTGGAATGCAAATTGCAATACAATACAATACAATACAATACAATACAATACATGAAAGAAGCAATACAGTACAAACACAATTTTAAAACATACAGCATCTAGCACAGTGCATTACAATTGTTACACCAGCTCTACTTCAGTAGTGTCAGACTCAGGGCTTTTTTCCTTTAAAAAATGTTTAGGGGTACTCTCATTTTCCTACTCATATTGAAATACTGCCCCTCAATGAGGCCAAACTTGGACTCACAAAATGTTTAGGAGTATGCATACCCCTGCGTACCCCCCAGAAAAAAAGAGCACTGGTCAGATTAGTTTCTGTTTCTGAACACACGGAGGAGGCAGCAATGTCGCCCGCCCGGCAGGCATGTCAAACCTGCGGCCCTCCAGATGTTTTGGCCTACAACTCCCATGATCCCTAGCTAGCAGGACCAGTGGTTGGGGAAGATGGGAATTGTAGTCCAAAACATCTGGAGGGCCGCAGGTTTGACATGCCTGGCTCAAGGACTCCAATCTGTGAGAAGCTGACAATGCATCAAACAGCAGCATTTTACAGGATACATGTGCATTTGGAGAACTTCATGTGAACACGGATTACAAACCCAGCACTGGAAACGCAGTGATTGCACCGCAAATGGGAGTGCGGACACAACCTTTGTATAATACAGTAAAGTAAAGCAGTATTTTGTCAGGATAAGCAACTACTGGTAAATATTGAAACATAAGGCTTAAATTTATTTAAAAAATCGTTGTTTCAGAAATGGATAGAGACTTTTAAAAAATCTGTTCGTTTGTTTTCTTTAATAGCATTGAAATGTAAATTAGTTGGATTAACAATGCAATGCCTCATTCATTAGAGGTTTCTGAGCAAAGGCTACAGGGCAACATTTCAGGGATACAGTAGTAGTGGATTCCCTGTAGGGGGTTGAACTAAATAACTTTAGAGATTCCTCCAATGCTCTGATCTATAGTGTTGTGTTCGTGTTTATGAAGTAAAATCTCCATGAGGATGAATCCAGTTTGAAACATGTCCATAGCATAGCCTCCTGTTAACTACATGCCATATGCCCATTGCCTGGACTGCCTTCATGGAATGATAAAGGTTCTGCAGAGGCATCCTTGTATTTTGCAGTTTTTTTCAGTTCGTCACCGATGCGCACCATACTCAAATAAATGAACCAAACACAATGAGGCTTTCTTTGCTACACCAAATTCAAAGCATACCACCACTGTGTTCTCTGTGCACTGCTCAATCTCTGTTGTCTTCCCTCAGGTCTGCACACAGCCTGTGCGGTGTCTGCCTGCACGGAGGGAGAGCACTGCCCTAGAAGGAGTTCAGCAGCAGCTGGGAAAGAGATGGAGCCACAATCCCAGCACCACATTCCAAAGATTAGATTAAAGCTCAGCATTGATTCGTGCAACTTGGCTGGCTCCAGTGAAAGTTAAAGCGGCAAGAATGATGGGACCCCGATTAATCCAGCAGTCAAGAGCTTCCAAAAATAAAGTGGGTCAGAGGGACACGAGAAGGGGTATGGAAGAGTTATCACTCATCAGCTCAGGATTCCCATCCCCACAATTCCTCCCTAAAATGTCAAAGGTGACAGTGATTGGTCTGGGGTGCATAGTAACCAGGGAGGGGAGAAAAACAACCCGCTTCCTATGGAAAGTATTCCATACCATTGAAAAAACTGATCATAGCTTGCCTTATAGCCCCTGTTGTCTCTGTCTCATTTTTATAATAAAACCCAGTCCAAGAGGCAGTTGTCATGTGTACAACGTCTGCTTGCTACCAGAGGCCCAATGAAATCACTGCTGGTTATGCCACAGACCAATAGGTGTGTAAGTGTGTAAGCTTCTATGTAAGTGGTCTTTTTAAAAACAGTTAAAAGGAATGGGAGGAAATCTCATATACCGCAGGTATTAATGGAATTTTGTTGTTCTTAAAGAAGCAGCTCAACTCTTTAAAGCAACAAAAATCACTAAAGATGCTGGGTTCTATATCATATGTCCAATAGTGCCTTTGGCTGTTTGTGCAAGTAGAAAGCACTTCTGTGCATGCACCCAATTTTCACTAATCCTCCGATCTTCTGCAACACTCTGCATCATGATACATATTGTTCTGGAGGGTCCCCCACCTCGCAGGAGCAGCTTGGAGCAGGGAGAGAAGTGGCTGCAGTAGATAGGGGCAGATCAGTGAAGACAGAATGCCTAGCCTTGCAAGAGCAGAAATGCTTTCTGCTACTGCAAGGCTGCTCCCTGTTCATAGCTCCACTTTTCATACTATGTTCATAAATTGTGAATTGTGAATGTGAGGAATACATATTCTCAAACACTTACTGTATACTGTGCAGGAAAACTTGATTTGTTGAAGCACATTAGTCAAACACTGGAGAGTTCAAAAGGGTTTTGGGCACTGGGGAGCTGCTATGTGGTTCCCAACAAAATATACTGGGGAGTAGGGAGAAATAAAAATGTAAGAGAGCAAAACAGATACAGTTAACTGTTAAATAAAATCCAGCATGCACTTATTTCAAATACTTTCTTGCATTATTAATGCGTTAATATAAAAATGTACATTGGAATTTTTCAATCTTTATAGTCTAAGTCCTACATGAAAGGTATTCAATGCAATCTCCATCCTCAGGAAGTTTTGGATAGCTCAGGGCAGAGCAATGAAGACATCCCAAACTTTTGCAGGTCAAACTAGCTTGTAGGCAAGCTATATTCCTCCCCCCCCCCGAATGCATATACAGCTTACTGAGCTCCAATAGGCAAAATCTGCACATTTCACTTCACTTCCTCCTGATCCGGACCCAAATCCACTGGGTTCAAAAAAATTAGCCATTTTTATACTTGTTCAAAACCAGCTGCTTATTACCTGCCTCAAGCAAGCTCCTATTCTCAACTCATCATCATCAGTATCATTTCCCTTTGCCCCAATCTGCATTCATTTTTTTAAATATCAAATTGCACCACGGCAGTATTGCTCCTAGTCCCCTCACTGCAATTCCACCTGAGCAAAACATCTCCAGATAGACTGACTGTGGAGAAGAAAAAGCAGCCACCTAAAAGACATAATACTTCTCCTATATATTCCTTATTAACTAATGCTATCATATTCCAGTGTATTGGAATCAACAAAAGGCAGACCCTGTACAATGGGTTTACTCTCAGGTTCAAGAACAACTTCAATCTTTCAGATTATTTTGCGCTAGCAGAATATCTCCCCCAACATACTTTCAGTGTGTGGTGCTGATTCCAAACAACTTTCAGTCTGTTTTTCAGTATATTCCCTAGGGCAGAGGTAGCTAACTTATAGACCAACAGCATCTGTAGGGTCACGTCTCCCATCATTCCTCACTACTGGCCATGCTGCCTTGGGCTAATGGGAGTTGTAGCCCAATAACGCATCCCTGCCCTATGGAAACAGGCATTTTAAAGCAGTGTTTCCCAACCTTGTGCCTCCAGATGTTTTGAGACTACAATTCCCATCATCCCTAGCTAGCAAAACCAGTGGTCAGGAATGATGGGAATTGTAGTCCCAAAACAGCTGGAGGCACAAGGTTGGGAAACACTGTTTTAAAGGATACAATTTTCATATGTATGTAAAGGTTTCAACAAAAGGCCTCATCAACCTTTGGCTCAACAACTGGTGCATTTTTTAAAAATGCTAACAATGGCATTGTGCCTTCCTCCTTCGTCTAGTCTGGAAGGGTGGTCCCTCGAGGACAGGAGGAGGGCGTACTGTCCAGGGACATTGGTCAGTGGCCAGCCTTGCTTGAAGCCAGTTTTCCGTCATGGCTGGGGATAAATAGGTTACTTCTGCATCCAGGATTTTCCATCCATCATCCGCCCACACTGAACTCGTCACTTCATAGTTAAATATAAAAGGGAGGCAAGGGATAGGCCACAGCCAGAGTGAAAGTGAAGAGGTGACATCCGAGGAGTGCTGGAGTCATCCTAGCCTGCACCCAACCCTGTCATTACTGCCATTCCATATATAGCTCCTGACAACTGTCTAGGGCTGGAACTTCCAGCTCTCCCCACCACCACCTCCTGTCACATTTCTGCATCTGAAGCCTGAGCACAGCTCTTGGCCCCTGCTGTAGCCTTTGGACATCCATTGCAACAGGATGGCTGAGAAGCAGGAGCAGCCGCAAGCCTCCCAGAACGGTGAAAAGGCTGAAAAGGCTGAAAATGCAGAGAATGCAGAGAACGCAGAGAATGCAGAGGAGGCCGAAAAGCCACCGGAGCTGGAGGAGCTGCCACCCTTCGAAATTGTAACAGGGTAAGAGGTCTGTTTTATCCCATACTCAATGGCAGCAAAAACACAGAAGACAAAGAGAAGATTTTTTTGCAGAAGTTGGCCACCGCAATGTTTGCAGGGTTTTGTTGTTGTTTTTTAAAAAAGGGTGTGCCTCAGGTTCAAGGTTTTACTGCTCTGAACGAGGACCCATATTATTTCTAAGCTTTGTGGTGCAATGTTATTCAAACAGGATGAACTCACAGCAAGTATTTATTTTATGATTATCATTTATGGCACTGAAACTGTTATTCTCCCTCAGTGGGGAAAATGCTCACCTGTGGGCTTAATCATATTGCAAGAGGTTGCTGGCTGTGTAGCCTCCCACGAGCCAGCAAGAATGTCATGCATTTGGTTAACCTTTTCCACATATGCAGCCTCATTAAAATGAAAAAAGAGGAAACTTTCTGAGTAGGACTAGAGGGACTTTGCATCTATTCCAACTCTGAAACGGAGAGTTATAGCTGCAATTTTTGGTTCGTATCTAGGCAGATAAAATCAAATTGTTTGAAAAGACCAGAGGTGAACGCTAAGTCATCTGAGAGATCTAACGGGTTTTTATACAACACAGCAGGCATATAATGCAATCAGAAAATCTTTAATCATAGAGATTGATTCATCTAGAAAAATCTTTTGAGCCGCTGTCTTTAAGCATTAATAATATTTATCACAGTACCATGTAAGTGTGATACTTAAGACTTCAACTACAATATGTAGTGAGGAATTCATCAATATTATACACCTTTATCCTCTTACCATGATCTCTATGCCCCGATATTCAGTTCCCGAAACAAATCAAAAGTGGTCATAAACTTTAAAGCAAGGATCTGAATTTGCAGTAATCATAGCTTAGCTGGCTATTTGAGTTCGCAACACTGTTTTTCGCTATGCTCTGTACTGGTGTTGTAGAGAAAAAGAATGAGGCCCACCCAACTACGTAAATGCAGATGAATAGGGCAAGGTGCTAATCCCCAAGAAGACAATGCTTTGTTATCATCCAGAGTCTAGGTGGCTCCTGGTTGCGAGTTTCATACACTTATACTCTCTTGATGAGTACTGTATTATCATCTCATTCTATTCTATGGAGTTAAGCCACTTCTGGGTGGAGCTATGGTTTAAGGACTAAATGCTATTCATTCCTTGGTCTCTACCAGAAATAGCAGCAAGAGAAACTGTAAATATAAACTTTTGACACCACTAATTGCTGAATTATTTGGGATTAGGTGTCCCAGGCTGTAATCCTACTTTACACTCTTACCTGGCAGTCCCATTGGAGCTACGGTAACTTCTGAGCAGACATGCACTGGATTGTGCCATAAATGATCATGGTGCATATATTAAAGACACACCTGTTTACAGAGGCATTCCTTTGACCTCGCGACCATATGGCATAGCTGCCAAGTTTTCCCTTTTCTCGCGAGAAA
Organism: Zootoca vivipara; assembly: GCF_963506605.1. Lineage (NCBI taxonomy): Eukaryota > Metazoa > Chordata > Lepidosauria > Squamata > Lacertidae > Zootoca > Zootoca vivipara. Next base: position 50,553,584 of record NC_083282.1, on the reverse strand, counting down.
GCCTATTCAGCATAAGGGAAAATCCCTTAAAAAAAGGGATAACTTGGCAGCTATGCCATATGGGCTTGTTTCATTGTGCATTTCAATTATGGATGTTTTTATTTTAATGTTTTAATTATATTGTTTTATTGTGTATTTTAATTTTGAATGCTTATATTTTAATACTTGAACAACTGATCTGATTTTTATGCAAACCAGTTAGACGCCTATTCAGCATTAAGTGGTATCTTCAATTAAAAGGATCAGGTAGTAGGTCTTGACTAAACAACAAGGAACTCTGGCAATTTATACATTAGTGGCTTAAAAGGCAGCAAGGCTGCTTTGCCCTGCTGTGTTTCAAATTGCACTTGCTCATTGATGTACATACCAGAGATGGGCAGGGATGTCTTCACCTGATGCCCACTGCCTGCTTGGCTTCCCCATGCCTGCAACCCACCCAACCCTATTCATGAAGCTGCTCAGGTGCTGTCATCTGCACATGCATAACGGCTGTCTAAAATGTAAAGATCTCAGTTTAACCAAGGTAATGTGGCTTACATTTCTAAAATTGACAGATGGAAGCTGGTTTGAATGAAGACATCAAACAGCAGCATTCCTCAGGAAGCTACAGGTTGGATGTGGATTGTGCCAACATCACATATACACGACTTCAGTTCGAACACTAGCAGTAGGAGTTCACTGGAGCAAGGTCATGTATACAAAGCCATTAAGCCGAATACTAAAACCTTCATATTCTGCTCTGAAGATGCTCATTGTTTGTAACTTATTGTAATGCTTTTGCTAGGTAGAATTCATGCCTTTGCATGAGGTGAGGCATTCTGCCAGTATAATTTAAACTAGTATCTTATATAGATCCAGCATGCCCAGTGTTTCAGAGAGACATTTGTGTTCACAGGCTCAGATATTGATACAGTACTGCCACTTAGTATTACAATATTTAAGCATTCTTTCCAAAGAATTTCTTGTTGCTGGTTTTTAGGCTTTAGTAGGCTCAATTTCAACTGTTTTTTTTTAAAAATGAACTAAATATTGATTTGAAACAAAACAGGCTCGCAGAGAAAACATACACCGGATACATAATCATATGAACTGCAATTGGTACTTCCAAAGTTCTTCTCATCTCTGTCAAATGAGAAGCAGAAGGTAAAAAGGTATTATCTGCCTAAGATCAAAGGAGTTCATAGTGAGCTGAAATTTGAAACCAGTTCTAAGTTCAATTAATGGCTTTCCATGGGTAAGGTTGGTCAATACAAGCAGGGCTGGATTAAAACTGTTAGAGACCCTATGCACTGAAAAAATTAGTGCCCCCCATATGTATAATAATAATAATTTATTATTTATACCCCACCCATCTGGCTGGGTTTTATGTATTTCAACGTAAGAACACTAAACCATATCTCCCCACCCATGTGTGTGTGTGTCTGTAAGAAAAATAATAATCAAATACATAGAACTCAAAAAATATCAAAAATAAAACAGATTTATTGCAACATATGATGGGATCTTATTTCCTTGCATTATTTAGATCTTTGTTATGCCCCCTGGTTTAGGTGGTGATAAAGAATAAATAATAAAACAGAAAAATGGGGGAAGAGTGTGGAGTGGATGCAGGAAAGTCTAATAAATGTCTGATTTTTCCCATGATGCCTACCTTTTTTTTAAAAAAAGTCAAATGTCAAATTCTTCAAAAATAAAATCTGTTTTTTTGTGCCCCTTCTTTGCTGGTACCCAAGCACATGCTTACTCTGCATGCACCAAATATAAGAGGATACACTATGATTCAGTGGTCTCATCAAAGCTTTGAATATCTGCAGCCAAACAAGCAGGGCATTTTTCTTCAGAATTATTATTCTTTAAATATCTTGTGCTCTAAAACAACATAACCCCTGCAGCTGCAAAGAGGAATCTCAGACCAAATTTTCTATTTATTTATAAGCTTCAGCCTGATGAAGCCAGATATCTAGCTAATGAGGGGATTAAAAACACCAAACATAGCAGCATTTCTGCCTAATTATCCCATGGTAGTTCAAGCATTTCAATTGCCATTTGTAGATTAGAAAAGCTTCACAGTGTCTTGCCAGGGTTTTTTTGATGCTGTCCCCAACAGGTGTAGCAGCTGTGGAACCTGCACTGAGAATCTGACCAATCTTTATAATTAAGAATATCCTCCTATCCCTTTCTATAGTGTTCTAACTCTTCCTAAAGCTGCCATGTACATTTCATGAGACTCCTACAGATACATTAATTTGCACTGCATCCTTCTGCAGTGGAAATTAAACCATCAGACAAATAGCTTCAGACCAAAGGATGGAATAACACAAAGTGCAAATCCTGCTCCCTTCTCTTTGGCAATGGCAGACTGCTGTCATGATCATGAGGATACCTGATACTGTGGCTCCAAAGTCCCTCAAGACAGCAAGCAGCATGTTGTTTGGCTCTTCATAGTGTTCGATCAGTTCCATACACACAGAACTTTGTTCTTACAACAAGCCTATGAAAAAGGTTAAGCTAATAAATTGTGCGCTTCACAGCGAGTACAGTAATGATTTGAACCTAGATCTCCCCAAGTCATAATCTGACACTCTTACATCATACTGGCTCATACATTCCTAGTTTCCTAGACAATTTGACAAATGGAGTTAAGCTAGAAAACTACTGGTATATAAACAAAATAATGGGGCCTGATAGACAAGAAACAGTGGGTTGTTGCACATCACCATAATCTAAGAGAGTGCTTCCAGACTCACTATTTAGAAGGAATACACAACATTTGAATATTAGAACCGCAAAGCAATGAGATTTTTTTAAGGAGGTATCTTAAGGAAAATAAATTCACCAGCACTACCTCATAAATCAACTTGGAATTTCAGTTCCAATATTTTCCACAAGTATTCCTTGCATGGGAATAACTTTAAAAGTACTCCTGTAAGGGGACAAGGTAACACAGAGGGGATCTAACTACGTTTACAACAGAGCTCTAAATATCCAAATGTCTAGCTTCTAGTTTCAAGGAGTCATCCAAGGCAGTAAGATTTATATAGCTCATTTTCTTCACTGGTAAAACATGGATATATGTATTTCCCAACACTCACATATATAATATGCTCAGTCCTCTTTAAATGAACAGAAATGTGCAATAAAGAAATAATTAACCTCACGCAACAAATTGGGGAAGTAAGTCAGTCACACAGCTATTATGTCCCTTCTAGCCTCAATGAACTATGAATTTTAATGTGTTGTAGAAGTCCCTTGAGCATTCTGAATCGCTGTTAGATTAGAAGAGAACAGCTATTGTTAGGGGCAAGTTGAACAGCACACAAGATAGCTTGAAAGGCAACTATGTCACAGACGTGCACGTCTGTGGCTGATTTATGGGACATGTGGTTTCTTTTCCCCTTGCCCTTTCAGTGATGAATAACTAAGCATTTCAGAGCTGCAGGGGGCACAAGCAATCTGCTACAATTTGTGAGTGCTAAGGACAGAGGCTTCAAAGCCTTGAGGCAAGATCTGTTTCAGGTATTTTCCAGCACCGAGTTTAGAATACACACACACTGGAATATGCACTCTCCACTTATTTGCAATTAAGCAGAACATAGCAGACACTATAGACATAAGCACTATGTCAAACAGTGCAGCTATACTGGCATCCACAACGAGCAAACAGTTTTCATGGGTGTACCGGGCACTTAAAATCCTAGAAAGTCTAGGGGGTAGCCAATCTAGCACTCTCCAATATTGTGGACTACAACTTTAATCACTCCCAGCCATCATGAGTAGTGATCAGGGATGATAAGAGTTGCAGCCGACTGTATCAGCTTGCAACGTCTAGTATACCCTAATGCTACCTAAAAATTTGCCATTCATTTTGCATGTTCAATTATCCTTCCTTTGAAGCCAGTGAACCTGAGCAATTCCAGAAAAGATGTTGTAAACTAACAAACCAAACTATGGCACTTTAAAGAGAAATTGATTTAGTTTGAGCCTCTGAAGGCCAAGAGCCTCTTACATCTGGTACATACCGTGTTTCTCCTAAAATAAGACACGTCTTATATTTATTTTTCCTCCAAAAAAACACCACGGCTTATTTTCGGGGGATGTCTTATTTTTTTCGAGCGGGAGCTGGCAACAGCATGCTGCGCCGAGCCCCAACCCGTTGAGAGCCGGCAGCAGCGCACCGCACGGGACCCGTTGAGAGCCGGGGAGCAGGAAGCAGCCGCAGAGGCGGCTGTGAGAGAAGCGGCGGCGGAGGAACCGGCAAGAGGCGGCTGCACGGGAGCCGCTTTGGGGAGCGCAGCGCAGCGCGAAGAGCCTGGTGAGAGGCAGCTGCAGCTGCAGGTGAAGCCCGCGATCTGCGTGGGCGACTGGGGACGAGCGCCCTGAGCGCTGCGGCGGTAGCGAAGAGGCGCCCGATCAGCCCACTTCTCAGCTGATCGGGCGCCTCTTCGCCACCGCCGCAGCGCTCAGGGCGCTCGTCCCCAGTCGCCCACGCAGATCCCGGGCTTCACCTGCAGCCGCAGCTGCCTCTCACCAGGCTCTTCGCGCTGCGCTGCGCTCCCCAAAGCGGCTCCCACCCCCGCAAAACACAGTGAGGCGGCCGCGGGGGAAGTGCCGAGAGCGCCCAGGAGCGCGGCTGCAGCGACGGTAATCCCAGGGGCTACGGAGGTGGCTGTGGGCACGCGCCAAGGCCCAAAGCACAGCGGCGGCGCTGGAGACGGCCACTGCGAGTGGCATGAAAAGAAGATCGCCAGCAAGCGCGCTGTTGCCTCTTGCCGGCTCTTCCAAAGGCGCTTAAATGCCTTCCTTTCCTTGCCAGACCTGCTCCCCCCCCCGCCTTATTTTCGGGGGATGTCTTATATTTATTCTACTAATGAAAAGCCTGACATGGCTTATTTTTGAGGACCGTCTTATTTTAGGAGAAACACGGTAGACAGAAATATGAAGATGAATTCACCTGGTAGGAAATACAGTGGAGCCCAGTTTTACAAGATGGGGCTTTGAGAGAGAGAAATGGATGCACGTAGTTAGATCATATAACTTAATACTCTGTTAAAAGAGCAAAGTGAAATGCTGAAGCCCCACACAGAAGAATGGATATACAGAGAGCTGGTTGGATATGCTTCTCCTACTTCAGTGGGAGAAATTCAATGTAGTGCTATGGCAAGAGTTCTGTCAGTGCAAGCTTTCCAGCTTGTCAGACAGAACATTCTCCTCTTTGCTTCCCATGCACTGTTCAGAGGGTTCTCTCACACACTCAAAGGGGACATGCGGGTGGAGAAGAGGGGAGGAAGCCCTGTTGTGCTAGCAGGAGCCCGTGCTGGCTTCTGCTAGCGGGACTTGCTAGCTGAATCCCACACAATAGAATGACTAGCTTCTACAAGGCAATGAAGAGTGCAACTATCATGGAAGATCCCAAATCTTGACCCATCTATGAGTCAAGCAGAGTCTGAACTTAAGCTTGCTGCAGAAAGGTCAGAGAAGGTTCTTTCTTAGAGGTAGAAATCTGGGATTAAGTGCTAACGTGCGTGCATTACACCAAGAGTAATTCAAGATGAGGCATCTTGGATACAAGAAAGGAGCTAGAAAAGTAAAGGAAGAAACGAAAAATCTTAACAACCAGTAGATTTAAATGAATATAGAAACATAGAGCAGGCAGGTGAATATATCACCATTAGTTTGTAGATACTTACTTTCAAATAATTTTAAAACCACAAAAGGAGAAATTATGGTAGCTTGGGTATATCAGCAACAGATTACTTGAAAAACAGCTGATGCAAAAACAACCCGCCCTCTAAGCTGGAAACATCTGACGACTTATTTCTGCCAACTTTTCCCCAATTCCAATAGCAACTCCCTTGTGGTTATACCAAAGCTTTTTCACCAACTTCTACCATACACCTCCAAATTACTTGAACATGGAATTAAATATCTTCAGGAAATCTAGTCACTGCCCAATTCTTCTATGTCTCAGGCCTTAGAAGGGAATAGCATGGTTACAAAATTACCTTAACACCACCAATAACACTGAAATCAATGGATTAAGGAGGTTGTGTGTTATTAGGTGTGTAACACTGAGGCTTTCTTTCACTCTTTTATACAGGGAACGGCTTCCAGCCTTCTTTTTCAATTTCCAGTTCAAGAATGTAGAATACAGTTCAGGCCGGAACAAGACCTTCCTGTGCTACATCATAGAGATTCAAGGCAAGGAGTCAAAAACCTTACGGGGCTATCTGGAGGATGAACATGCAGCAGCCCATGCTGAAGATGCCTTCTTCAATACCATCTTGCCCACATGTGAATCTGGCCTACGCTACAACGTTACCTGGTACGTCTCTTCTAGCCCCTGTGTCGGCTGCGCTGAGCAGATAACTAAGGCACTGAAGAAGAACAAGAACCTGAAGCTCTCCATCATAACGGGCCGTCTCTTCATGTGGGAAGAGCCTGACATCCAAGCTGCTCTGAAGAAAATGAAGGCAGCTGGCTGTAAAATGAGAATCATGAAGCCTCAAGACTTTGAGTATGTATGGAAGAATTTTGTAGAGCAGGAGGAAGGTGAGGAACCTAAGGCATTTACACCCTGGGAGGACATTCAAGAGAACTTCCTATATTATGAAGAAAAGCTTGCTGAAGTTTTGCACTGAGGTTCAAGTAAGTATAGTATCGTAATGAATTCTGAAAACTAATTTCGAAAAGCTTTCTCCTTTTTAGAGTAGTTTCTCAGACCATCTAACTCATGAAAAAAATACATTTTGTTCTCTCCAATGTTAATAAGATAAAGCAAAGAGCTGGATACATTTTTTAAATTTTCCCCATTTCAGAAGAGCCATACTGAAGTCCATTTCATAAGCTACATGAGAGGTCTAGATGCCTATCAAAACCATTTCTGTATGGCAGAGGCCCTACGCAGCTCCTGTGCATATGTGGAAGACCAACTGTCCTGCCACATGGCAGCAGGTTTGCAGGTGTCCTCAGTGTAGCATCTGAACAGAAAGTTGGCTTAGACCTATTCAAACCATATCAACCCGTGACTCTCCAGGTGTTGTTGCACTCCCAACACCAGCCAGCCTAGCCAACACCCCGAGCTTATGGGAACTGGAATCTAACAATATATGGAGGCCCAGAGGACCTTGGCCTACAATGACTTGCAGTGGTGGCTCTCCAAGATTTCAAATAAGAGCCTTTCCCAACTCTACCTAGAAATGCCAGGAATTATAACTGGGCATGCCTCCAGACCATCACTATTTTGCAGAAGGGATTCAAGCACATACTGAAAATTTAGGTTTGTGCAATTAAAGTGGATTAATACACTGTGTCACCCAAATGTGACAAATGCACATAAAAAAGACTTTTTGCGGTTGGAAATGCACTGAAAAATCTTGGATGAATGAATGAGCAATGGGAAGATATATAAACACCTATAAGCAGTTCAGGATGAATGCTCACTGTCGTATAACCACCCCAGAAGCAAAGCAGATCTAATGTACAAAAGAGAACAAACATAGCCTAAGCTCCATGTTAGCTTTGTGCCATCAAATCAGAATGAATGCTCAATAAATAGGTTTTTCAGAGGAGCCCTGGGACCTGCTGCATGCAAACCATGTGCTCTACCATTAAGCTATGGCCCCATCCCCTGGGCTGTATCTGCTGCTCTGTCGGAACAGGTAATCTTATTATATTATACATCAAATATACAACAAACAAGTTCTAGAGGCATACTTCAAAAGACATTTTCCCTGCTGTTCAGATTCATTACTTTGAATCCCATTTATTTAAAACAGGCATTGAAAAAAGGAAACAGATTAAAATATTATGGAAAACAAATGCTAATAAAACAGACACATGACATTACATCAAACCTCATCTGGAACCTCATCAGTATACAATCAAAGTCCTATACCAGCTTCCATATAAAATGTCAACAGGAATCTTAGGCACCTCATTCTAAGACAAAACCTTATTCTAAAATGCAAGATGTGCCACATAGAATTTATTCTAGGAACTTGGCAAGGGGTGAAGAAAAACATCCGGCAAACACCCAACCCCAAGCTAAAGGAGAGCTATTTTATATCATTTTGTCCATTATGCAAGAGGAACAAACTGGTGAGGCATTGGTTATTTTGAGCAATAAAGCCCCATACATTTGAGAAAAGCAACTCAAGTCTCCCTTTCTCTCCCCAGGGCCAGCATGTGTGAAGTCTGCCAACCCTATGGAGAGACAAACATGATATACTTTGACATCTGGGACTCCCCCTTCGGTCCTCCAGAGCTGCTTTGAAAAAGAAAAACAACACCACAAGTCTCTGGTTGACATGTCGCCTTGCTGACTAAAAATACATTTATTATGCTGCATGTAGGCATTTGGTTGTTTGAAATACATAAACCTGCAGTGCTGCTGCTCACATGGGAAGAAAAAGCATAATGATATGGAATGAAGTTAACAATCTGCAGTGCAAAGCTTTTTCATCACTGAAAACTTTTGACAAACAAGTCAAACCACACCAAAGAGCTTACCAAAACAATAATGCAAATTAAATAAGTTTAGCAAATGTGGTGCTCTTTTATCATTTCAGAACTTCTTTAAGAGAACATAAAATACCGTAAGTATACGTAGGTCCTGCTATTCAACCACTATCTGACAATTCATTTAGAATTCACTTAGAATTATGCCCAAATCTTGCTATACGCTCTGCAGATTCACTTGTTTGAACAGTCAGCTTCCTTACATGTCTACCCAGCAGAAAATCCCATTACATTCAATGGAATTTACTTTCAAGTAAAGTGATATAGGATTGCCGCCCAAAAGGTAAGAAACAATGGTCCCAATCCAGAAACATGTGTGGCAGCTTTAATCCTTCTTTTCAGCATGGTCATTCTTCCATACCAGCTCCAGTTTGGGGAAACAGCTGGTGTACCTCTGAAGCAAAGCAAGGAACAGCTCATAGGAGAAATTCTGGTAGACCTACATAATCCTGTGCCAAAATTCTGGTAGACCTACATAATCCTTTGCATCTGCCTAAAGGGGTTCTCTAGATCACAGAATGTATTACAATATGATGAGATATGTGTAATAGCATAGACCAGGGGTTCCCAAACTGTGGAACCAGTGCTCTGCAAGCTTCATTCAGATGGTCCATGATGTGTCAGTAAAAATACAATTAAAAAGCATACTGCATCTAGCACAGTGTGCTACAACAGGCAGAAAAAATATTAAGTGGCTCACCAAGACCCTCTGAGATTTTCATGTGGTCCATGAGAAAAATAGTTCGGGAACACTGGCATAGACATCTTAGTTAATAAAGCAATTAATAAAGATTTACAAGTTCCCTTCCAAGATCAATGTACTGCAAAATGCTCTGTGATACAAATATGTGAAGATCGCATAAAAGGGATATTGATGATTTCAACAGAAGGACCACAGTAGTGACAGATTCTCCACATTAAACATATGGGGAAATGAAAAATTTGCTCCCAGAGCCTTTCTTTATTTTTGCACAATTTCTTTTTGGTACCTATATCCTTTCAGGGACACACTATTCAGTTAATTTAATGAAATATGCTAATTGGATAATACCTATCTTCTTATATTTATTGCACATAAAGATCTAAGGGAAACGCTTATTTTAATATACAGTCGTACCTCGGGTTACGACCACCTCGGTTTGCGAACAGTTCGGGTTACGACCTGCGCAAACCCGGAAGTGTTTTCGCCGCGCGCGCGCATAAGCCGTGCGCGCGCGAATGCGCGCTTTGCGCATGCGCAAAATGGCGGCGCCCATAGCGCTCGGTTTGCGAACTATTCGGGTTACGAACTGCGATCCGGAACGGATCGCGTTCGTAACCCGAGGTATTACTGTATGTTATAGGAGCTTTCATTTTTCTGCAAGAAGCAACCTTGAAAGCTCTGACCATGTATGGCAAGAACAAGAGCTGCAGAAGTAGTTTTGGGCAAGGCTTAGAAAAATCCCATGTCAGATATATAAGAGGTATTTTTAATAGTTGCTTAATCATGTTATTTAATATTGATGTGTTCCTTTGCTGCTCAGCAATATCTGGTTTATGAAACAAATGGACTAAATGGAACTGATCCAGAATTCCACATGTACAGTATGCCAATACACACAGACCTCATACATATGCAGGATACCCCAATAATTTCAACAACAGAAGTAGATCAGTGCTGGATTTACGTATAAGCTAAATAAGCTATAGCTTAGGGCCCCACTCTCTTGGGCCCCCCAAAAAATTTAAAGGAAAAAAACCCACCATGGGTGTACATTTCCAAAATATAAGATAAACTTCTTAATTGTATTTCAGTTCAACAATTACTTTGATAAAATACATATTTTGTTATGTGCAAATGGCTTTAGATATCTATTAGGTCCATAAATTACCATATAGCATATATTCAACACAAAAACCAGCAACAATTTGTTGTTGACAAAGGACAGCTGGGCATATAAAGAGCCCCATTACCTTCAGTAACTTAGGGCCTCATCAAACCTAAATCCGGCCCTGAAGTAGATGTACATATCAGACCTTGCATGTGCACAAAGAGATACAACACTACTTCAAAAATTAAACAGTTCACTCTCTTGGAAAAGGTATTTTATTTACACAGAATAGGAAAATCTAATTACAGTACTTTAAACAGAGCATATAAGACCTGCAACAGTTAACCATTGAGGTCCCATAGTTTTCACATTATTCTGAAACACATGATTGCATAGCAGAAAGTGCTACACTAACCAAAACACAGCTATGCAAATCCTTTATTTTTCTTTGTTTTTAATTTGTAAGTTTGTCTGCTGAGTAAAGCACACTCATCTGCTGGCTAGATACATCCAATTGTAAATTTCTACAAAACACTGTCCATACTTGGACACTAGTAATGGTGAGAAATGTCTGCAAGAGTAAAGAAAACTGAAACAAGATCATACCATCATCGTCTTCCAAATCAGTCACAACAGTATTAACAGAGAAACTGCCCTAATAATTACAGAGAATAAACTGTAATGCTAACATCTGTATCCTCAAATACTTCTTCAAGCATGGTTGAAACTTTATTCCAATCCAGGCGGTCAAGTCCACACCCAATCCTGGAAGATAAAGAATGCCCAAGTATTTCCACACATTCATTCTTGCCAATTCACCCTTGAGAAATATCCTAAAAATTGCTATTCTGTAGCATCAAGTTTAATCATAATACTCGTAATTTCTCCCAAGCAAAGCCAGTTAGAATTATTACTAGTCTCACATACAAATAGCATCACAAAATGAATACACCAGGTCTGTCAGTCATGAATTGGTGCCCAGTTCTGAGGTCATGAAGAAATAATGGTCAAGGCATCATGAATGGGCTATGCTATGTGCAGTTGCATTTCCTCCTCTTTCTGCATATTTTGACTTCCTCTTGCTTCCTGCTTTACTGTAATGATTGTATGCCATAACATCCATATCAGGCAAATTATGATTACTGCAAACCAAATCTGAATTGGAAGTAAGATAAAGGTAAAGGGACCCCTGACCATTAGGTCTAGTCATGACCGACTCTGGGGTTGCGGCGCTCATCTCGTGTTATTGGTGGAGGGAGCCGGCGTACAGCTTCCAGGTCATGTGGCCAGCATGACAAAGCCGCTTCTGGCGAACCAGAGCAGCACACGGAAACACCGTTTACCTTCCCGCTGTAGCGGTACCTATTTATCTACTTGCACTTTGACGTACTTTCGAACTGCTAGATTGGCAGGACTGGAAGTACTTACATCCAGATTAGACGTCAGCATAAACTAAAAAGAGAGGGAGGGAACAGGCATGCAAAGAGAACACAAAGTCCGCTGAACAATAACCAAATCAAGATTTGAATGAAACATCAGAACAAGATGTACATCCATTTACACATGCAACAAAAAATAAAATAAATAACTAGTTGCCCTCAAAACTCCAGCAAAGTATGTACTCAAATGCAAGAAAGTTAGCAAGCTAAAACAGACATATTATTGGATCATCTAAATATTACTAATGTCTAGATTTCTCAGCATATCATCTATATAATACTCCAGGCTTTAGTTCTGACAATTGCTTTTGTTTTCCACAATATTTTTATCACCTCAGAGGTGGTCCGAGCAGAGTTTTCTCAAAAAGCATAAATCTGCTCCAAAACACAGTGTTATACATTGGCCTCAAATATCTTCATTTTCTCCTCCATAATTTCTAGACTGTAAACTTAAACGAAGTAGAAAATGTCATCTCTTTCACACATATGCCATCTGTAAATATATATAGAATAATGAATTCTAGCAACCCCCTAATAGTTTTATTTAGATGTTTCAAGTAGCTACCTTTTATACAGGACAAAATTCTTTCCATGTCTAAAAGTTAGGAATAACTAGACCTATCTGTTTCCTAGGTCTTTGGGACTTACTATGGAAATTTGCTTTTCATCATGCATTTCAGTTCCACAGTCAAAAATACATTTTAAAGCATTTGAAATTTTCCAAAAATAATAAAAAAATTACTATTTAAGATATATGTATCATATGAATATTCCCAAATATGTGGCGGTAATTTTCCAGTATCAAATTTGCTTACTTGGGCATAGAAATACAAGTTACGCCATTATTCATGCAGTGGAGTTTCATAGCTTCCAGACTCTTCTGTAAATTGCCATAGGTAGGTTTATGAAAGTATTTGTTCTTTGTAATCTGAAAGCAAGTGCAAGGTTAAATGCAGACTAGCCATACTTTTGATTAGGCATCTTTACATCCCATGTTACACATGCCTTCTCAGAATAAGTTGCATTGAATTCAATAGGACCCACTGTCTAGTAAGCATATTTAGGATTGCAGTCTTAGGCTGAAATCTTGTACAACCTGAGACTAGTGATGTCAGTGGGATATAATTCTAAGTAGATACTTAAAGGATTGTGTTGCTGAGGCATTATATTAAATTCTTTTACATATTAGGTACTTTTAGCCAATACTGTTGATACTAACCAAAGATAGATCACATGAATCTAGATCATTAATTTGGCTACTTGGACTAGCAAACTGAGACATGTTAAAATTTGCTAAAATCTGGGCCTTCAGTTGCAGTCCCAAGACTAAGTACTTGCAATTTGCACCAGTGTCAGTGGGACGTGTAAATGGCATTATAGCTGCCACACACAAATTAAAACCTGGTCCCTGTGATGTTAAAAACACTGAGATTCTGCAGGTAAATATTCTTATTTATGTTTGTTTTATTTATTTTTAAAGGCTCCTGCAAAGTTATATTTTGAAAACACTTTTTTTTGTTACAAAATTTTAACCATACTACTCCTGCTGATACGTATTTGTAAATAGCTGTTTTGAAAGAATGTGACAGAAAAAGGCAGACATACTTCAAATTACAAATGCAATTTACAAACAAGGAAGCAAATATTTCAGCTCCTGAGTGTTTTTGGAGAATATGATTCAACTGAATAAACAAACAAATTTCACACAGCCAGGAACTTCTTAATGGAGCATAGTATAACAGCAAAAAGAGAAGATATCTAATTGTCTATGTAAATATGTAAAGAGATATATTAAAAGGGAAGAAATATACCATGCTAAATTGCATTTAACACAGTTCCCAACTTAGCTCCAGACAGATATAATAGGAATGTGAATACATCCACTTCTTGAGTCACTGTGTGTTTTCAAATAAGATTTCAAGCAAAGGTATTGTTTGTGATCATCTGAATATTGGATGGTACAGACTATTCTGAAATTTACTAAATAACATACCACTCAAACAACTTCAATTTCTGCAACAGTTTGCACTTGAACTTTTAATGAAAGGCCTATGTAAGTGAAAGCTGTTGCTGAAGTTGCATCACAGCAAGATTATCTTTAAGATAAGGGTGTTTTTATCTTTCGCTCACAAATGAAGAAGCAAAAATACTAATACAGACAGATATCTCTCTGCTAAAATCAGTTTGTGTACCCAAACTCCTATCATGTGCCCTGCTCTTACCAGATAGTACACATATCGATTGTCTCTCTGCAGAACAGCCACATCTCCAGTCTTCTTTTCTAAAACAAATTAGAACATCTTTATCAGAGCCAAAACTAGGATTTTTTTCACCTAGGTCAAAGACCCAGTTTGGCACCCTACTCCCCAATGTGTGCTTGCATACATATACATACATACATACATACATACATACATACATACATACAAACACACACACCTCAACACATTTATTCATAAAGGGCATAAAAAGTAGGCAATATATAATTTGATTTGGCTTCCTGCAGCCAATCAGAAGCTGCGCTTTGGTTTCTGAACGTTTTGGAGGTTGAACGGACTTCCAGAATGGATTCCATTCAACTTCCAAGGTACGACTGTATTAAGAACCTAGGTTCTATTTTTTATACATAAGGCATTAATTTTCCTTTACTACTTACTCTGGTTCAAGAGCTCTTGAACACCACCAAACTTCTTCTTAAAAATGGCAGCTATGCCAGCACTCATGTGACAATCCTCACTGATGCAGTGAGCAAGGGAGTCTGTTCCAGGACACATAAAAAGGTCTCCCTTTATGTACATGATCTGAGGATAGAAAAAAAGAAAAAAAGAAGGCATTTGAGTCAGAACACCAGGCAACATTCAGTATCACAAAGAGTGCCACCATCTAAGTCAGTGTTTCTCAACCTTTTTTGGGCCACGGCACACTTGTTCCATGAAAAAAATCACGAGGCACACCAACTCTGTGCCGCCCTATAGGTACGCGACGCCTTTTCCTCGGGAGGAGACCGTTGCCTATTTTGTTCTCGCCTTCCTGCCCCCCTCTTCCCACCATCACCAAGTTGTGCGACAGACACCCTCGCTGCTTTGTGTGTGAACCTGGGCGACTGGCGTGTGTGTGGATGGATGTGAGTGTGCGCGCACACGAAGGGGAGGGGGCAGCTGGAGCGCAATGCGCGCTGCTGACGCCGGGCCGGCTTGAGCCCGCCGGGGAGCGAGCGGAAAGGGGAAAGAGGCCGCGCCGGTGCTGCTCGGCCTCGGCGCCCGCCTTCTTCTCGGCAGCCGCCGCTTCTTCCCCGAGCCCCGCGGCCTCCGGCCTCCGCAAGGCGATGGGCCTCGAAGCGCAGCCTCCTCCGCTGCCGCCACCACCACCGAGCTCCCACCGCCTGAGGCGAGGGAGCGACAGCCGCAGACGAGGCTGAGGAAAGCCAGGCCCGTCAGGCCGCCGCCGCCGCCGGCCCCGTTCGTTGCGTGTGGAAAGTTTCGGTTGGTGGACTAGAAGTGGAGAGCGGGGCGCGTGAGGCGCCGCCGGCGAGAGAAGGGATGGGATCTCGGCCGCCGCAACTGCCGCCTTGCCGGGGACGCTGAGAGGGGGAGCAGCAGGAGGAGGGGCTGCGGCGAGGCAGGCGGGCGGCTGGCCCCCGCCTGCCTGCCATTGATCCTGTGGTCGGACCTGGAGACTCGGGCTCTGCTGGAGATCTGGGGGGAGGCGGACGTGCAGAGCGCCCTGGACGGCAACTTTCGCAACAGCCATGTGTACCGGGACGTGGCTTGCCGCCTGGCCGAGCTGCAAATCGCCCTTCTCGTCGCCGCACATGGCGGCACACCAGCCAGCGTCTCGCGGCACACTAGTGTGCCGCGGAACAGCGGTTGAGAAACGCTGATCTAAGTCACTGACACCTTCCTTTGATCCTGTGCATTTTTACTCCAAGTAAGTCCCAACACAATAATTAAGGCTTGTTTTGATGAATTTCCAAATATTACCATCTCAGAACGATGCACATTCACCTAGGAGTAAATCCCCCATTAAGGCAGTGGAACTTACTTCCAAGTAAACATGCATTGTGTTGTGCTGCCAGTATCCACATCAATGCATTCTTGTCTTCATTATACTTAGGCATGTGCTAGGACTAAAGAATTCTGAAATCTGTTTGCAGCACAATCTTTAACCAATCCTGGAACTTTATGGTAAAGTGTTGATAAGAAAGGGGAGGGGGCTTCACAGCAGGAGGCGGAGGGGCTCTAAGCCGCAGAGCCAGGCCTTGCCCCCGGGGAGGGATGGAGGAAAAGGAGGGCGGACCTCAGCTCGCGCCCCCGCCGAGTCTGTGGGAAGCGGAGGAAACTCGAGCACGCAGCTTCTCGGTTGCTCGGCCAGCCCTCCCTCTCTCCTTCTCCTACTCAGGCGGGGCAGCCGTCAGTGGAGGTGGCGAGGGGGCGCCGCGCTGCCCCCCACAAAGTGGAGCCCGGGGCCCCCCTATTGTGACTCCCCTGGCCGCACACGCGCTCTCTCCCCTGGGGCGGTGCCCAGGATGAAACTTCTATCCCGTAGCCCCGCCCACGTTCCCACTTTGTGGCCCCTCCCCTCCCGTGCCTTGGCCCCGCCCCTGAACGACTTGCTCCCCCTAGTTTTGATCCTGGGTACGCCCCTGAGCCACTAATTGTTTTAACTATGTGATTCCATTTAGAAACAGTACTACCTAACACAAAATCAGTACAAGAACTTCAGGACTAGCAAGCAATAGCCAGTCTTCCTCTGGCTGCCTGATGTCTGCAATACAGTGGTACCTCACTTTGCAAATGCAATCCGTTCCGCGGAGGCATTCGCTCGCCGAAGGCACGCTTCTGCGCATGCGCGAAAGACGGATAGAGCACTTCTGCGCACGCATGCGCAGAACAGATCGCTTCTGCGCATGTGTGAGCTGCGCAGATCACGTCTGCTCATCCGACGCCACGCAACCCGGATGTAAACACTTCCGGGTCCGTGGCGTTCGTAAATGGAGGTTTTCGTAAACGGAGATAGGCGTAAACCGAGGTTCCACTCTATAACCAATGTCAACATTCATCACAAACAGTATGAAAGCTTTTTAAAATCACCACACACAGTATTTCCTGCTGGGAGTCTCAGACAATTTCCAACTAATGACCTACTGCACACAGGAAGCTACAAGAATGACAAAGCTAAACTCACAACAAAAGAAGCATGAACTTCTGTTCATACTAAGATGCATGTCTATGAGACGGACCTTCATTATGTTTACACAGAAGCCACTCTGTTCTCAAAGGGATTTGCTTAAAATTGCAGCCTCAGAAAAGAACATGAATTGGACAGCTTTCTTTTGAGTGCTATCAAAGTCTGACAATCAGGGAGAATTAATTTCTTATACAGGCCAAAATGGAAAACGCCCAAAGCACAGTTGGAAGCTAGGATCCCACTGATTCAAAACTCGAATACCTATCCCAAAGAGTCTGAATCTTCTAAGTTTACTACATTATAAAATGTGGATTATGAAAACCTGGCAGATATATTTGCAGCAAGGCCAAATGGAAAATTTCAGCCAAATGACTGAAAACAAACATGGCTATCAGGCAAGCTTTTTGTTTTGCTTTGTTTTTTTAAGAGGAGAGAGCTAGAGGGAAACATCATGAGAATTAGTAGCATTTTTAAACTAACTTGCAAAAATGCCAGCCATTTTATACTTGGTGTTTTATTCTATTAAAGGCATTTGGTGTAGGATCAACAAGGATAGAACAGGTGAACATGACTGACTGACAGAGAACCATTTCCAAAATAATAATCAACTGTCAGATTGTGAATAGGTGTGTGTGTCGATCTGAACGTATTCTATCATTTACTGTACTGTAACCTAAAGCTTACAAGAAAATGAATAGAATTCTTTCATCACCACCTATGAAAGACAACAGTAATGACTACTACAGGACTTGTTCAACACATGCCTATTTATATTAAATTTAAAACTGCCAATTGAGTGAACAGTTTCCTGACGAGCCCATTAGGTGGCAGTCACAGTCAGACAGGATCCAAAACTTTACGGCTCCAATATTGCACCAGTGAACCTTTTCGCGGCGCTTTCGATGCAAGGCTGTGTTAAGGGAAACAACCGAGTCCAGTACAGTACTGGACTCATTATCAGGTTTAGCGTACCAAGCAAATTGTGAGTCTTGAGAATACATTTGCTTAATAGACCATCAAAACCAAATACCTAAACTTTCGCCCCCTTACATCACAACTATAGGATTGCACAAAATTACAATTAAGACGCCCCGCTTTCCTGCTACGAGAACTAAACACCAACACCAGCAAGACAGAATTGCTGAATTATAAGATGGAGGGGAAAAGACTCCACTACGCACTCGCTCTCCTTTTGCAGCCATAGCATCGAGGGCTTTCCAGGATTTCTTCAGGTGTAAAGACTGGGAATAAATGGAAATTCCTATGGGAAAAACGAACTGGAATGACAGGCAACAGCAGCCCCAATAAATACGAATCCAGGCACGGAAAACCCTGTGGCGGGTGTGTGTGTGTGTTATCAAATAAGCCCCCCCCCGGCTTTACTTTAGGGGGCTCTTTTTAACACGTTACAGATAGCCTCCCAAGAGTTTCGGTATAATTATTCTGCCTACAGCCTTCTGAGGTAAATGAGAAATAAAAGCGGGGAACGCCCCCTTGACACCCGTTCCCACTACCTGCCCTAACGGCTGCTGAGCTATTAGGCGTCTCCACAACGGAAGGCGCCTTCGCCTGTTTCAAAAGCTGAAGCTACTAACACCCCCGAGGAAAAGCGGCGCTGTCCGCCACCGACAACGTGTAAGGGCAAACGTGTAACGTCGCTCTCCACTCTGTTTTGGCCGGCGGAGGGGAAGCCCCCCCCCCGTTTCCCGTAAACGCAAGATACAAAATGGCAGCTACCTACACGTATGCCTTTCTAGGCAGAGAACTCTATGGTGCCGCCTCAGAGCACAAATTACCATAGGAAACACAGACACAAATTATCCTGCCCTGCACATGCGTAAAGAAGCTTTCTAAAAGTAGAAGGCAACGAGGCGACTTAACGAGGGAGCGCACGACTGTTCCAACAGCGCGTGCGCGCAGTTTCAAAGCAGCGCAAGCTTCGGCGGGAGGAGCTCTTCTTGCGGCGCCTGCGCGGAGGCCACCCTCGTCTTCTCTTTGTTGAGCGTCGGGGGTTGGGCGCCATTTTGCGCGGCGGCTGAGTGGAGGCGCTGATTGGGTTTCGGGGACCGGTGGCGGAGCCAATCAGAGCGGGACCCGAACCGGGGGAGCAAGGCACGGTGAGTGCGAGCAGCCAATATGGAGCCCCCGAGCGCCGGCCCAAGAGCCGGGATTGGCGGGGCCGAGTGGCCAGTCAGAAGGCCGCGCGCGGGCTAAGGCTGGGCGAGCGCTGGGGCAGCGAGTGGACGTGGCCCGTTGGGCGCCCGGATCGTGCGCTGAGGCGGGATGGGGTAGCCGGGAGGGTCACCCCAATGGGGAGACGACGAGGAGGGATAGTCCGTGCCGTTCCGCCCTTGGCGCGGTGCTCCCGGGGCCGCCGGAGAAACCTCTGGGATGCCCTTTTGTGGCCCTCGCTGGGTTGGGGGTGAGGTTGCTGAGGAGGAAAGTGTGGGGAACCCAGGGGAAGTCGCGTTATGGGGGGTGGCTTTCCTGGAAGGGGGAAAGCGGCCTCCGGTTCTCCCTCCAAGCTGACACGGCTGTACCCAGTGTGGGACTCGTCACCCTGCGTGTGGCTGCCTACCACTGCCCAACGAGGTCAGTTTAGCTTGGACGCTGATCACGGCAACCTAAGACCAAAGGGCTCAGGGTCCCTTGCGAACCCTTCCTGCCTGTTTTGGGGCCCAGCTCTGGCCTTTGTCATAAAAAAGTCCTCTCCGCTGAGACCCAGTACTGCAAGTGATAGGGCCTTTCGCTACACAAAGGCAGGCATCTCTCCCTTATTTGTCATGCTAGATTTCAGTATCTTTTTATAGCATGTATTCTTCTCTCATATTAGAAATTTAGTCTCTTTTTTGTGAATTTGATGAGGTGAGGTGGTTTTGTGATGTCCTTCCTACAGCAAAAAAACAAAACTTCTGCATTAAACTTCATCTTAGCTGACATGTTTGCATTACAATGGAGTGTTCTGTCATCCGCCTGAATTTCATGTTTGCAGTTCAATTATTTTTCCATTGGGTTTTATGGTAATGATTTCATTATCCTATGAATGATGTAAAAATGAAATCTAGTATAAATCTATGGAGTTTCTTATGCCTACATGGAACATTACCACCTTATATTTTTCTTGCTTTTTTGTTTTCAAGATTTAGTGCAGTAATGTTATCAAGCTTTTCTTGGTGGCCATGTTTATTGAGCTTTGTGTTGATCTTTTAGAGAATGCAAGGATTGAAATTTAAAATGTAATCCACCCTGAGTTGTTGCAGTAGGTAGTTGCCAATCTATCTTCATAAGGTTAGAAATCTGCAACATTCTTCTGCTGGAAACAAAGAAAGAGGTGAAGACTTGGCAGTAACAGCAACATCTAAGGCCCCTTCTTTGACCTCTCAGCTGAAAGACAGTTGGCATATATATTGTATCAGGCATCCCCAAACTTCGGCCCTCCAGATGTTTTGGACTACAATTCCCATCTTCCCCGACCACTGGTCCTGTTAGCTAGGGATCATGGGAGTTGTAGGCTAAAACATCTGGAGGGCCGCAGTTTGGGGATGCCTGTATTGTATCAACTTAGTTACATGGTTTAAAATATATGCCATCTTTTGGGGTCCTGCTCTCCAAATTTTGTCCAAATGAATGCATGGGCAGGGCACCCTTGCTCATTATCAGCTATGCTGGAGATCATCTGGATGAGGTGGAAGTGTCCCTCCAAGGAGCTCTGTTTTCAGCAAGGGAGTACGTCAGTGCACCCACCCAAACAGTTGACAGGCCAAAGCTACTGCTGGAAATTGTGGAAATACATCAAACAGGGGCAGGGCTGAACTAGGTGGCTCACCAGCATGAGCAGTAGGGCTGTGGATGCGGCAGAGGCTAGGCTGCTGCCTTAAGCCTGCTATACAGGTGTTTGGATTGCTTCCTTAGCCAACTCCAAGATTAATCCTGAGGTGATGTGAACACTTCAGAAAAACTGAAGTGCCACCCAAATAATACTATCACACCTTTCTGATCCTGCTGTTGCTTGTTCACAGTTTACTTTGCAGCTTGGCTCTGCTGGAGGTTGCTCAGTCTAGGTATCTGCTCCCAATTGGTGAGTGTGAGCTTAAGCTTAAAGTAAATTTATCTCCAGCTTTCAGTTTCCAGTAGGTTAACAGCTGGGTTTGATTGCCTGCCTTTGACAGTGGTTTTCTCCTAGCCCTGCTTGGGTTCCAGACAGCAGTAATGCTGAGGGGAAAAGAAGAAGTAGGTAGATCAGCATGCAGATATTCAGCATGGCATGGAAGTCAGGGAAGGAGACTCCATAGTTGGAGTTGCTTCCAGGTTACCATAGAAGCAGAAGCAGTAAGTCCATTCTGACATTGGTTGTGCAGCATGGAACCCCCTGAAGGGTACTCTTTACCCACTGCTAATGTATCTTCAGGAGACCCACAACACATGAGCAGAATCTGCAATAGACTCCTTCCCAGATCAGTCTCGCCCCAATTTTGGGAAGAGCTGCAGCATAGATTTCTGCTATGTAGTCTTGTGATTGTGATGTTACCTGTAGGACAGAAAAGCACTGCTGGTGGTGCAGCTTCCAGAGTTGAGTAGCACTGGATGGAACAGGGCTAGGAGAGCATGCATTCCATCCCCACCCCGATCCCTATTGCCTGAAACATCACTTTGAATTCTCTGTCACATCAGCTTGGGTGCAATTTATTCTTGTTGCAAGCATTTTAAATATTTGCAACAGGGCATTTTGGAGAGAAAATTACAGAGTGTGTTATAAACCTTATTACTTTGAAATAGTTTAGAATGCAGTTTGTTGCCTGGTCTGATGGTGGCTCTATCTGAATTTTCAGATGGGAAATTGTTGGATAGGAGGTTGTTGGGTTAAGGCCATGGAAACAGTGTTTGGTGTTTTAAATTGTAAATGCTGCTTAATACTGCAGTTTCTACACAGTGTACTATAAGATCAGAAAACTCAAATTGCCTACAGAAAACGTATTAACCAAACACCAGGTGTTCAATAGGGAGGGGTCCTGTCTGATCCCATCTGGGAGGAAGCACCACAGAATTGGTTCAACCTATTGAAAACACAGCTCTTGGTAGATAAAGATGTGTATCTGAACTGTTAGTGGGAAAGGCATTAACAGTGAATCTCTCAAAGACCTCAGTGACTGCTCAGGAATATAACGTGTTGGGGTTCTTAAGGTATCCTTGTTCCAAGTTGTAAAGAGCCTTGTAAATCAATTAAATTTGTTTATTTGTCTTTTTAAAAAATTGTGCCACCCTTCATCAGAAGACCACAGGATTGTTTGCAACATACAACACAAATGTAGCATAATACAGTATCTGTAGAGCATAAACATCAAATTAATTACAGTCATACCTCGGTTTAAGTACGCCTCGGTTTGAGTATTTTCAGTTTAAGTACATACTCGGCGGACCCGTCTGGAACGGATTAATCCACTTTCCATTACTTTCAATGGGAAAGTTCGCTTCAGGTTAAGTACGCTTCAGGTTAAGTACAGACTTCCAGAATCAATTGTGTTTGTAAACTGAGGTCCCACTGTATATAAATACAATCCTAATAATTAGGGATACACAATACATACAGATTATCTCAAAAGCAGCATAAAAGAAGAACAGAGTATCTAATATACACAAACAGCACAAAAATACAGAATGACAGGATCTTGTAGTATGCAGATTATATGAAATGTCCAGGCAACAATCTGGGTATGCAGAATCTAAAATCTTTTGTGCCTAAGGTGCTTTTAAGTGAAAACTTTAAGCCAAACTGTATAGAAAACAAAAATGAAACTTAACCATTTAAGAAAGATGAAAGCTTGTCTTTCTGAAATGCCCTTCCATAGCCACATTCACTATTTGTATTGGCTGCACAAGAGTTATCTCAAATGTATTGTGCTGAAGTTTATTTAATAATGGAATTATTTGAAGGAAAGGAGGACTCTGCTCAGGTATCCTAACACATTTGTAGTTATCATAAGTGTATTCAGATCTTGATCATTGTTTGAAATCTTCTCTGCTTTTTAGGTTTCCAATTGAGGACTGAATAGAGGATTGGCACTACAAAAACAATGGAGCAGTACACAGCAAACAGCAATAGTTCAACAGAACAGATTGTGGTGCAGGCTGGACAAATTCAGCAACAGGTGTGTAAATTTACTTGGGGTGGCTAACTCATGCATTTGGTTCTTAAATTTTGCTTTAGAGGCCAACAAGAATAGATTCTTCACTGCTAATTATTACTTTATTCAGAGGTGTGTGTGTTTTTCCAAAACTCCATACCTGTTTTAAATATTAAGAATATGCAGCACAATAAATAATTGCAGGACATTTTGTCTTTCAAACTTGTATTTTTCCAGATTGTTCCCATCCAGTCCCCAAAGTTCTTCTAGTTTGCTCCAACAGTGTGTAAGCTGTTACTTTTATGAAATTTTGTTATAGTCTACGGGAAAATGAATAGTTAGTGACTTATGCAGTCTTAAGTGACAGCAGCATCACTCAATGAAATCTTTGGTGACTTTTATTTTTTCGTAGTAGGTAGGTGTTTTGGTCATTTTTGTAAAGATGTTACGATCCTGTTTGTGTAGTACTGTATTAAGATGTCCTTCAACCCAACTCTAAGCTATAAAAAACAGTGTAGCAATATGTAGTTAAGGGAATAGGTGCTGTTTTAGTATGAATTGGAAAATATAGTAGACTCTTTTATTTCCCTTTGTCTTACCTTGCTACCATTTTCTTATGTGTATGTGCTTTTTTCTGAGAAAAGTCCTGACACCACAGTGTTAAGGCTGCACTGATTTAGGCTCCATGTGGCAAGAAAGTATTCAGAATTATTCTTGAGAGTATAAAGACCTTCGGTGGGCTATTTTTTTTATTTTTGAGCTCCTCATGAAACCTGCAGCTCATTATAAGGAACTTTGAAGAGCTTTTATATTTATCCTGGGGGCAGCAGCAGTACAGTGTTGTTCTTTTTTCAGCCTGTGTCTCGGTCCAAACACTGGAGGTGAACCAGATAGCTCCCCTTCACAGGACTCCTTGTCCTTCTCCCTACAGTAAGGCTGTTTCTTGTCTTGAACTCTTCCTTTCCTCCTGCAAAGTTTTAAGCTCTTCCTGTTCCTGTTCCCAGCAGCAGGGCGGTGTCACTGCTGTCCAGTTGCAGACTGAGGCCCAGGTGGCATCTGCCTCAGGCCAGCAAGTCCAGACCCTCCAGGTAGTGGTGTCCTATCTGTTGTGTTTGTGTGAGCACTGCATGAATCGCCCCATCACCTCATGTTTGATGCTGTGTTGGCACTGGGGCTTGAAATAGGAACAGAAAAATAGTGGCAGTTTACTTGCTCTGTAACCGGTTATGGCTTATGCTAACTGTAGATAACATGAAAGTTAACATGGTTGGAACTGACCTTGCAGATAAAAATGCATGCAGCAAATCCAGATCCATGAAACTTCTACTTCACAAATACAGAGATGAGTAACCCTTTCTTATAGCCTCTCTTTGGGAAGGAAAATCCAGATGAAATTATACATGTTGAGCGAGTGACAGATTCCTCTCACCCACCCCGTTGTTTGAAGAAGACACACTTTTTAAAATAAAAAATAAAAAAATCTTGCCTGACCAGTATAGATAATGGATCGTTTCTGTTCTAATCAGAAAATCTGTAAACTAGATTTTTAAAAAAATATGAAACAAAAACAATTGACATCCATTGGAGGTATATTTCAAACCCTGGTTTGTGCTCTGTGAAACTATTAATGTCATTGTGAACATCATCTCATTTGGTTAAATATGCCAGGATAGCTGTGGATGTTTTTATTTCTTTTCTTGAATGGTACAGTATTGTTTGTTTCTAATTTGGCTTGAATTGACTTGGGTTTTTTTGCTTGTTAGAGCATTTGAATTAGAATTCAGTAATTTATTATTCTGAGTGGTGAACTAATTAAAATGGCTTGCTTGCATTTGCTTGACTTCGCCTGGATTATATATTTTGTTTCTCTTCTGCTCTCCAACCTGTCATTCTAAGACCGTAGAATTTGAGAAAGGTAGAGTTGACTTTTGTTGATTTCTACAGCAGATATGTTTGTCAAAATACATCTCACTTTAGCTTTCTTTTCTTCTGTTTTCGACTACTCTTTCATTTCCTAAATGAAATGTAACTCTACATGAACTATAGTCCAAAGCCCATTCATTTGTAATAATATTTCTTATGTCAGGATAATGGTCCATGGCTTTTCCCTCACAGCACAAGCTAACAATTGAGGTTTCAAGGTACCGTAGCACACGTAGTAATCAAAGCTCCTAAAGACAAATTAAGACTACTATATGTGTCATACTCCGTTCTCATAATTTCAAGGGACTACTTGGAACTGTTTGCCTATTCACTACTGAGTTCATGTATTGCTTTTGGTATATACAACCTCAAACAACCTTGGACCAGGATGCCTAGCAGATCTCCTCCCCCTTTACATACCCATGATCAGTTTGTTAAGATCTTCCTGGTTATAACACAATCAGAGGAATGCCACCTTATGACATCTAAAAGGCTGGTCTTCTGGTTGAGACATCTACCCACCTGCAGTCCATGAGCTGGAAAGTACCAGTAGTTCTTTTTACATACTTATTGAAAACACACTTTTATGCAGGCTTCCCCTGGATTCTAAAGTTTACTGCCCTGTTCTGTTGATAGGTTTATTAAGCGATCTAGTTATTTATTTTTACGGTAAGTAGTAATATTTTGCTCTGGATATTTTATTTAAACCTCTTGGGGTTCATTTATATTAAATTATATAAAATATTACTTAGAAATCATATCATATCCAGTTTATTAATAATTATTTACACTATGTGAGTTGCCTGGATACCTCAGTGATTAGGTAGTGTTTGTCTCTCCCCAGAGCTCTGGTTGCTTCATGTTGCAAACTGCTACATAAGACAGGGGCAGAGGTTAAAACACTCTTGGTCTTCCATTTTTCCAAAATGTCTGAGGGCAGAACTACATGTTACAAACAATGTGGAGCTACTGCCAAAAACAGTGAAGTGAGATCCGGCCTGTGAAAGCTAATGTCAGCTTTCATAAATGTGGTGCCTTCAAGCTGTTTTGACCTACAACTCGCATCATTGGGCTGGTGGGAGTTGTAGTCTACAGCATCCGTTGAACACCAGGTTGACAAAGGCTGCCTTGTGCTACAATACATTTGATGTGCTGAGGGATATGATATTGTTTAATGAGTTAGTGAGATATGCAAACTTGAGTTCCTTACAGAGTTTCAGGTCTCTGGCTATATAGGCCATTTGCTTTATTTTTTATCAGCATAGCCATTGGTGGTGAATTATTTCTTTCTCTTAGATTTGATGTAATTGTGCATTTGAGAAATTCCTTGAACCAAACATTTTAAAGTCATCAGTGCTGGTAGTTTGAGCCTGAGGTGATGCATGAACGAAACTTCATTACTGCTGTGTTTGGGGCCTTCTGCACTATGCTTGAACGGTAGATGATCATGCATGATGCAAGAGGCTTATTGGACTTCTATTTCATAGAAATTGTCCATTTCTTTAGGTCCAGGGCCAGCCACTGATGGTACAAGTGAGTGGAGGCCAGCTGATCACATCAACCGGTCAGCCAATCATGGTACAGGCTGTACCTGGGAGTCAAGGTCAGACCATTATGCAAGTTCCAGTTTCAGGATCACAAGGACTTCAGCAGGTCAGTATGCCCAAATCTATGAGCTGTAATAAAAGCCAGCAGTGGCTTGCTGGATACCACAAGGAAACTCACTAAGCACTTTAACGAGAGCAGTCATCACTTGCTGTTTGACCTCATCATCTGGTGATCAGATATATGATGCTGCTGATCACACAGGCTCTATTCTTCATTGTCTTAGCTAGCAGCTATTGGTATTCTTGATGCATTAGTTTAATTCCTTTTAAGAACCACCTGGGGGCAAATACAATATGGGAATTATGTGTTGTATGAAGAAATACTTCCTACAAAAATATGATATATAATAGAAATATATTACAGGAAATTGGCTTTGGAAGAGACCTTCACTCCTTAACATAATTTTAGCTGTGTTTCATACAGTAGTATTTGTGTAAGGTCACAGCAATTTTTAGCAGGTTTTGCATTGTGAACATTGCTCCTGAATTGCAGCCCTTCATAGTAACATCTCCAGTGTACCTTGCTTTGCAGAAATTAATGGATTTCATAAATTTTAGTTTCTTGCCATGTAGAGGTGCATTCAGAAGAAATATTTGTCTTGTCGTGCTGAAATGATGGGAAGGACCTTTACTGGTAGAACCTTCCTATGTTAAAAATGAATGTGAAAACTGAATTATAGAGAAGAAAAACTTTTCAAGTATATGTAAAAGATTTTCCACCTGCCTGGAAACTAAATAACCCAGTTTATGGTCTAACAGCAAAGACAGCAATAGCCTAAGAAAGTATTAGTGGAGAGAACCGCAGCTACTTGCCCTTGTAGAGTTTCACTCCTAGGAGAATGGAAGGTTTTTGTTTTGTTTTTTAAGCCTTCCTCTCTTGATTCAGCTGTAGATTTTCTTTGGGTTGTTCCCACCACTAGGGTCCCAGTTTTTCAGTTCTATATTAGAGGAAGACAAAGAAGTTGCCACTTTTCTTTCAAGCTGGTTGCTTTATCTACAAAACTGTCTTGTATCATATGCATGGTCTTGTTTGCTTAGGACTGAAAGGGAAAGATTTTGTTGTTAATAATTGAAATGTGATAAGTGGCTCCTAGGATTTTAAAGTATTGTTCTAGCTTTGCTGTTTAATAGTCCCATTGTTAAAGTCCTGATGGGATATAGTAAGTAGCACAGACGAATCTCCCATCTTTGCTTTACCATTGAGTAGAGGTAATTTCTGCCTCCATTTTAAAGGTAGCAGTACCGGATTTGGTTTTACATGTTTTGATTGTCTTAACCTAATATATACTGTCAATATTAAGTTTAGATTTATGAGATATATCTGATTATTCTGTCCTGCTGATTCTTCCTTTCACAGATTCAGTTGGTCCAGCCTGGTCAGATTCAGATTCAGGGTGGTCAAGCAGTGCAAGTTCAGGGTCAGCAGGGCCAGACTCAGCAAATCATCATCCAGCAGCCACAGACAGCAGTTACTGCTGGCCAGACACAGGTAACATAAAAGAGGAAGGTTGCAGGGGGCACTGAGGGAAATAAAAAGAACAAGAATGCTGATCTTGGCACAGCTGAATTGCAACGTGAAGTTAGGAAGTCCCAAGGCATTGTAGTTTTGCATTGCTTAGTGTTTCATCTCATGGGATGTTTTTAATTTGCAGACACAGCCACAAATTGCAGTTCAGGGACAACAAGTAGCCCAGACGGCAGAGGGACAGACAATTGTCTATCAACCCGTTAATGCTGATGGAACAATTCTTCAACAAGGTAGGAATTCTACATGCCACAGTATACTATGTCACTTTCTTTAAAAAAAAAATGGACGGTTGCCAGAGCAAGATACATACTGTTTGCTTTTTTATAGCCTTTAGGCACCAAGGTGATGCCATTAAAATTGATTAACGTTTTTAACCCTGTCTTGTTAGGATCATGGTGCCAAGAACATACAATTCTATGTTCATAGTTACAACATTTGTATACTCAGGAAGGAGTATGCAATTACGAAGGAGTGTGGGATGTTTACCCTATGGTGTCTATTGTGTGGTTTCTGAAATGAAACTCAAAAGTCCCAGTCTCCTGAAATACCAAAATAGTTTTTTTTCCCTGAATGAAAATTGATCATTCAGAGATTCCAGGAAGAGCCCAGGGATTGTATTAAAAAGTGTGTGCCTGAGCACAAATATGCAACCTCATATGCTTCTCCTTATAAATTTACACTTACACAACAATAGACCTCTTTTTCACAGAATTTGATGACACAGATGAAAGAGTTTTCTTAAAAAAAACCACTTTAGGTAATACAACTAGTTACAGCAAGGATAAGTTAAGGAACTTAGATGTACTCTTTGGGCAGCATTGTGTATACTTCACACACTGAAAAATAAAATTAAAAACTATCAAAGTAGCAGACATTCTGTGATGAAAGTAATATTCAATAGTATGAAATAATTTACTACTTATATAAGTTACTTATACAGTCTTACAGCATCAAAATATTTTTTTAAAAAAAACCCTGAAAGACCCTAAACATTTGAGTCTTCAAATTCAGAATCATGTGGATTTTCAGTTACAGTCCAGAAATAAATGACAGTGCAAACTGAATGTGAATGATCCTAGTTTCACTTCATTTCATGTGCATTGTCAACTAATCTTAATGATCTGTGCCAGAAGCAGGGTGTGAAGGCAGGAATCATTTCTTCTTGTTGGTTGCATTAGTCAGTGAGGTGCTATTGCTAAACTTAGAGAATCATGGTGGATTCTACACACATACAAAAAACACTGTGAAAATGCTTTTTATTTTTATTTATTTATTTTGAAAAATACATTGAATTTTGCATAGCTCACTTTTGCCATCTAGTGTCATATTTGTATATTGCATTTTACAACACATTTGAAATGTTTTATTTGCAGCTGTGTAGAAAAGTCCTATTTCTCAGTTACGGCTGATAGTCCTTACCGTATATGCCTATCCTTCATGAATGAGCATGCAATCGCCTTTTAAAGCCATCCAATCTAGACGCTGCTGCCTCTTGCAGTGGTGATGATAGTTCAGTTATTTACCAAGGGGAAGTTAAACCCTTCATACTCCATCTCATTCTTCACACACACACACACTTATTGGGGGGGGGCAAAGGCAGAAGTCTCAATTTTTGTGCTGTATGAGGAGCACATGCTTTGCTTAGATGTGGATTAATCTTTAATATCTCTGAAAAAATCTCATTATTTTTTCAAATCCACAGGTAAATTTCAGGGCAAAGTGAATAAAATCTGAAGTGGGACTAATTATGTTCCCTTCATCTTTGTGTTTGTGTATGTTTCTGTTTTTGTTCCTTAAAGTTACAGTCCCAGTTACAGGCATGATCACCATCCCAGCAGCCAGTTTGGCTGGAGCACAAATAGTTCAGACTGGCGCCAACACCAACACAACCAGCAGTGGACAAGGAACTGTAACTGTGACGCTGCCTGTTGCTGGAAATGTGGTTAATTCAGGGGGAATGGTCATGGTGCGTATTGCCTTTTTCTAATTACCCCATTTCTTTGCTGAATTTAATGCACTGAATCTGTAGAAAAAATTACTTATTCCACTTGGCAGCCTTTTACTTTGCTCATAATGGGAGCAGGGGTTTATATATTTTAGGAAGTTATATTTGATCTTTTGCTTTCTGTAATGTATATTCAGGACTACATTGAATTGAATATGGTGCGGAGAGGTGCATTCATTTTAACTAATCTCTTCCCTTCCCTTGATGCAGATGGTACCTGGGGCTGGATCAGTGCCAGCCATCCAGAGAATACCTTTGCCTGGAGCTGAGATGCTTGAAGAGGAGCCGTTGTATGTGAATGCGAAACAGTACCATCGGATTTTGAAGAGGAGGCAAGCAAGAGCTAAGCTGGAAGCCGAAGGGAAAATTCCAAAAGAGAGGAGGGTAAGGCTATGATCTAACGTTCATAAGAGGCAGAGAGATTAACGTTTACTTTGTGCCCTTAAAATTGCCTATGTTTCTATTACTGTATAGATATTCCTCTCCTTTTCCTCTGCTTAGTTACAGTAGACTTTAAATATTTTAATCATACTGGGCTCAAAGAACATGCTTTCTGGACTTGGCCACCAGAAGCTTTCTTCCTTATAGCACTGAAGCAGAATTAGACCTGGGTTCATTTAGGCATAGTATAAATTATTGATTTGGAAAATGTTTGGCAGCTCACGATTTAAAGGGCTATTAAGGAGGACTACATCTAGTCAATTTGGAGAACAACTTTACACTTGCTGCAGCTGATGGTTCCCTGATGAGAGCTAGTATGGTGTAGTGGTTAAGAGTGGTAGACTCGTAATCTGGGGAACCGGGTTCGCGTCTCCGCTCCTTCACATGCAGCTGCTGGGTGACCTTGGGCTAGTCACTTCTCTGAAGTCTCTCAGTCCCCCCCCCCCCTCACAGGGTGTCTGTTGTGGGGGAGGAGGGGAAAGGAGATTGTTAGCCGCTTTGAGACTCCTTCGGGTAGTGATAAAGCGGGATATCAAATCCAAACTCTTCTTCTTCTTCTTCTTCTTCTTCTGATAGCCCCATCAACTTGAGGCATTGGGGCATGGCACTGGCTGCCACAACCAGGACTATTTTAAAACTAAGATAAATTATTTCCCCTCTTGGTTTCATTTGGGGGCAAAGAATAGGCGGGGCATTGTCTGCTCTTTGACCTCAAGTCATCAAATCTTTGTTGTGGCAAAATCCAGCTGAAACTAACAGAACAGGTTAGCAACAACTAAAGTTCTATTACTTTCAATGAGCTGGATTGGGGCTTTTGTGTCTCACTGCATTTCCATGTTATAGATTTGGACTGGTTCTTTTGCATTTTGCGCCTGCTTTCTGCTTGTGATACAAAGTGGATGATCTAGTCACACACATGCACATATGGGATCACTTACATCCTTACAACTTTGTGATTTTCTGTGCAGAAATACCTGCATGAGTCCCGACACCGTCATGCTATGGCAAGGAAGCGGGGGGAAGGTGGACGGTTTTTTTCACCGAAAGAAAAGGATAGCCCCCACCACATGCAGGTGAGCAAAACTTTCCTCTTTGTTTTAACCAGAGTTTGGATACATATGCTCCCAATTTATTTGCAGCCAGTTCCAAGTAAACCTCTGTGTAACATCTCTAATAACTTTGCTAAGCTTGCAGACCTAGTTTCAAAGTGCTTGTGGTTCTTCCTGGTTCCCACTGAGGCTTTCAATGAGATCTCCCAACCCTGTTAAGTTACAAGTAACTTTGGGGGGTATTCAATGCTGCCCATGCAAAAGCAGAACAGACTTCTGTTCATGCAGTAAGCAGGGCTTTGCTGCCCTCTCATCCCCTCTGTACACCTTCACAGTCTGCTCTAGAGATCTGTGGGACCATCAAACAGATTTTGTAGAGAGAAGAGAGGGTGGTGAAGGCCTGCTGAACAAATGGAAATCAGTTCATGCAATGTTGGATTTTGCCCTCTGTGGAGATGTGATCCACTTTAGAAAATACTCCTCTTATGGTAAAGACTAGAATTGATCTGGGATGGTTCAGCATTTCAAGTTTTGGAGGCTATACTTTCTGGGACATATAACTGTGGGCACTGGTGCATACCACTTAATCTGGCACACACAAAATACTCTTAATTTCTAATATACTCTTTAAAATAACTTAATAATGCTCTTGTACAATACTAGTTGCATAATCATACAGACAAGCTTGTGACCCACAAAACTGTGGCTTGAAGCTGTCGCTGATAAGATTCAACCCCAGTTTTAAAGATGACAAGCTAATCTGGTTTGTTTTATAGAATTGCTTTTACTTTTCACGGTAGGTGGGGAAGCAGTCTGACTGCTGCTTATTAGCTACATGGGCTGCATCATGGTTGATTTGAAATATTCTGATTCCTTTTGCTTCAGATAGGCCAACGTATATTAGGAGCTGTCTGACTGACATGTTTCAAAATATAAACTAGCACAAAACTCTTACTAGGTACTTCTTCTTTCAAAGAGACTCCTTTGGTAGTTCTGACACCCTCATAAGTGCAGAGAATGATGACTTGAAAGAGGCCTTTTAACCTAAACTGTTTTACTTGTTTTAATTGCATGATTAAGTTGCTGTAACCCACCTTCACCTTATGGTGAAGAGCGGGTAAAGAAATAACACAAATAAACCCATACTTTCCTCCACATCTAGTTCAGTGCTATAGCCACAGCACTAAACAGTTGGGTGTCTACCTTAAAGGGCAGGCTGCTGTTGTTTGTATTTAAATGCTATTATGAAGAGGCTGCAGGTTACAAAACTGTTCTTTCCCCCCTCCTCATCTGTATAGGATCCTAGCCAGGCAAACGAAGAAGCAATGACACAGATGATTAGAGTATCCTAACAGCCAGCTACAGAACAGAGCGTCTGGACTAATATCTTGTGTCTCTGGAACTGTTCCCTATCCTACCTATCAAACAAACTTCTGAATGGGAAAATTTGCCATATGCACAGCCTGTTCTCGTTTTAAGAACAAATGCCACACTCTCAGTGAGTGGTTTGTCTTAGACTTTTAACTGCAGTGGACTCAGCACATGGAGACACCTATGGACCCACCCAGTTCAGACCAGGGAGTTGAAAAGTCAGAATCAACAGAGCTTTAACATCCTTGACAATAAGTGTGGCACAGCTTGAAACTGCCACTGCCTCAGCAATAACTAGCAGGTTGAAATAGGGCTAGTTACACCATTTGGAAACCATGGCTCTTGAACCACACAGGAATGATAATATTTGAAGCAGCCAGAGCTGTCGTGCATTTTTTCCCTCAATGTAGCCTTCTTGGTCCCCTCTGCTCCCCACAACCTCAGATTTTGTAACGCATCTTTCCACTGCAGAAGCATTTTCTGTAATAGAACTCTTGACACGACACTGAAAGTTTTTCCTCAGCATACTGTCCTACGTAAACTGTCGCCAACTATTTGTGAGAGAATTAATCCATTATCACAAAGTATTGGGAAGTTAGAAGACTTGGGGTAATGCATGCATGTTCCAGTGGATAGCAGAGAAATTGTATAGTGGCCCAGGGAACAATCACTGGTAGTAGGGGGAAGGGGGTGGGGGTGGGGATAGATCTCGGTGTCAGAACTAGTAATGTGTGTCAGTTAAAGTTCACTGACATGCTATTCCTGCAGGCTGAGAAATGCACATCTTATGAAATGCGCATACTGCCGCTGTCGTTGGTGCAGTTGTTTCTCCAATATCAGAGCACTAAATACGGTGTTGTGAGCATTAGTCAGGATGTGAGAGATACTTTGCCCTAACCAAACCCTATGTTGTTAACATCCTCCTGCAGCTCAGATTGCATTGTCCATGAGAATTAACATGAACAGTCCTCTCAAGCTTTTTATTTAATAATCTCTGTAAAATGGCACTTAATTCTGTAACCTTCGTTTTCTGTTCTGAGGGACTTTTTCCTCCTTTTGATTGTTTATCATTATGTTTATCATTATTGGATTGTTAATCATTACGAGAAGTGACAAAACAAGAAATGGAGTTTCTTTCTGCCAAGCATCACCTGCTACCTTTTTCACTTCTCCCAAGATTTATTTTCTTCCCTTATTGCTACTTACTTTGGGCAATGCCATGAGGTCCAGCTAGAACTATGTTATGTTCTTTTATATTCACAGGCTTATGATTAAGCCTGCATTGCTTACCGAGATTGAGAGTGAAGGAGGATTGGAGGAGGCTCGTCTCTGAAAGATGGGAGACGAACTACAGTAGCAAGACTGAGGGGCTGCATAAAAAAAGAAGGTGCCTGGAAGTTGACTGTTAAGTTTTTAAGAGGGATCTCATGGCATCTGAACAGGTGTCATGATGTTTGGAGGTGGCTCGCCCTAGTTAAAAAAAGTAGAAATCATTCTTCACTTGATTTGAAATAGCTTGGATATGGGCACCTTCACAAGGCCCCTTTTTCATGACATAAAAAGATAATAATTCAGGAGAGTGGAATTGAGAGAAAATAATTGGTACTAGTAAATCAGCAGAGATTGCTTATCCGGTGGAGTAGAACAGTGCAGCTTTCAGATTGGCTAACTTAATTCCAGCCAATGAAATGTTAAGACAACTGATACGCAAGTGTGATGTCAAACGCTAGAATGAGTTTGGTGAAAACAACGTAAAGTGAGATGTGGAGCAGAGTTTAAGCTATTTATCACCATGCTGTACATGGTGTTCCCAGTGCTCTAACATAAGTTATTGTAAGCAAATGTGTGCGCTTTTTTTGTATCAACTGCACTTACCCTTTTAAGCCTTTGTGCAGGTTGCATGTTTCTAAACCTTTTTGTTTTTAATCTCCAGTAGCCTTTTTGTTTGCTTCTCTGCATTTGCCAGCATCCTGGGTGCCTTTGATTACCATTGTGGTTTTCTTCAACAGGCTATTTCCATGTCATCTAGGGTTTATTTTCACTGGTTTTACAATAAAATATCCAGTCTTAGTGAAGGAACAGTGAATACTTTTTTTAATACTGTTTTTCAGTTGTAAATATAAAGCATTGGTACGTTCTGAGATACTGATAGACATGGTGAGGAGGAAATACTGTATAGTCTGAATTAAAGATGTTTCTCCATGTGTTTCCCTTTTCAGTTATCAGTTTTATCACTGCAGACTGGGATGTTAAGGGAATCAAGGTTCTCCTAATTCTTTGTGTAAAATCATAATATGACATTTGCATCTTTAAAAGACCAAGCCATTGATACCTTTTTCAACCTAAAAACAAAAACAAAAAATGCTCTTTGATACCTATATGTAGATGGTGCAGACACCTTTTTAATTTTTGGTCTATAGTTAGGTTTTTCTGTAATGGTGTAAAATGTCCTGATAGGATCTCTTATACCAATGGCTTAGACTTCATGTGTGTAGGTCAAACTTATTTCAAAATATTTGTTAATAAAATGTTCTGTTCCTGGATAATAAACTAAAAGCAGAAGTAATGCCAAGTGCAAACTCTTAATTGGAAATTTAAAATCAGGCTATGATGAAATACTTAATTGGGGGTAGACTTAAGGGATAAAGCTGGAGTGGGTTTGAAAAAAAATGTAAATTCTTCTATTGACCTATAAAACACTGGAACATTGAGCCCATTTAAAGCGGTTTGATACTTAAGGGTTGGCGTAGAAACCCCCAAGGCTAAACATCTTCAAATATTTTGCATGTAAAAAAAAATCAATTTCTTGGGTTGTGAATGGGGACTGGAGTATTGATATTTGTGAAACTGTAAGGCAAAGTTTGTACATAGTTCAAAAGTTTATAATTTTTTATGCTGCATTTTGAAGTGTATTTTGTCTTTAATAGATACAACTGTAAGTACTGTGTACACTATTCAGCCAATAAAATGTTTATAAAATATGCTGTTGACTTCGAGTCTGATTACTATTTATCATTATTTGTAATCACTCATTTGTTTTTTACATGCGATAGTTTGCATTGAGCATAAGACTTTGACTGCAGCTAATGGATTCCAGCAAAGTTATAGGAGCAACTGGCTTGCATTGTGGGCGTGTACCATCTGATTGCACCTCCTTTTCTCTCTCTTCAAAATAGCATGCTGGGAAACTGAAGTTTGTTTCCTCATGAGCAAAGGGATTTGGGGTGTAGAGAGAAGCATTAAAATTTTAAAGCCCACACCAGTAGCCTGGAGTGGAACAATTCAGAAAGAGCTACATCGCATCGGTCTCAGGCATTAGGTGTCAGCTTGAGGCACAAGTTGAATCAGGGTGACGAATTCCTGCTGCTTTGTTTTATTTTCTGATCCATCAGTAGCTGTTCTGATACCTATCCCTCCTCGTTTATAACACACAAATATATTAAAGCCTAGCATTGATGGATAGGATATATAAAACAGGTATGGAGAACTATCTAATGCAAGAGCCTAGTAGATGAATTTGTCATCTAATCATGTACTTAAACTACTGTGACGTATAACAACTAGGGTCTGATATATGGGTGTATATCCATTTTATAAAATATTGTGGCGTGACCTCTCATTCATGTGGTTTGCAATTTCACAAACTATAATGGAATATAGATTATAGAATAAAAAAGGTTTACAAGAGACATTTTTGGAATTCGGAGTTTGAAAGATTGTCCAAGAGCTTGCCTCTCTTGCAGCTTGGTGCCACACAAACTTTGTGGTTTTGCTCTGTTGGACTTCTATTTCCTTATCTTCCATCCCCTTTAACTGTTCCTGAGGGAATAGTTGGCAGAAGAAATAAATGTATGAGAAGTCATAGTTACATCAGTTAAAGTGAAAATCCAAGGTAATATCTTTTAATTGGATAAACTCTCATTTCTGAAGAGTCCACATAATTCTGTAGTCTTATAGTGTGTGTAACTGTATAGAATGCCTCTGCTGTGGAAACAGGTCATCTGTTTTAAGGACTATGTGATGTGCAAGTTGACACATGCAGAAGCATTCAATGTTGACAAGGTTTACCCCTCTATTGTTTCCTGTGTGTTCCCCATCATTGTCAAGTAGACAGCAGCTTCAAATGCTTTGCTGCATAACAGTAGTAAATACCGGTAATAGTAATTACAGTGGTACCTCTGGTTGAGAACTTAATTCGTTTCTGTTATTATCCTAAAGCAAAGTTCTTAACCTGAGGTACTATTTCTGGGTTAGTGGAGTCTGTAACCTGAAGTGTCTGTAACTAGAGGTACCAAGTGCAGTTTGGTATGGTGATTGAACAACAACTGATTATGAAAGTGCATATAGCAATGTATTTTTTTATTTGCTGTTAACTCTACTTCATTGTTGAGCAAGCTAGTGCAGTCCACTGAGTCAAACTTGGGACTCAGGAGTTTTTGCTCATTAGCTCTCATAAGTCCTTGCCTTTCAGCTTCAGATTCCCATCTGTAAAACTGGAACATTGCCACAACAAAATTCCACTATCTATGAATGGTGAATCAGCTTGCATGCTTAAAATGTGTTATTCACACTCTCAACAAATCTTTTGATTCATGCTTCCTGTTCGTTTTATTTTATAGTGCCATGTTTTGAAAACACAAAAGATAATATCCTCATTAGGTATCAGTGCAACAATTCTTCTGCTGCAACAGAGCTCTTTAAGTGCACACTTTAGCACAAGGCTGTATTTAATTCAGATAAGAATCACTAGAATTCAAATCCAAAATGAGCTTTCATCTCTAAACCCAGCCCTGCACTTTTCAAATCCATCCAGATTCTGGTTCCCTTTTAAGCTTCATTCCCATTCTCCACCCTCTATTTAACATACCATGCCATTCTGCTTAATAGGTATGCAGAGATCCTGCTGCAGCATGTGAGGTTCTGCGGTCTGAGGTATTAATCCCAAAACAAACATTAGAAGAGTGGTAGCACTAGATCTGTGGCATCTTCCTAAAGTCCTACACAGGGCAAAACAAAATAAGAAATCAGCAGCTCTTTCTGGGCTCCCTTCTTCCCTAGTAATAATAATAACAACATACTATTTGTACACTTCCATCTGACTTGAGTTGCCCCAACCACTGTGTCACATTTCATTTATTTTGCACTGGACGCAAGCCACTAATGTAACTAACAAGGGTACAGTCACCCCCACATAACCAGTGTGGAGTAGTTAGCCGTATTAGGATCCTACTCCTCCCTAGAATTTTGCCTAGACTTTGGGTCGCTGCCCCCCCTTCGTGTGGGGGGTTTGGGGTGCCACTCCCTTCACCTGAATAAATCAAAGAGAGAAGCGAGATCGCATGCATGGAAGTAATGTACATTCAGATCAGTTCCTTTGAGGTGTATGTTCAGGACCCAGCTGGGCAGAATGAGCAGGAAGGCCTTGCCAGAATTTGAAGAAAATGAAGCAATATACAAGAGGAGGCAGGGCTGCAAGACCAATAGGTCCAGAGGCTAAAATTAATGCCATCACTGCTTCAGGTAAGCACCTGCATCCACACTGCAGAGCTCGTCTAGACCTTACTGAACTGGCTGCATGCATCTTTCAATGCAGCCATGAATGTGCATTCTTATCCAGGGTCATCAATTGTTTTGCAGGAATAGTAGCATGCAACCAGAGCCAGATCGGAGTTCAATATAGTTATTATCAGCAACTGAAATGAAAGCCACCTAGTTTGGAAATTAAATGTTTGATAGTCATAAGAGAAAAGCAGCTTTTTCTTTCTCTCGCTCTTTCTTTCAAAAAGAAAGCACTTCAAAGAAAAAGAATTGCAAGCAAAAGGCTCAGCGTTTGCTATTAATGTGTCTGGGAGACTGACTTGATTCTTCCTACCATAGCACAGTAATGGAAGGATGGTGTTCTATACTTGTGCGGCTGGGAGGAAAGTTGTGCTTATGCTAAAAGAGTACCTTTATTTTATCTCTCGGACTCCACTTCCCATTTGTAAAAAAGCAAACAGAAAATTGGAATAGCAATGTCAAAGCTAAAGAAGAAAACAATTTGTGAAATAATATATATATTATAATACATATCGGATGAAACCCAGGAAACCCAATTGGTATACCTATTGAATGATGAGGACCCGTCCAGATCCCTTATGGTCGCTAGATTTCTGACTAAAGTCTTGTTCTATAAAAAGGAAAACTGACTTCTCTATGATTATTGATGGTCTACCAATATTAACACTTATTAAAAGAACCTAGAACTGTGCTGTGCATTTACAATTTTATTTGGTAGAAGCTGAATTATGGTTTGGATGATTTGGATTTTATTGAATTTGGTTGTTTTAATTGAATTAATCTTAATTTTAATTAATTTGTTTGCTTCTTTAAACTCATCGAAGTCTTTTGTTAGTTGTATGATGAATGCTGTATTGTTACGTAGATATGGGCCTATGGCTGTAATAAACTTGAACTTGGAACTTAGAGAGTGCATTCACACACACACACACTATCAAAAAAATAACAGAATTATGGGGTTACGGATCTATAGATCTTAAGAGGCTGGTCTGTGAAAAAGTGGCTTACAAATCACCCAGCAACAAGCTGGGCAGTGGCTATAGATATGTGATTCTGAGCACTGCCATTTTCAAACAGAAATGCTGACTGCTATATAAGCACAGAATTTGCTTACAGTTCAGCAGCAGATTAAAAACTGATTGGAAACATTATTTCACATCATCCAGTCATTTAAAGCTTTTCCATTGCACAACGCAGCCTCTGAGTACTTCTGTGGCTTGGCAAATGTTCTATGGTGAGATTTCCAGCACATCTTCTTTCCAGTCCTCTCCTTCCTGCTCTTCATTGTCCAGCTGCTCAAATACGCTAGACTTGTCAGGTTTTCTCTCTCCAGGAGTTTTCAGGAATCTGGAATTTTAAAGAAACAAACATGCACACTTTGAGCTAATCCATATTCCCATTTGGTTCTCAGGCCCACTTCCAACCCCACTCTTTAAGGTACAGTCATTGGGCCAAACGACACATTCAAGTGTCCTAGGAAACGAGCTTAACTTGGCTATTTTGTAGAAAAATCAGTGGTTAGGGACCAGATCCAGAACATGCTTCCAATCCAGTTTAAGGACCAACACCAGCAGTCTTCTGAAAACTGCACAAAACAAGTATGGGTCCCCAGTTTGGATTGGAAGCACACTGTAGGTCTGGGCCCATAGCTGATTTTTTCATGCTGACTAAGGGGCTAATCCTTTGGGTGAAGGTCCTTTGGGTGAACTGCTAACGTGCAGTTCTCTCGCAGTAACTCCCCAGTGAGCTCACTTTACAGGTTGAACTCTTATTTTCTTACCGGAACAAGAGTTTCTGCCCAGGTTCCTTTTTGATGATGTTGAGTTTATAGTAATGTCTCAAAGCTCTTGACATTTTCTCATACGTCATGTTCCTACGGTTCTGTAAATTCAAAAGATCATGGGCTTCATTCACCTGGCAGTCAGTTTCCTTTGACTGCAATAGGAATGGTTGAGGCTCGGTTAGCTAAAAAGCACCATAGGATCTTCCTGCCGAATCGTACTTCAGTGGTCACTGGACTAGATGCTTGAACGCTCAATTCCAAACTTAACAAATTGCAACGGATACTGTTTTAAACAGAGTTGAGCAGCGAATGGTTCGAGCAACTTCATTTGAAAGTGTGAGTTAATAAGATTTTTTTTAAAAAAAAACCAGCTGCCTTAGTGTACATCAGTAGTACATTTAGCCCAGTGATGTCTATTCCAATTGGCTGTGGCTCATCATCATATCAGGAGCAGCTCTTTCCCATTCCTGCAACCTGAGTGTCCTTTTAGCAAGAGTTAAAACAGATTGCGGTTAGAATTTTAGTGCTCTCCCACCAAGCTCCCTCTTGCAATCCCTCTTAGATTGTAGCTAAGAATTTAGAATAAAATAAACTGGTAAACTATGTTTATTGCTTGAACAGGACACCTGCTGAGATCTTTAGACAGTGGACTTTATTTCAAGAATAATAGCTGTTGATGGCAATGTGGAAACGCCAAGGCAGGGTAAAATAAATTTACCCACTTTTTAAATCTATGACAATCTTCCAACTTTTCCAGTAAAAAAAATGGCCTGATCACTGTACCTAAATCAAGGGATCCCATCATGAGTAAGTACTCTAGGGGTACTTACCGGTACTTGGGTATGGATCTGTCAGCTAGGAGCTCTTACCAACCAGCAGATCTGATATCTCCATATGCCTGCTCACACAATGCACCCTAAAGGCAGCTTCAA
This sequence comes from Zootoca vivipara, assembly GCF_963506605.1. Lineage (NCBI taxonomy): Eukaryota > Metazoa > Chordata > Lepidosauria > Squamata > Lacertidae > Zootoca > Zootoca vivipara. Next base: position 50,512,310 of record NC_083282.1, on the reverse strand, counting down.
TAATAACATTTATACTGTGCATTATTTTTATTAGTTGGGTTTTTAAACCTGGAAGTATCCCTTCTGTTCAGTTATTTCACCAGGACTAGGGACGGCCCAAACAACTTTGATTAAAATAAAAATCTGCATCTACGTAATTCCACATGAGAAGCTTACTGGGTACCTTGTGATTACCCCAGAGCCTGGCTAGTCCATTGGGGTCAACAACACGAAATATCTTGGCCTCTTTATCTTCCCATTTGATAAATGCTTCGTATCGGCTGTCACAGAGGAGCTGGTAGACGTAATCCCAAAGTAACCTGCAGTCTGTAGTATTGCAGAAAAAGAGGGTTGTGGTTCAATCAGCTAGGATGACACAAGTTAGCATCTTTACTGGGCAATTCTGTATACTCATTTAGGAGAGGGTGCATTTTCAAGCTACCACAAATAAGTGACCAACGATGTGAGGAAGAGCAGGGCTACCACACTGCAATTTTGTGCCCGACAGCAGACCTCTCTTCCTTTCAGAAGGTGAAAAGTTCAGCATTTACCCCGTGTGGCCTGCAGCTAAGAGAGGAACTAAATGTTACCTCAGCAAAACACAGGTTCCCATAGCAGTGTTTGCTGAGGTAATCCAGGAGCAAAGAAAGCTTTTATAGGGGAAACAAAATAAAAAAAATTCCTTCCAGTAGCACCTTAGAGACCAACTAAGTTTGTTATTGGTATGAGCTTTCATGTGGATGCACACTTCTTCAGCTATAGCAGAGAAACAGAAAGCCGGTAGGATGTGTGCTTGACCTCTCCCACTAATTATCCTCTGAAAATGTCGCCTGGCTGTGTTTCCCTTTGCTTAGCCTTCCAGTTTGAGAGCCTGGCCCTGAGGAGATATTCACAGTGAGCTTGAAAACAGGACAAGGGAAGAGGATGAAGCCTTCCCTTCCACCAGCCTATTCTTCCTTGAATACCCCTCCCATATTTCCCTTTGAAAGTGCTGCCTACTCCCCATATTTCAAAACTGTCTTGTGTTTTATTTGCGTATATTTTTGTAAACCTCTTTGGGAAACATTTTGTTTGAAACAGACTCTATAATTTTAAAAATAAATCAAATAAAGCGCTTTGAGTTTGTAGAAAAGGTTCCACAGAAATTACAAATATAATCTGATTTATTACAACAGAGCTAAGGAACACAGAAAATTCATGCTTACCTGCAATTTTACCACTGACTGGAGCTGGTGTCCCAGGAAACGAGCAAATAATATCTCCTCTGTAATTGATCCCCAAATTATGATCAGAGAGACTGATGCACCCAGGGCTGTAGAAGATCTTGGTGGGAGATCTATTCGGCTCTGCATGGCTTGGATGACTTGTAGGGATGATCAACCTTTCTGTTGGGTGTGAATGGCCATCAGCTGAAAGACCATCTAACTTGCATCTCACACCTGTGAGGAGACCAGGTGTATTCTCAGTATATTCTCAGTCACTTGAATACTATGAAATGAACTTATAACAGGAAGTAAGCCCAGGACCCAAAGCAACTATGACAGACTAACTGGCTAAATTTCTTTCCTAGCACTATGTATTTAGCATGGACTTTGGCACATATGGGAAGAATCCCAAATATTATCTCAGAAGAGAAGAAAACTGAAGGAAGCAGTTTATTTTATTTGGATCCAATATCCTGGCATTGCTTGAACCCTTCTGTGGAACTCCCTGCCAGGCTATCAGTCCTATGGTTAGAGAGTTAAGCTTTTGAACTCTTAAGAACTGGTGTCTAAGTTTTCTGGTTTTCCTCCTTCCTCCCCATCTCCTTTTCCTTTTGTGCTGTGTCCCACTGGCTCAGACCATTTTAACTGGAGCTATCAGGGGTTGTAGGGATGCAGGTGGTGCTGTGGGTTAAACCACAGAGCCTAGGGCTTGCTGATCAGAAGATCGGCGGTTTTAATCCCTGTGACGGGGTGAGCTCCCGTTGCTCGGTCCCAGCTCCTGCCAACCTAGCAGTTCGAAAGCACGTCAAAGTGCAAGTAGATAAATAGGTACCGCTCCAAGCGGGAAGGTAAACGGCATTTCCGTGCGCTGCTCTGGTTCGCCAGAAGCAGCTTTATCATGCTGGCCACATGACCTGGAAGCGGTATGCTGGCTCCCTCGGCCAATAGAGCGAGATGAGCGCCGCAACCCCAGTCGGTCATGACTGGACCTAATGGTCAGGGGTCCCTTTACCTTTTAGCAGGGGTTGTACTTGAACCTTCACTTTGCTGATCAGGTTCTCTTAAGCCTTGTCCCCTCCTACCTTTAGAGTCTAGTTTCTGCCTCCTAGTATGTGAGACTCCAAGATTTAAATCCATGGCTGCTGGAGTACCAGCCAAGGGTAATTTACCAAGATGAATCCACAACTCCATAGCACTCACCTTCTGGAGCACTCTGGGCCCGTGTGTGTTCTGCATCCCGAAGGGCAGAGTTAAAGAAAGGGCTAGAAATAAGGGCTCGCCTCTTTGTCTTAATGTATTGGAGCAATTCATACAAAACATCTCCTGTGGGAAAATAAATAGAGAAAGATCAATCCCACGCTATGTATATCCCCCCCCCAAAATAACATTAATGACAGTTTGGGGGTATATGTTGTGAAAACCTAAGCACCATTTTCATAGAATCGTAGAGTTGGAAGGGACCCCAAGGGTCATCTAGTCCAACCCCCTGCAATGCAGGAATCTCAACTAAGCATCCCTGACAGATGACCATCCAACCTGCTTAAAATCCTCCAAGGAAGGAGAGTCCACTTTTGGTGACTCAAAAGACACCCTTGTCAGTCAGGAAATTCCATCTTGCTTTGCGAGACAGCCCAGTTTCTGAGTACCTGAGAAACTGAGACCCACCGTTAAACTCAACAAAATATTTGACCTACTCAAAATGATTTTACTCCTGCCCTTTGATGTTGTCATCTTTTGAGTGCAGAGGCTTTGCACATTATTTCCACATGTTCCCTTTAGTGTTATACCTACAGCCAAGTCTTTCTAATTCTCTTTCCCTGTAAGAATTCCTTCATTTCCCTTGAGTTATTAGGGGAAACATCTCTAACCTGAGTTAGGAGCCCGCAATCTGAAATCTTCCTTGGTGAGAATACACAGAGCTTTCCCGTTCATTTCAAACTTGCTTTCCTCTGTTTCCCTGAGTGAATATTCTTTTTCAGCCCATCTCAGCCAGTGACTCACATCATCTTTGCTCCACAGAGAGGGCTGGATTCCTGCAACCAAAGGAGACTGATATTTACATTAAAATAACAAGGCAATGCTCCCCTCCCCCCCACCAACCAGCTTCTGAGATTTTCCCACGTAGTTCTTATACATTTTCATGTCTATATTCACAGCCATGTGGACTAGGAAATAGCTTTTTAGAAAACTAAGGGTGAGGTCCTTATAATGCTGAATTGTGCATCAAATAATCAATTCTGCATTCTCATAGTACAAGCAGGCATGGCCAAACTTGGCGCTCCAGATGTTTTTGGGACTACAACTCCCATCATCCCTAGCTAACAGGACCAGTGGCCAGGGATGATGGGAACTGTAGTCCCAAAACATCTGGAGGGCCAAGTTTGGCCATGCCTGGAATCAAAATACACAACCCTGAGCCAGGCTGGCTTCAGACATGCACTTAAATAGGCTTTCTATTTCCTGGATCTCTAAAATTGAATGAAACGTTGGTTAGAGTGTATATCCCATTTAACCATAGCTCCCCTTCTGCTTTCTCTCTCATTTACATCACAAGATATTCTTAAGATCATTTTGCCTTAATAGGTGAAGAAGACAGATGTCGTGTATAAAGAAAAGCTGGGTTTGAAGCCACTGAATGCTGGTTCAGCCATCATTCTTGTCCATCTACTCCTCACTCCCCCCGCCCCCAACTTTTTCCTGCTTCAAATTGAAAAGCTGCAAAATTCCAGAACTGTTTTTTTTTCACTCCAGCAGAAGAAAAGTTGCCTTTGCACAGAATATGTTGAGAATGCTTTCAGACCAACCCCTCCACTCTTAAAATCTTATATCTGTCTTCATTTACACTAGGAGTGCTTTAATAATGTGGCAGGCAGTAGGTGTGCTTGACCAGTGCATCACCTGACCCAGGTCTGCTCCATAAAAATATTTGTACATATGAGAAGTGATGATCAGAAGCGAGTGTCATTGCTTATGCAGCCAAAAATGAAACTATCCATCTGTAAAAGGGAGATACTGTATCAGGAGGCTTGGGGGAACTCAAGATTTGCAGAAGTACAAACTTTGCAGGGGAAATCCTGTGCGGGGTGCCCTTCCCCCCAAAAGGAGATCACACTCATTGGCCAATGAATGTGGTCTGTCTGTTATGGGGGGACAGAAGAGCGGGTGAGAGAGGTAAAGAAATGGAGTATCCAAACAGAAGCACCTCACACTGCAACATTTTGTTGCAGGTCTTGCTTTTTTTTTAAAAAAAATTGTATTGATCACTGGTCCCTTACATCATGACCCTTCTACTCACTGAGGCAGCCTGGTAATGTGCAGATTTGTCCCTCGTAGAGTAAGGATGGAACAGATGTGGGCTGGAATTGCAGGGGCAAAGCAGATGTTGCCACGGGACCTGAAGAACTAGTTGCCACTTCACCCTTTAGAAAGGAGAAACATACCGAAGATCGGGAGAACAAACTGGATTCCCTATGTTTGAGTCATGCCCCGCTGCAAGATTTATATCACTCTGTGCTATACAGAAGCAAGTTGAACCTGTTTCGATGGCAGCTTGACGATGAGAGCAGTGTAGAAGGACATTTGTTGGATGATGGACAGGGCCATGCACTTGAGCCAGGGGTTGGCACGGCTTACCAGCCATGGGCCAGATCACTCCCACGGAGATCATCCATTGGCCGGGCCGGCGCAGCGCAGCGCAACACCAGAAATCACACCTGCGCATGTCTGCAGCGCCGGAAATCACTTCTGTGCATGCTCAGACGCCAAAAATTGTGCCTGCACAGAAGCGATTTCTGGCATCTGGGCATACGCAGATGCGATTTCCGGCACCGCTCAGCAAGTCCCCACACCATGCTGCGCTGGTTTAGCACAGCGCATGGGGGACTTGCCGAGCGGGTGGCTCAGTTCAGGGGCGGCTCATGAGCTGGTAAAACAGTCTTTGTGGGCCGCATCTGGCCCATGGGCCGCACATTGCCAACCTCTGACTTAAGCCATGCAGCTCACTGGGTGATCTTGAGCTGCTTACTGTCTCCAAGCCTACTCCACATCCTTGATTTGTTGTGCAGATAAAATGAGATAACCCCACAAATACTACCTTGATCCCCTCAGAGGGAGGGTGAGATAAAAATGGATAGCAGAGCTTTATGAATAGCAATGGTCATAGTATTATAATCTGCCGCCATTCTCATATCACATGGCACACAGTTTTTTAAACCCAGTTTTGTGCAAATCTGCATGCACACGAAAGCTCATACCAAAATAAAAACTTAGTTGGTCTTTAAGGTGCTGCTGGAAGGAATTTTTTTATTTTGTTTCAACTACGTCAGACGGCTACCTACCTGTAACTACCTACCTGTACCTACCTGTAACACGGCTACCTACCTGTAACTAGACATATAGAATTGTAAAGCTGCAATCTGGTAAGGCTAGTAAAAGGGACCCAGGTGGCACTGAGGGACTCAGGTGGCGCTGTGGGTTAAACCACAGAGTCTAGGGCTTGCTGATCAGAAGGTCGGCGGTTTGAATCCCTGAAATGGGGTGAGCTCCCGTTGCTCGGTCCCAGCTCCTGCCCACCTAGCAGTTCGAAAGCACATCAAAGTGCAAGTAGATAAATAGGGACCGCTCTGGCGGGAAGGTAAACAGCGTTTCCGTGCGGTGCTCTGGTTCGCCAGAAGCAGCTTTGTCATGCTGGCCACATGACCTGGAAGCTGTCTGCAGACAAACGCCGGCTCCCTCAGCCTATAGAGCGAGATGAGCGCCGCAACCCCAGAGTCGTCCACGACTGGACCTGATGGTCAGGGGGCCCCTTTACCTTTACCTAAAAGCTAACCTGAGGCTGATATGTCAGATGCTATAGCTACTTTTAAGCCATATTTCTGCTAATTAACCTATGTCTCTATGGATTTATGAAGTCTTTACTATATCAGTATTTGAAACTTAAGTCTCAAATCCTCAAATACTTGTGTATTCTCACTGACACTAAGAAGTCTGTTCCAAAGTAAATAGACAAGTCTATGTGTCTTTAAAAATGGCCTGAACACACATAGACTGGCTTGTTAGCTGTTTTAATTAGCAAAAAGTTGTATTAATTGGTTGTTATCTTCCTTCTCTCTCCCCCCCCCAAAAAAACAGCAGCACCTTATTATGTATTGTTTATACATTGATTATTGAACAAGCTTTTGTGAACTGAAGTCTATTATCCATCTAATTTGGCGTTTAAAAAACAGAATACATGTGATAAGTCTTGAAGGTGCCACAAAACACTTAAGGCACTCTTTACACAACAGTTTAAAAAGTGTTTCAGATTCAAACACGTAGTGAAAATAAAACTGAAAGATGCCCACCCATTTTTACAAATAGAGAAAAGTAGAGGATGAATTAAATAATGGTCTAAATTAATCATTGTGCAGGCATGGCAACAGCAATGATTAACCAAAAACAAACACTCCCCCCCCCCTGCTACATAATATTAATCAGACTGTCCAGCTAACACTTTATTTCTCCATCTCTGGCAATACATCCTCAAGAACAATCTCGAGTTTCTCTTTGCTTTCCCTATACAGTATATGAAATTCAAATGTACAACCTTCACTGCCTAAAAATAAATGCTGGGTTTAAAAAATGGTCTCTTCCTCTTCCAGCCTAGTCACAACATTCACAAATGACATACAGTGTATTCCAGCCCAAAATTGTCTTTGTCACTTGTGAAAACAATCGAAAAGCTTTAGCGGCTCAGCCAAGGAAAAAAAGAAATTGTTTAAGTTTCAACATACATTTTTGCTTTTTAAAATTTAATTATACCCCTCCCTGGCCCTCCAGTTTTCTCCTCCAAAATGCTTCTCCTTCTAGAACGTTAGCTTATTTTCCTTCCCTCTTGTGAAATGAACTGGGAAGGGAGGGGTGGGGGAATTCCAGAGTTTCTCCAGCCTGAAATAAGCAAATTAACAGAAACAACTCAGAAAACTTTATCTGAGGACTTGGGGAGCTGGAACTGTCCACGAGGAACTTGGAAAGTGGGAGGGTCTCAGGTACAACCTGACGCTCGGGACGCGAAGAGGGATGGGGACCACGTGTGCGATGAACTTGGGATGCGTGTTAAGAGGGAGAGGAGAGAAAGAAAACGGAGTTGGCGCGGGAGACTGGGCGCAGAGGACTGAAAATGGGGGTGGGGAGGTACAGGGGGTCCGGTGAGACAGACAGGTGGTCCGATGAGTGTAGAGCGGGTGTCCCACAGGCTCCCAGCATCTCTTACCTGCATTACAGGTGGGAAGTGGAAGGTGCAGCCGCTGCTCTGGGGGCTGGGGCGCTCTGGGTGCAAAGCAAGTCTTCTGGCCCCCCCCCCCGATCCTAGCCACCCTCTCCCTCTCTCTCTCCCTCCCTCCCTGGCAAGCAAAAGCAGGAGAACGCGGTCTCCGATTACTGCACTACCCTTCCGGGAAACGAAAACGAAAGAAGCCGGATCCGAAGGTTGCTGGAGTTCAGTCCGCAGAGCACCCACAGCCGCTGGTGCGCCAGCTGGTCCCGCCTCGTTTTGCCCAGTGAGCGGCGAGGAAGAGGCTGGCAGGGAGCAGCCGGGTTTCTAAAAGAAGTGCGCTTAAGGACAAACAGTTAGGAGCATTGCTTTCCTGGAAGGAAAAGTCCCGTGGCGCCTTAAAGGCTAACATAGCATAGCGTTCCGAGGGACGGATTAACGCTTATGCACCCCCCCCCCAAACTCAGCAGAGCTTCTGCCACGATGTTGTTAGTTGGAGAAGGCAGATCAATCAGTTTCACTGTGCAATGGACGAAACCTGTACAGTATAACCAGAAGTTGGGTGGCCATCGGTCTTGGATGCCTTAGTTGAGATTCCTGCATTGTAGGGGGTTGGACTAAATAACTCTTGGGGTACCTTCAGGGCCGGATTTAGGTTTGATGAGGCCCTAAACTACTGAAGGGAATGGGGCCCTTTATATGTCCAGCTGTCCTTTGTCAACAACAAATTGCCGCTGTTTTTTGTGTTGAATATATGGTATATGGTAATTTATGGACCTAATAGGTATCTAAAGCCATTGACACATGTTACCATGCAACCAGTCTATGCAGAATGTAGGCACCCTATATATATATATATATATATAGAAATGAGCAAACAGTGATATTTTAGGGAGCAGGTGGGTCCCATTACTTACATCATAGGAGCCTACACAACACTGTTGCTGAAGGTAGGTTTTATTTTATTTGTTTTTTATCTTATATTTTGGAAATCTACATCCAGTTTTTTTTCCTTTAATTTTTTTTGGGGGCCCCACTCTAAACTATAGCTTGTTTAGCTTATATGTCAAGCCAGCACTTGACTGTACCTTCCAACTCTAGGGTTCTATGAAAATGGTCCCCAGGTTTTCACAATATATACCCCAAACTGTCATGAATATTATTTTGAGGGGGGATATCTAACTCTACGATTCTTTGATCCTATGAAACCTAAAGGAGAGCGCTGTACCTACTAGGGAAGATTTAAAATGTTAATTTCAAAACTCAGGTAAGTACACAAGGCAATCTTTAACAGCCAGATTTGTGTAACTCTTAATCCCTGGTTGTGACCATGTCTTAGAAGTCAGCTGTTTCCAACTCCTCAGTTACACTAAAAAGTTAAATACATTGAGTTCAAAGGGGCTTAATCTGAGGTAAATATGTAGGCAGCAATCTTTGCCTATTTCCCTAGGAGTAAGCCCCATTTAGCTTAATATGGCTTGATTATGAGCAAACATAAGACCCTGCTGGATCAGGCCAGGGGGGTCCACCTAGTTCAGACATCCCCAAACTTCGGCCCTCCAGATGTTTTGGACTACAATTCCCATCATCCCTGACCACTGGTCCTCTTAGCTAGGGATCATGGGAGTTGTAGGCCAAAACATCTGGAGAGCCGCAGTTTGGGGGTGCCTGATCTAGTTCTCACCATGCCCAGCCAGGTACCCTTGGAAAGCCCACAAGCAGGACCCGAGTGCGAGAGCGCTCTCCCCTCCTGTAGTTTCCAGCAACTGGTATGGAATTATAGCAATTTGTGGATTAGTTACCCTTTTAATTGATTTAAGCAGTCTAAAAGCACATGTAACTCAATTTGTAACACAAATTTCCCCATGGCACAAATTTCACTAGAAATAATGAATGCACACCTCTCTTTCCCCACATGAATGTGTAGTAGGAAGCCCTTATGGATATCCCTTCTGCCTGTCATTTGCCAGCACCTCGAAAGTACCTTTGGGCAGCATAGCTGCCAGGTTTTCCCTTTTCTCGCGAGGAAGCCTATTCAGCATAAGGGAAAATCCCTTAAAAAAAGGGATAACTTGGCAGCTATGTTGGGCAGGTGAATGCCTATGGTTTAGATCAGGGGTCCCCAGACTTTCTGCGCGGCGGGCCGGTGCCCGCCGCGCCGACCGCACGGTGGGCCGGAGGGCAGGGGAGTGCGCGCGCAGCGGGCCGGAGGGCGGGGGAGTGCGCGCCTGTGCGCATGCGCACACGCACATGGGCGGGAAAAAATCGCCAAAAAACGCTTGTGCGCATGCGTATGGGCCTCCCCCGACCCGGAAGTGCACCAGAAATGACCTCTTCCGGGTCGGGAGAGGCCCATACGCATGCGCACAAAGGATTTTCGGCGATTTTTTGCCGATTTTTTAGATCGTCGCTGCGCCGCGCGCCGTGAGAGCGGGCGGCGGCAGCGGGCGGCGGGAGTCGTCGCGGGCCGGATTGGAAGGCCGATTGGGCCGCATCCGGCCCGGGGGCCGTAGTTTGGGGACCCCTGGTTTAGATTAACTGGAATATAGCATGTCATCCAAACCGTAAACCAACAAGATTAACATAGTGTATTGGCTTCATGAACAATGGTTGGAAACTGCTTGTTCTACCGACAATGGTTATACAGTACACTGTAATTAACCACTGTTTGTCTAGGTTTAGATGACATGGCAAGTTATGGTTCTTCTAAAATGCAAGTGAAAGCTTCTCATCTCCTCATAGCCAGAGCATGAAGGGGATGCATTTGAGCCCTAAGACTTACCTAGGCTTATTTATGCAGTGCTAAATGTTGTGTTATGTCTGAACCAGCCCAGTGAAAGAGAGGCATGGGAATTTGCCCCATGTGATTAGATAATTAGATTGGGATTCTTGTGATCTTGTGCATGGAAAGTATTTCAGGATATGTAATTATTATGGAAAATGACCCTCAAGTTGGTGAACAATCGCATCATTTTTTTGCTCACTTTTTCAATGTGTACCTACTGTATACATCTTTACATGTGTATGTTGATTATTCCTGTGATTCTTCCCTTTTGAGAATGTGAGTTGTTGATTCCGTTTGGATACCTCAAGGACCTCCTCTCTCCATATGAAGCTACATGGACCATGAGACCACCCTCTGAGGCCCTTCTTCATGTGCCTCCTCCACAAGAGGGTGGCAACATGAGAACAGGCCTTTTTTTGCAGTGGCTCCCTTGTTTGGAATGCTCTCCCCAGGGAAGCTCTCTGGGCACCTTCATTATATACCTTGAGACACCAGGGAAAAACATTCCTCTTTAACCAGGCCTTTGGCTGATTGACATCCAGTGCCCTTTTACAGTACTGTAAATATGTTGCGAAAGAGGGGGTTATTGGTTTCTTTCGGTTTTTATTTCTATTGTGCATTTTATATTTTTTATATTGTAATTTTATGCTGTGAACTGCCATGAGATCTACAGTTAGAGAGGGTGGCATATGAATTTATTTATTTACCAACAACAACAACAACATTTTCTCTTGGTTAAATAAGATATTTAAAACTTAACAATGTTGAGTCAAGAAGGGGTTAAATACAGCAACGAATAGGTTCTCGAGTAGAGCGCAAAACCGACTTGCTCTGATACATGTTTTTAAGACATTCCAGGAATGTCCATATTATTTATTTCCTTGCATCTGAGCAAACTCCAGGCTCCGGCTATAGGCATGCCATCTCTTGTTTTCTGTATGTGCTGGGCTGCAGGGACTCTTAATGTGAAATATGTATATGACTCACCATCTGGGCTTAGATAGGGGGTGGAGAATTCGATTGCAAGAGCACAAACAATTTTAACTGTCAGCTATTCTGCTTGGTTTTGTCCACGTTCTTTATTAAATGTAGATTTCAAGATTTTGACCTGATTTTGACCAGTTGGGACCGTTTTCTGACATCTAGGTAAGTAGACGATATTTAATTTGCTCTCAAAATGTATCTGTCCCTATGGGAACCTGATTCCGATAATAGAATTTGATACTGTTTAGATCAGTGTTTCAATTGTTCAGAGCTTTTGTGATTATAGCCAAAGCTTAGAAGATTTGTTAAAAAATGAAAAGAAAAAACAAGCAAATGTGTGAGGTTTCTGGTGTCTTAAATGCAGATTACTGTATATAATTAAGATGTGTGAAAATAAGAATTGTGGTTAAGTCCCAAAACTGGCATTTTTAAGAACTGGAAAAGTTCAGTGTGTGTAGTTATAAAAGGTTCCCCTGTAAAGCCAAAATTGTTTGCTTTGGCATATAGAAAGCATCCTGTTTTATTTTGTGCTGGAACAAAGTCCCTGCTCCATGTTTAGTGCAGGCCTCTGGATAGCTGCCAGAGATCAACGTAAAACCGGCAGCAAGCATTGTGTACAGTTTCTCACAATCCTTTGTTAAAACATTACGGAAATCTGTTAATAGGTCTTCTACAATCCATAAACAGCTTACAGTGTGGTGTTTTGTGGAGGTTTTTTTTTTTTTGCAGTCCCCATAGGTAGAAATCCCAACATTGTTTATCCTGATTCCTGTCCCATGGGGAAAAAAATAGGATAGCTGTTCCGGTTGTTTTGTGTGCTGCACCTTTAATTATTTATTTCTATTTTTTAAATATATAATAATTTTTATTAGTTTTCAATTACATTCCAATAATAGCCTCATTATAACAATACCAATTTATAATACAGTCATACCTCGGGTTACTGCCGCTTCAGGTTGTGTTTTTTCATGTTAAGAACGCGGCAAACCCGGAAGTGTTTACTTCCAGGTTTCACCCCCGTGCGCATGCGCAGAAGCGTTCTGTGCGCTTCGTGCATGCGCAGAAGCGCACTTTCAGGCATGCGCAGAAGCGCCGCTCTAGTTACGGACTTTTCGGGGTCTGAACAGCACCAAGGAACGGATTGTGTCCGTAACTAGAGATACCACTGTACAGCTACTAATACCAATTGTTCAAATACCGAATTATATAATTTAGGTGGCCCCCTGCATGCTAGAATTAATGGTTTGATTATTTTCTTTATTTCTGTGTTCTAAAATCTTACTAATTTCAATTACATTTCTATTTTAATTCTATTTTATTTTTAAATGTGTTTTTGAGGTACGTACGAGGAATCCCAGGGATTCTTACAATTGCATCATGTTGATTCCAAATCTATATATATATATAAATGTAGAAGGTCGGTGTTTGTTATTCCACACCTTTCTTCACAACCGCTTGCCCGATCGCCCTCAACTTTGCCCACAACATCAGAGTCACATGTAGGGGTGTAACCATCCACTTACATTGACCAGATGACACACCTAGGACAGGTAGAAACCTGGATTTCTGTACAAAAAAGTGCTCCCTCCAGTGGACATCCCGGGAAGCTGGGAAATAGAAGGCAGAAGAGGTTGCAACACAGCGCCCTCTAGTGGCAGCTAAACACGTCATCTGGAAGCAGCCACAGAGCCAAACAATTTCCCCAGAGATAGGAATTCTGGAGCCTGGGAGCAATTGCTGGAAAGGCCCTATCTTGCACAGTCACCAGTTTTACCCCAGATGGCAAGATGGCTCAGAGATGGACCTCGGATGAAGATGTGCTTGAACTGCTCATCTTGGTTCTATCCTGCATCTCCATCAGGACACATTTTCGTTTATTTTCTTTCTAGTGTATTTCTAGAATGTCTTTTTAACAACAGAACAGAACTATTTTATCCCCGCCCCACATTACCTATACTTATACATATACCTATACTTATGGAAATTTAAATTACCGTATACTGTATTGTGGAAAGTGATTGAGGTGTTGAACTAGCTGGGTCACAGGAAACCGAGGTTCAAATCTCCAATTCTGCCATGAAGTTCCGGGTGACCTTGGGCCTAGCTTTTGGTGTAAACTACCTTCTTAGGATTGTTGCAAGGAAAAACATGGGGAAACAGGGCATGAGTCACATTGAAAACATGACCATGTATTTTCTGCCCTGAACTCCTTGGGGAAAAGAGGGCGTATGCATCAAATAAACAAATGGAGTCATTTCAGTTGGTTGTGTCTAGTTCTTCTCTTGGCTTCTGCTGGTTCTAGGGTGGATTTGCCTGGTTTTGTTAGGATTTTAGCTGCTTGAGTGGGTAGTATAACCACATAGTTTCATCTAAAATTTATGTTGATTGTTGTTGTTTTATTATTTATACCCCGCCCATCTAGCTGGGTTGCTTTGCATCGAGCTGTTTATGAGCTTTGCACCGCACAGTAACTGAATTGGTGACATCTTCCGTGCTGTAGTTTATTTCTAAGTTTATTATGGCATTTTTAGGGCCGGATAACCTTTCACATTATCTTTTGAAATAATTGCCAGTGGGGGGGAGGGGATAGGGAGCTGCAGTGAGTGAAAGAGGGTGGGACTGTTCACACAATCTCTGGAATCGGATCCAAACCCAAGTAGATTACAAGAGCATGTGCAGATGTAAAAGAAGAGTCAGCTATCCGTACAAAGTTTCTCTCACGACACCCTAGCCTTTTGGTTGGAGCAGTGGCTACTCCCCACATGCGCAGTTGCAAGCGCACACTTATGATTTTATTGCATGTATCCCACCATCTTCTCCAAGGAGCTCAAAGTGACGCACAAGGTTCTCCCCTTCCTCCCCACAACAACCCTGCGAGGTAGGTTAGGTTGAGAGGCGTTGACTGTCCCAAGGTCACCCAATGAACTTCATGGTCGAGTGGGGATTTGAACCCTGGTCTCCCAGGTTCCCGTCCGACACTCAAGCCGCTATGCTACTCTGGCTCTCTCATGCTTAGCAGCTGGAACTGGATAGAGAATGAAGGTGGAGGCGAGAGAAAAGTACAGAAAGAGAATGGAAGAGAGGAAATGGATGGCAGATAGACTGATCCACACGATACATTTAAATCGCACCCAGTGCACAGAGGTTCCTGGGGGCCGTAGTTTGTTAAAGAGGCTGGGGATTATAGCTCTGTGAAGGATAAACTACGTAAATTAAGAAGGGGGACAAAAGTTAAATGTTTTTTTAATAATAATAAGCCTGGGCATAGAAAGGTGGGATTAAGGCATGCAAGGTAATCGTGGAAGGGGAAAAGAAATGACAGGACAAGACTAGAAACACTTTGAGATGTAAGTGCAAAAGTAATACTAGAAAGCAAGGATCGGCTATCTCGGCTTAGAATAGCAAGGATCAAGAGCAGTGTGCAAGCTGCAGAATTCTCCTCCCCAGTGCAGCTGTTGTTTCCTGTGTTTTTGGAGGGATGGGGTACAAGGGACTGTGCTGGGAAGGAATATTGGGTCTTGATCAGAAATTCCTGCACATGTTGATGCAGAATCCTGGATCCAGGTTCAGATCTTGCCATTCACCTGCTCTGTGCATGACCTTAGACCAGGCATCCCCAAACCTCGGCCCTCCAGATGTTTTGGACTACAATCCCCATCATCCCTAACCACTGGTCCTGTTAGCTAGGGATCATGGGAGTTTTAGGCCAAAACATCTGGAGGGCCGCAGTTTGGGGATGCCTGCCTTAGACATATCATGCTCTCTCAGGCTGTGTACACACTCTTGTTTACTCTGCATCCAGTGTGCTCTCACTGCTGATTTGGGAAGCAGTTTCAACATGGTGTTAGGCACAACCCATATCCATTCTGTATCTGTCCTGTCATTTCTTATTAAATACTGTATTTTGATGTGTTTCCCCCTAAGCCAGCTTCATTCTGAATTGAGAAAAAGAACAACTTAGGTCCATTCTAAGCCAGTGATGTGTCTGCAGCCTCTTGTCTAACTGGCATCACAGGGTTGTTGTGTGAATAAAAGGGGAGGGCATCTATTGCTGCCCTGAGTTCCTTGGAGGAAAAGTGAGATAAAAAAAATGAAATATATACATAATTAGCATTGTTGTTGTCATCGTTTCTAAAGGATCTAATAATTTGTAGTTTCTTCATTGGCAAACTTTTGGAATTGAACAATATATGTTTGTGCTATTTCACCCTGTTAAGAAATATGGGAGGGAAGGCTTTGGGGAATACTGCCAATGACAGCTACATTGTTCTTTCTCTCAGTTTGGATCAAAGTTGGTTTGAGGGGAAATACAGTGTTTCTCAAGAAACAACAAAGTAGATAAGGGATTGTGACATATGTACTCTTGCTTCCCAGAACTCACTGGATGCCAAGTAAATGGAGCACAGCCTCAGTTACTACAAACCTTCCTGGGAAAACAAGAAGTCAAAGGAGGTCTTGTTTAATGCAAACATGCTGTTTTGCATAATTCTGTGTGCTTACAATGAATGACCCATTCTCCACTGATCTATTTCTCTCACTCACAATCCCCATCTCCAAAGGCACAATTTCTTACGCTCAGCTGAGTCCTCCTTACACACACATACACACACACCACTGACTACTGAAGGCTTGGTGCTCATTGACCGAAAATAGCTCCTCCTGCTACTGGTTTCAGCCCGCCCTGGCTGTGATGCTGCAGATGTCAAGTAAGGATAAGGGGGTGACTGTAGGCGTGAGAGATGCAGGGATAAAGAAGAAAAACCATTGCAGCCCACAGACTTTTTATATGCCACGTAGTGAGTAACTCTGTGTTAAAAGGGGGGGGACCACAGTGGCATTCAGAGGGTGACCTCAAGTCCCCCTCTGCCTCTTGGTGCAAATTATGTTTCTAGGGCACAGTTTTAAGGTTATCTATACAGAAACTGAATAATATGTCAACTGTGTGATTAAGTCTTGCTAACATTAAACCGCTAGATGCAGACTAGGAAAAGCCATTGGGTATTTCATTAGACTTCCAGAGTGGTGTTAAATATTGTTCATGTAATATTGTGGTCCATGTTGGCAGTTAACACAGCAAGCCTTAGGATATTCCCCCTGCCCCCCAGCACCAAGCCATGTGGTAACAGCTGTTTCCTATATTAAAATTGGACAGAGGAACACTGTTGTTGGTTTTTCTGTACACATTATAACTTTAAAGCACATTCGAAGCGCATTCTTTCTCTCAGAGGTCTGGGCACTTTAGTTTACCCCCTCATAGAATTCCTAGCAGCCCTTAACAAACCAGCCCTATTCTACAAATGTATACTGAAAAGTGAGTCCTACTGAATTTGGTGGCACTAGGGATTGCAAGCTCAGTAAACTTTATAGCAGGGATGGGGAATCTGGTGCTCTTAAGATGTTACTGAACTGCAACTCCCATCATTCCTGAATATTGGCCCTGCTGGCCGGGGCTGATGGGATATAGGTGTGGGCCACTTCCCTTAGGCCACATCAGGTAGAGAGCTTTCTTCCAGATGCAACCCTCATTACCATTTCTTCCTTACAGGACTTTTCTCCAGATGGGCAGTCACTTTGAATTACGGATGCCTCAAATGAGTATTAATCGTGCCACTGGAATGGAACGATCAAGCAATCAAGAACCTTGTCAGCTGGCCGAAAACATGACTTCTACAATCCATGATCTAGGAGAAAGCAGCCAGAAACAGTGTGGGCAAACCGTGACCATGTCTCCACTATGCAGAAATCATGGTAAAGCCAAGAGTGTTTGCTTTAGAATGTGCAATGCGCAGCCCAGCCTTGTTGATCTTTTTCAGATCAACTGGACATGATACTTAATGAATTTTTTGAGCATTGCATCATTATCTTGTTGCTGTTATTGTTTATTTGCTTTAAATAGCAGCTTTGGAGAGGAAACCGAATTAGGATCTGGAGCACGACACATGAAAGGGTGAAGCTCTTTCCTCTCATGCCACAGCCCTAATTAAAATCACCACCACCCAAGCTGTTACTCTGTCGCATAGGGAGGAAATGGAATTTTCATAGGGATCACTGCATGGGATGGAGGGATTTATTTATTTTTTTAAGCCAACCCTTCCCTCGCCATGATCAGCCTCTTTCCCACATAGATGGTGTTTGAAATTTTAAAAAGAACTGTGAATGTCCATCATTCTGCCCGGACACTGAGGTCCAGCACCGAGGGCCTTCTGGCGGTTCCCTCGTTGCGAGAAGCCAAGTTGCAGGGAACTAGGCAGAGGGCCTTCTCGGTGGTGGCGCCTGCCCTGTGGAACGCCCTCCCAACAGATGTCAAAGAGGAAAACAACTACCAGACTTTTAGAAGACATCTGAAGGCAGCCCTGTTCAGGGAGGCTTTTAACGTTTAATAGATTATTGTGTTTTATTCTTCGGTTGGAAGCCGCCCAGAGTGGCTGGGGAGACCCGGCCAGATGGGCGGGGTATAAATAAATTATTATTATTATTATTAGTAGTAGTAGTAGTAGCCAAAACAGCAGCACCCATGCCCAAGGGGCAGGTATCAGCAGGCTTAGAGGGACCCCAAGGTTTGGGGGAACATTAAGGTTTGCAGAAGTTGGAGGGGGGGGAACGCTCTCACCCTGCACATTAAAAAAAGTACAAGCCCCATAAAGACTGCGCTTACTGGCCATGGATGCTGACTAAGGGGGAATGGGACAGAAAACAGGTGGAAGGAAGAATAGATTGAAATATCATCAAGGAGAGTGTGGTTGCTAAAATCAATGTGAGTGTGCTAACTTGAACATACCAATACCTGTATGTGCATGATCAGATTGTGTTTACATGGCTGATTTGTATGTCATGGACTGCTGTTTACAGATGTGTCAGGGTGTTTTAGTAATCTACTAAGTCAACGGTACATGTTCTCTTAGCATTGTATTGTCACCTATTTGGTTATTAAACTTTTGTTACAGGTTGCTTTTTTGTAATCTAATGCATTTAGCTCAATTGCGGCTTTCATCTGCTGTGCTTAGATCATGCAGAGTTCAGATATGCTTCCTACCCAGCAAGTCCTCAGTGTTCTAACACTCTTGAAGACACCAAAGGCATTTTCTTCCAAGTGGGGAGTAAAAGAAACCTTGAGTATTACACTACTAGCCAAGAGCAGTTTGGGAGCGGTTGTAGCATCTTGAGCAACAGTACGCAAGTCCAAGCACCAGAGAAAGTGACTCTTGTCGTCGATGGCACTAGATTTGTCGTAAATCCCCAGATTTTCACAGCTCATCCTGATACTATGTTAGGAAGGTAAGTGTCTTCATGACCTTTTTAAACCTTGCAGACTACTTAAACGGAAACAAAGTGTATCGCTACTGCTGCTGAGAGGGTGTGCTTTGCAGTCTGAATAGGGTTAGGAGGATGCTTTGTAATTTTGGAAGACCACCTAGCATTAGAATTCTGTCCTCATCATTCCCATTGGAATTTGAAGGTGTTCCACTTCATGAGATTATTTGCATTTAACTTGTTAATGCATTCCAGTGAAATCAGATAACTCCCAACTAAACGGGTTTACCGTGAAGGACCAGAATGAAGGTTCCACTGGAGATGTTCATGGTACGTTGACCTTATGAGACACCCCAAAGATTATGTGGTGAATGCCACTCACCGGTCTAGATATGAGCAATCTTAGGGCAAGGATAGGGAACCTTTAGCTCTCCAGAAGTTGTTGAACTACAACTTCTGCCTGCCCCAGCCAGCCTGGCAAATGCTAAAGGACCATGGGAGTTGTAGTCTAGCAATATCTGGAAGACCACAGATTCCCGATCCTTGTCTTACAGTCAGACCACAAGAGGCTTTTATACATTTTCATTTTATTTACAAAAAGCAGCCACAAAGAGACCTTTTCTAGCTCTCTCTCCTCTGCCCCCAGTTACTGGTGCCTGTCCCAATTTAGTTTTATTTTTCACAGAGCTTGTAGGGGCAATTTTCAGCAAGACACTGGTGTGGGACATTAGCTCTCCCATCCCCCCATAACAACATCCTGATCTGGATTCCTTCCCACTCACCCGCAGCCTCCCCGTGGCTGCTTTTTGTGAATGAAGAGACATAGTCTCTTCACATAGCACATATTTAGATTATCTCATAGCACATTTTTAGATTATTTTAATTCATGTCCAGTGATCAGATCCTGATTGTATCCTGGTTTGAAGGCAGCCTGTAAACCCTAATTTCCTGGTTTAGGAATTAAGGATATAAGTGTCGAAGTCAGATGCATGAAGGCAGGAGCAAGATGGAATTATGTGGGCACACAGTTCATTCACAGATTATGACATCTGAACTTTTGAGAACTGCATGCCATTTTCTCAGCTGTGTAAAATGCCGTCCCATCTTCTTAATAAATTGGCTTAATAATTACTGCATTCTCAAAGAAACACTTGCCATGATTTAGATAACTCTTTATTTAGATAGTCTCAGTGTGCTCTGTTTACTTCAGTACACCAGCTGGCATTTGGGGACAGCCATTTTAAACCCATGTATGGATTATCATTTCAGAATGTTTGGACCAGGACGAGAATATAACTTCACTCGGCCGAACGAGAAGGGTGAATATGAGATTGCGGATGGAATCAGCTCCACGGTGTTCCGGACTGTGCTGGTGAGGAAGCCCCCAGAGCTGCAGAAGTAGGGTTCTTCCTCCAGTTTGCAAAGTTCCTATACCTGCCTTCACATTCAAAGGAACTTTGAGCTTTTCATGTATCTTCTGCTTTATTTATAGATCTGTTTCTTTCTCGTTTCCTTCCTACTTCTCACTTCTAAGACAGCGCCTATCACTGATAAATGTGTATTACTGGGAATAACACTTTCTGCTTTGTTCCATCTAAGTTATATAACTAGTAATGTTTTTTGTTCATGGTATATGTACACAGTGCTGGCTCCAGGTCTGGGGATGTCCTTGGACAAGACACCCCCAGTGGTGGCCCCCTCCCTCAGTGAGTCTACTGCCTCACAGCCATTATGGGCAGCTGTTGCTGCTCCTCTGCCACCTCACTGTCATTGCTCTTACCTGCTCATTTGCCAGGCAGCCAATGAGCAAAGAGGCAGCGGCTCCTGCACCTCCTCCTCCTCTCCACCTTTTCATTTGCTCGATGATCCGCTCGAAGGCCAGAGTGAGAGGCAGGTAAATAAGCAGATTGCAATGGCGAAGGGAAGGAGCGGATCCAGGGGACTCTCATCAGTGGATCCTCTGATGGGATATGGGGCTCTGGGCATGGACCCAAGTAGGCCAACCCTTGGTGCCAGCTCTGGTGTAATGATAGAATATGATGCTAATTCATAATGTTGAGCTTTAAAAAAAAACACAGTGATTTAAAAGGTGCATTAATCTATTTTCAGTGTTAGATCAGAGAAATGGGATAGCTCAGTTGGTAGAGCATGGGACTCTTAATCTCAGGGCCGTGGGTTCAAGTCCCATGTTGGACAAAAAGATTCCTGCATTGCAGGGGGTTGGACTAGATGACCCTCACGATCCCTTCCATCTTTACGATTCCATGAGTCAAACTCCCTAGTCAATAACCAGATATGGGAGGCTGCCTGGTGCCCTGGGTGCATCCCTCCATGCTTTTGGAAAGAAGGAACAGGATACAAGTGGAATAAACAAGAGCAATAATG
Source organism: Zootoca vivipara (assembly GCF_963506605.1). NCBI lineage: Eukaryota > Metazoa > Chordata > Lepidosauria > Squamata > Lacertidae > Zootoca > Zootoca vivipara. The sequence continues at coordinate 50,491,471 of NC_083282.1, read as the reverse complement.
AACACAGCTGTGCTTTCCTTTCAGGATTATTACAAAACTGGAACCATTAACTGTCCCGATGGGATTTCTATTCCGGATCTCAGAGACACATGTGACTACCTTTGCATCAACTTTGATTTCAACACAATCAAATGTCAAGACTTAAGTAAGTGCGGCCAAACTCGAAGGAGTGGCAGGTAAATGCTGCACATGTCGGGGCCATTCCGCTCCAGACCCTGCTAGTCAGGGTGGCATTTGAGACGTAGGGAGCTTTAAAAGAAGCTATCAATGGCTACTAGCCATGATGGCTATGCTTTGCCTCCGCGCTCGGAGGCATTAATGCTTCTGAATACCAGTTGCTAGAAACCGCAGGCAGGGAGAGTGATCTTGTCCTTGCGGGTTTTCCAGAAGAGGCCCCTGGTTGGCCACAGTGAGAACAGGATGCTGGGCTCGGTGGACCATTTGCCTGATGCAGCAGCGCTCCTCTTAACATCCTTCCAGGTGTATGCAAAGGGCTCACATGTGACTTATTTCCTGTTAGGTGCATTATTGCATGAGCTGTCCAATGATGGGGCTCACAAGCAGTTTGACTGCTATCTGGAAGAGCTGATCGTGCCTATAATGGTGGGCAATGCCAAGAAGGGAGAACGCGAGTGTCACATTGTGGTGCTAACGGATGAAGACATAGTGGACTGGGATGAAGACTACCCACCTCCAATAGGAGAAGAATACTCACAAAGTAAGGGATCTTAATTTTAATTTATTTAATATAAATAATAACAATTTCTAGAAAGTTATTTCAAAAACCAACTTATGCCACCACATGGTACACATTGTGTGTGTCGTCTTAGCAAAGGCTGAAAAAAGAAGATAAGAGTTACAATGGGGGTCACTTGTACCAACCAAAAAAATCCAAACTGTATACTCTATACATTTAATTCTTATATAACATTTTAAAAATGTTATAAGGATCATATAAAATTGTTAAATGAATAAGAAATGGATAGGATTTTTTATTTTATTTTTGCCTTGTGCAGAGGCTTATTCCCCAAAATGCTTGCATTTCAGTGTCTGGCTATACACATAAAAGTCCAGTTGATTACGGTGTTTAAGAACTATGGCTAGATGTAAAATTATAGGCTGAATGCCTACCAACCTAGTAATCTATACATGTAGTAAATCTGTAGTTTTTGTTCATATGTTGCACAGGATCCAAACATCTTAACTCATCACACCCTCACCCTTAACAGTAAATTTGCCATTGGGGGGGGGGGGGAAGCAGTTCTTTCTGAAGCAAATTTTTGCATTGCTATTCTTAATGGTTTGCAGAATATTTATTTATTATTATGTATTAAATTGGACTGAGGTGGGAAAGGCAACTTTTACCAATTCCCCTTGTGCCTTCCAAACATACGCTTGGTGTGGGAGGCGGACCTGCCATCTTCCCTCCATGGGCAGAAGGATACGTTCCATGTGTGGAAGGTGAAGTCAGGATGCACCCCAATATTATTTGAGAAATGTGTATCCTGCCTTTCTAGCAAATGGTGCTCAATATCACAGATTATTTCCTCCTCCTCCTCCTCCTCCTCCTCCTCCTCCTCCTCCTCCTCCTCCTCCTCCTCCTCCTCCTCCTCCTCCTCTTCTTCTTCAGCATTATTATTATTTATTATTGTGATATTTATTTAACAAGATTCTTATACTGTTAAAAATTAAATCAACTTCTAAGTGGTTTTACACAAAATGTTGATTAAAAAATGGCAAAAAACACTTTAGAACCAGTGAACATCCCAGCACATGTGAAATTGCTAGTGTCAAAGGTTTTAACCATCCTCCCAGTGCTCTACTAATTTTTTTTTTTAAAAAAAACCTGATAACCTGTCAAACTAGCCATTGCTCCAGCTGTCAGATTTTTTAAAATACCATTTTCTTTGTTGTAGTTCTATATAGTTCTAAGCTCTACAGATTCTTCAAGTACATTGAGAATCGGGATGTAGCGAAAACGGTTTTGAAAGAACGTGGCCTGAAAAACATCCGAATTGGCATTGAAGGCAAGTACAGCCCTTTCTGAATAGCAAAAGCTTTTCAAAAGAAGCTAGAAGTTTCCTGTAGCAACTCTGCATTTACTGGGTCTACTAACAGACAGCTCAGTCACCCATGTACTAACTTTGCTGCTCTGCAACCCTTCGATTTTGGGTCACCAATTTCATGACTAAGGGTTTTTTTGCAGAGGGAGCCCTAAATGTTGCCTGTATCGGATGCTGCTGGCAAGAGCCCTGGGGTTAGCTGTGTTTCATTTGGAGATGCTATTTGGCAGTCACCCCTGGGCTAAAGGCTGTGTACACACCAGTGTTAATGCACACATGGGTTGTTCAGATCCTATTTTTCCATGTATGCTTTGGGGAAGTTTGTTCACCCACATGAGTGCTTTCAGTTGAACTCTGCCTCAGTGTTTCCCATCCACTCTAGGGGGAGGATGTACAATGTTTTGTTGTCCCCCCTTCACAGTTAGTACCGTACTACTTCACCCTCCTTGAGTTCCGGAAACCTGAAGTCCATACTGCACAAATAGCGTACACAGTATTTGTTCATCTGTGTGCACTGCCAATTTTTATTGTATTTCTGAGATACACATTTTCAGGTATGTGTACTTGCACAAGGCAGGTTACTTTTTTTTTAAGTGTGTGTATGTGTCGCACCCAGGGGGTGTGTTGATAGATGACACCCAGCAAAACATCGCCACACACACAACAACAAGAACAACACTGACACAATGTGCGTCAGTTTGTCCACAATTGGGAAACAGTCAGTTTTATACTGTATTCCTACCCCACCCCCCTTGCTTACTGCATTGTCACACAGATCAGGGCAATCTGCCATTTGGATGAGGAGAACAATGCCATGTGGGTGGCATGGAAAACATGCGCCCATGGGAGGCCTTGAATCCACTTTAAACTGTTGTGTATACAGCCTACAGGTGAAACTCGGAAAATTAGAATATCGTCAAAAAGTGCATTCATTTCAGTAATGCAACTTATTATTTTTCATTTTTACAAATGCTTTCTTTTGGAAATTCCACAGTAATAAAACAAATAGTTACAATAATACAAAAGTAAACAAAAATAAACATTGCTATTACATTTCATTAATTACATTCTATTTATAATTGACCCGCCTAATGACAAATAATTACAACAAATAAAGGCTTGACATATCTTGCTTTGCATGTCATGCATCTATCTCATATATTGGTTTCACTTTTTAAGTTGCATTACTGAAATAAATGCACTTTTTGACGATATTCTAATTTTCTGAGTGTCACCTGTATACAGTTTCAACAGCACAGTCCTAGTCTGAACCCTGGGGGTTCTCTTCCTTGGGGCTGGGGCTGAGCTGAGATGGTTAACAATGCCAAATTAATTGTTTCAGGTTACCCCACCTGTAAAGAGAAAGTGAAGAGGAGGCCTGGAGGGCGCTCGGAAGTTATCTATAATTATGTGCAACGCCCATTCATCCAGATGTCATGGGAAAAGGAAGAGGGAAAGAGTCGCCATGTTGACTTCCAGTGCGTTAGAAGCAAATCTCTAACAAACCTCGTGGCAGTGGGGGAAGATGTGGCGGAAGACCAGGACGTTATGCTACATCACCCACCCCAGGTGGATGAACTTGACAGACTCAATGCACCATTTTCTCAAATGGATCCTAATGAGCTTCCAGAATAATGTAGCTAAAGTGCAGTGTTTTCTCAAATGGATTTGGTTGATTGACTGGCTGGCTCAGGACTGAACATCCAGATCAGCCTGCTGCTAGTTTTCATACAACTGGATCTCTTAAAAGCTATTGCATTACCATAATTGCTCTGTTCTCTAAATACAGTCTACATAAGTAGAAAGGACTAGTGTTATTACATCATTTGCTGAGGCTTCCCAAGTATTCTCCAATGAGAACGTTTACATCTCAGCCTGTCAAAGAACAGAAATAAAATGTTCTTATTGAATTGGAATAAATACGGTGTAAATATACATACAGTTCTGTGTTAATGCTTAGCAGCCATCGCTTTGTTACAAATAGGCCAAGCTCTATAGCAATAATGACTTCACCGTCATGGGACAATTATCAGTAAGAATAAATAACTATGCTTCCCGACAGTTGGCTGCAGCTACACAACGGATAGCCTATGCAGTCCAGTGTTGTTGCTTTTTAAGTTTCCTTTTCAGTAGCTGTCCCACCAACTCCTTAAATTGCTTCTTAATCTCCAGGACCTGCTGGGAAGAGATTGAAAACTGATTCAGAGGCATACCAAACAAGTTCACTCTGAGTCATCAGTTTTCAAGAAACCAAATACAGTGGTGCCTCGCTAGACGAATTTAATTCGTTCCACGGGTCTTTTCTTATAACGAAAAATTCATCTAGCGAATCCCATAGGAATGCATTGAATTTTTTTGAATTTTTTTTTGCCCATAGGAACGCATTAATTGAATTTCAATGCATTCCTATGGGAAACCGCGATTCGCTAGACGAATTTTTCATAAAATGAATTCGTCTAGCGAGGCAACCTCCGCTCGAAAAATCCTTTCGTTAAGCGGAAATTTCGTTAAGCAGGGCATTCGTTAAGCGAGGCACCACTGTACCAGTCTCCACTACAAAATGTTGCGTTTTCAACTCAAGGCACAGTTGCTCTGCCATCCTAATACTTTAAAAAAAAAACCCTAACAGATCCAGACACAAGTTATTGCATTAGTGAATCCCATAAAAGTTGTGATTTTAGGCAAGTTTACCAAGGAGTAAATCCTATTGAAAACTGCGGGACTTTTCTTTCAACTAAACTTGCATAGGATTGTGCTGCAAGTCTTCTGAAAAAGGGTTAAAGTTCTTTATATTCAGCCATACAAATGAAGAAGTGTTTCTACATGTTATACCTGTAACTTGCTCTCTATTATGACTCTCGTAAATTAGTAGGAATAATTTTTAAGGTTATGGTGAGTGCTGAATCCTCCTGGATTCGGCAACAAAGCCAAGTGCAGAGTGCTTTGCACAGTACAGATGTATTGCATAAACATTACGATGTTTTATCAGCATAGCCCTGCCAATCTTCTCTATTTTGTGTTACTTACTTGGATCTGTTCCAGAACTCTCATCTTGCTGCCACCTGCATGAAATATAATACTGTATTGAACCTCTTCAAATGTTCAACAGCACAAGGTGTTAGTGCTGCAGGGGCCGTACTACTTCACAATGTGTGTAGCGGAAATGCCTGTCTTGATTTTGGATGATGTTTAGCTTTAATGGCTGCAATAGAAATTGTGATTTAGGATTGCTGATGGGAGGGGCAGAGGGGATGTTGCTCTTCGGTGCCAGGATGTTCGGATCATTACCAACCTTGTAATGTTTTTTTAAAAAGTTTGGTGGGATTTAAGATTTTATAATAAAATATGCCCCAAGGTTAAAAGTTCCTAACATGAAGAAAGCTAGCACTTCTCACCAGTATGTTAGCTTTCAGTGTACAGGGAGATTTTGATGGGTTAGCTCAGGGAAACATGCCGGTAGTTAGAATGGGAATTGGCTATTATGTGAGTTATGCACTGTAGTTATACCTGCCCATTACATTAAGGTGCTTCAAAAGCTTAGCCCATCCTCTGCAAAGTAGAGAAAAAACTTTTGACACAATCTTACTTTTGAAGAATCTTACTGCAGAAGAAAGCAAATACACACTTGAAGTCCTGAATTTTCAGCAACTTAAGTGTGATTTTAGAACAGGTTGTGTCTAATCCTGGTCTGAATTAACATGTAGAGGACTTTGCAACTATCAGCACCTGCAATTATATACTTTTTTAAAAAAACCAATGCACCAAATATCTCTATCTTAAGAGTCTCAAAAGAACAAATGTGTAGCTGACTGCCATCTACCTGGGATTTGCTTAGAGGAATTAAGTGAATAGATATTGCCAGATAGTGGAAATAGTTCCAGAGTCAGAATAAATCGAGTTTATACTTCCTGTGAAGGGAGAATCACCCAAGGTCACTAATTTATGTAACAAATGGTCTTTTTAATTTTCAATTAAACTGTTTGGGTTTTTTTTTACCAAGCAAGATTAATGGACTCTGCTATTGTTACTGTTGAAGATGTTAAAGCAGACTTGTAGCACAATCTTATACTGTACATGCTTACTCAAAAGTAAGCCCCGTTATGTTCAAAGGGGCTTTCTGGAAAGTGTGCATAGTGTTGCAGCCTTAGAACTGTATCAATGAAGCTTTTAACATTTCTGATCTAGTTATTTTATTTAAACAGCCATTCAACCTCTCACGAAAGTGCCTACAGCAACTTTTTTCAAAAACATACAAACCACACTACTTGTGCTGTCCACAAGGCAAGGTGGTCTTTTTAGAAATATTTAATTAGAAAAATATAGGGTGATTTATAGGTGGGTGTCAACATTGAAAGTAACTCCAACATGAAAATTATTGGTGAATAGAAAATTGAACCACTTTTACAGCTGGTTTGATGTGCTTGTCCTTTGCAGAAACTACTTACATGTGAGGGCGGTGAGAATTTTTGATAAAATCTCTAACCTGGGAATTTTCAGAGTAGCTGCTTAGAAGATTACAATTCCATATGATAAGATACCGTAATCTTTATTCTCTTTGTCCCCTTGCGGGAACATTACAAAATTACATACAGTAGCCATGCTTGCTGCAGCTACATTGCTGTTTCCAAAAGAACGTGCTGAAAGTCAGATACTGTACATGTTTCTAGACATTCAGGGATGCATGCTGAGTCCACAATGGCTATAACATGACCACGTCTGCTGCATGTTCAAGGAGCATATAGCTGCCCTTCACATTTTACATTTGCTGCAGCAGACACACTAGTATAGGCAAAAGCAAAGACAACTGCACAGAAAATGAGAGGCAACCCTTAGGATTCCAAAAACAAAGAACTTCAAAAGTGAGGCAACCCCAATAAACTTGAATGCCCCTTGCAAACGAAGTCAACCCTGACTTGCAAGATTACACTTACTCCAAATTATAACTAAACATTCAGAGAGCCAATGTAAGCCACTAAACGCTTTTCACAAATAATAGGTTGCTTTCCCAAAGAAACAACGTGTTTATATCTGATGCAAAATAAAAAAAAATCAAGTATTATATAGCATTGTCCAACTAGGAATACTGGACTAATGGGATATTTCTATTCTGGGGTGATATACTTCCTCTTCCGTTACCTGTAATTAAAAAGGCACAAAGACAAGTTTCTCTTATTTTATTTTATTTTGTTCGATATTCAGTGTTTACATTCTCATACTTTTAAATAAAAAAATTTAAATACTTTTCCTTTACGTCCTGTGTCTTAGTTTTCAAAGAGTTGCCTTTTATCTGCTGTGTTGTGTTTCTAATCCTGTGTCATCTCTTTGGTGGTTGTTTTTCTAGTCAACTTGAACATGGTCTGGAAAATCATTTTCGTTGCATTTCCTTGATGCTAAAGAACTGTGCACCCTACCTGTACTGGCCCTAGCCCCCACCTGTGTGTACACATGGTATAAAGAATGTATATGGCCACATCCCGTGTAACAGGAAACACCTGGTGCCACCACTAACTATTAACACACGTGATTTAGATATTTCATGTTAGAACAGAAGTTTGCAAAATGCACGGTTGAGGAGGAGGATGCTCATAAGTGCTCTCAAGTGTAACAAAAAGGGTTTCTACGGCACTTTCTTCCCTCCTAGTAATCGTCCAGTGCTCTGTATCCCTTTCTATCCTGCCTCCCTTGCCTAAGTTATGCTATTTCCAAAACTTAAATTCAGCAACTGGAATTGGATTCCCCCTCCTCCCTTTATTTTCACTTTTACACGGGTGCTGTTTCTCTCTTTTACTTACGTCTCACCATGTTTAGTGTACATATAATTATGTACTTTTTGAACTTTCAATCAAGATGTTGGGGTGTGTGTGTGTGGAATTCAGCGACTGGATTAATAAGTGAACATGTCTATTGCTCATTATTCACTCTAATTGCACCTAATCAACACACTTAGCAAATACATAGGCACCCCCTTTGATTACCTCAGTGTCATCTGTTGCGAACAATAAGCTTTTCAATTCAAATAACTCACAAAACATTAGCAAAACTACATTTATTGAGGAAGTATTTTAAACAGCTCAGAATGCAAAGACACTTCCATAAAAATTGGTCTTCACACAAAACCCCAGAATCATGTACAAAGTATATGAAATTTTACACTGCAAGTAGTTACAGCTGTATGCAGATACAAAATCAATTTTCATCTGCCATAAGGCGGAACCCAGGCACATTGGTTAAGCGGTACCTAAGTGCAATACTCTGCTAATAATCACACACAACTGGCAGCATTGGTCATCTTAAGTCTCAGCCAGGAATTCTCTCCTGTACCCAGACACGCCAAAAATGCAGTATTTTGCAGCTTTTTGTTGTGCCAGAGACATCAGTGTTACTAAATACCTCAGTAGAGCAGGAAACAGAAAAAAAATGATACCAACTTGCATTATGAGTAAGCTGTGTAATTGTTTAGCTTTTAGATCTAAAACTGCTTTCGAAGAAGAAATGTGCCACCCTGGAAAGGCAACAGTTTCTCTAGAATTTACTATGGGCTGCTGCAGGGTGATAAGAGATTGGCAGCCACCTGTGGATTGTGCACTCCCTGCCACATTAATTGTGGTTAAGCATTGGCATTAAGCATTGACACTTACAATGGTCATTAAGGCTTATTGGGATTCCTGTTTAACCAGGATTTAAATACAGGTTTCAGATCTTGGTTAAATGAGAACCTTAATTCTCTAAATTAGTGCCAACAGAATACTTAAATGATTAAAGAGGACATTTACTGCAGTGACAGAGTTCATGTGGAAGCTCTCTAAAAAAATTGTTAAAAGGAAGCCAACATTATTTGCAACAGCCAAGATATGATCTTTTCAGTTAATACTCCTGTTTTAGTGTTGTTGTTTAAAAAAAACCCATAGGAATCCAAGTTATAATGTTGCTATGAGAGGGCAGTATTGATTTTACCTACCCCCCCCAAAAGAAAATGGTTCACAGACTGATGTCCCAAGTTCCCAAATGATTAATTCTCATTTCCATAAACTTGTTGATGCATAATGTCCTTATTTGTGGGGAGCCTTCATTCACTGCACTGGCAGTGTTAATTAAGCACACTGGGTGACCTCTGGCAACTATGCTCTTGGCTGCTGCAGAGACTACAGGAACAAGGATTCGACCTCAGTTATAACAATATGCTATATTCATTCTCACTACAATACACAAAGTAAATCTTTCAAAAATTCCCAGCAGTAGAAGACAGAAAATTACACCTCGTACTGCAATTCAGTTTACTCACAGACACACAATGCTTGCACTCATCTGTCACACTGTGGCACAGAGATGCTTTGCCAAATGGTCATAATGCAAAAGGAAACATCAAAGAGGCATGTGAGAATCTTGTTTTCTTCCCTTTTGTGCAAGTTATTGGCTGGGCAGCTCTCTAGGCAATCAGGTTATCCTGAGACCTTCTACAGCTTTTTTTTTTTTTAAAAAGGCTTTTAAAGCACCAGTTATGTATGCTACATATTTTCAACATTCAGCAAGCACCAGAAATTTAACTTTAAACCCATCATTATCTAACAAGTAAGCAAAACTCTAGCCCCACCATGTGTGGGACACGTCATTGGAGCACAGTAATAATTACAAACTAGGCACAGAGGATATATTAAAGCAGGAATAAGGGTTACTTCCCTATAGCCCAGGCATCCCCAAACTTCGGCCCTCCAGATGTTTTGGACTACAATTCCCATAATCCCTGACCACTGGTTCTCTTAGCTAGGGATCATGGGAGTTATAGACCAAAACGTCTGGAGGGCCGCAGTTTGGGGATGCCTGCTATAGCCTCTCTCTAGATACATTTTGTGGATAAAGCCTAAATGCAAAATATTTCCTTAGTGACCTTCTCACTGAAGCTTCTGTGCATTGCCACATCTAGAAAACTAGTTAAGGACCAGGATTTATAGGAGTACTAAGAAAGATAGGAAACACTCATGGTATGATTTTTTTTGGGGGGGGGGGTTCCAAACCAGGATGTAAGACTGCCTACCGGTGAGGGGCATGTGTAAGAGTGCAGATTGGAGAACAACCACTATTAAAACAGTTTTTAATGTTTTAGCACATTAATCCCTCCAATTAATTTGCTAAAACTCCGATCTGATAAGGAGAGATGAACCATCAGAGGACAATTGAACCACTGCATAACTATGCACAGTCAGTGAAAATGACTAAGACATCTGTTATTGAAATATTGCAGGCTTCATCAGATCTTCTAAAGGTAGAGACAACAATAATCTTTGACGACTACCTCCTAAATTACAACTGAATCCTGATCTCTACCTTTGTACAAGAACAAAGGACTTCAACTTCTTTCAGCCTACTTGGGGCATCAGAGCACCTTACTAAAGGAAAGCTTAATGTTTTTACTAAATCGCCTGGTAACACATCCTGATGTACAAGGACCATCCCAAGCCATCATGTTTAAGTCTCCTCCTCTGGGCTTTCCTGTCTTCATTTTGGCTCCAGATGCACTAGGTCTCCTCCTGTACCGTTATCTGCCCCCACCCTCAGTCTGGAGCTTACCATTGTCTTCAACAAATGATTTCAAAGATAGTTATCTGAACAATATGGTGAACTACATGAGATACACCAAATGATGAGAGTCTCATGTATCATGCAGGGCCTGGGGGGGGGGCAGGGGTCCACCTTGAGAATCTGAAGAACACTCAGAAGGTCAGTGCCACCTAATGGCAACAGCCCAAGTAGTGGACTGCACCATGTAGATGCTTTGAACAACCAGTCACTGTGATCCCATTACTTCCTGTAGAGCACTCCTAGGTTATCCCAAAAGGCACTTCAGGGCTCTCTGTGTCCAAGCTTCAGAAAGATAAACTCCAACGTATATTATGCCAAAGTCTTAAGGGTGAGAAGTAGGGAAAGAATCTGAAAAAGGCAGAGCTCCTTTCACAGTATTAACTATGGTATCCTAATAACGCTATTAACAGTGATTTCTCTCTTACTACTAAGTAGAATGCAGTTACATAAATCTCACAAGGAATCATCTTTACCTCTCTTGACAATGCTTATAAAAAAGCGTAACGTTCCCCAAATCTGAAGTTTAGAAGGGGGGAAAAGCTCAATACTTTAGGATTACTATTTAAGTACCAACAGTAAAGTGCAGCAGCTTTTGAGGCCATTGTTGGGTTGAAAAAATTGCTATCCAAAAGGCTTTTGAACTAAGTATACAACACACTTGTGACAATTAAGGCAATACAGGTTTTGCCCTCCTATAGGATAAGCTTCTGAGAATTTGGTCTACTTCATACTAGTTATTGCTCTGTTTCCTGTACAATACCTTAGCCCTTAGAATTGTGCTGTACCTTTGCACAGCGCTTGTAAAACAGAAGATACAAAAAACCCCAACCACAATTATGTTATACTCTGCAATGTAAATAAAAGCTTGCACTCTCCTCCTTGAAGTAACAGTCTTAGGAATTTTAACTAAAGCCAGAATAACCTATTTCTGCAATAAAATCTGCAAAGGCAGGCTCACAAGTGCCATTTGTGGAAGTTTTCAATGCATAAATGTAAACACTGTGCATAATGATGTTATTTTGCACTCTTCTCTAGAGTTCACAGGCCTCAGATAAAGTTTATGAAGCATAGGAGAAAAAAAACTTGTGCTGACAGGAAAGAATGAAGGTTCAGGAATAGTTTTGTTGTGAGTCACTACTTTCCTGCTTTCATGTATGAAGGTATTGCCCCTCGAGCTGTCAGGCCTTCAAATCGCTTGTAGGTATAATTTATAAAGACCCAGTCTTTGTTCTTGTAGTCTGTCTCTGGATGGTTGCTTGTGGTCACTGATTTTAAAAAAAAGAATATAGAGGTATTAAGTTATTAATAATAACTAAGGAGTTTAACAGGATACAACTTTGCATTAAGAACATTTTAGGAAAACCCTGGACTCCTTCAGTTTATTCCAAAAGTGCAAATGTTTCAGTTAGAATTACAGTCAGCCAAATGTAAAGACACCTTAGAGTAGCCTCTACAAATCTATTCTGCACTCTGCAGCCAAGCCATCATTCCCCATGCTACTGAAAGCCCTGAACATCATGTCTAGCATATGCTAAAGTGGCAGAGTAAGTTAGGGAAAGAACTTACTTTGAGAAGCTTCCTCTCAAGGACAATTTTATTCATTAAAATATTTTGCTCAGGGTTAAAACAAACCTGTGAGACTTTCATGTCACTTTTGTAAGTTTTTTCCAGATTTGTATTACCAGAGAATGCTTCAAAACTATCAATAAAGAGGGGAAAATTGATTTAACAATACCAGAAGCAGAAAAAAGCCCAAAATTAGGTCACTAGACACTTTGGCCACAATGTAACACAGAGTTAACCATGAATACATGCAGTTAACTGTGATGGCTTACCTGGCTATATTGGATTTTGGACTGTTCTTCTAAAATTAGACAAAGCCCTTTCCTGAAAACCCTTTCAGCAGGTCAAGCTCAAACATAATGGAAGTGAGAGCATGAGGATATGCAAAACTGAGCCTGCAGTAGACTATGAACTATTTTATATGAAATACCTACTTTTGAAAGAGAGATTAAAGCTAAAACTCTACATAAAAAAGAAATAAAAACCAAAGTGGAAATATTTACCTGCTGGTTTAAGGATATCAGATTCTGGAAATTCATCAAAGTTTGAAGTATCGTCAATACTTTTGATTTCTATGGATATTGCCGCTGGTCTCTCCCTATTAAGAATCATTCTCAATTAGAGTTTATAATGCAAGTAAGTACGAAAAATCAAAATCTATGTCAGAGGTGCTTCTGAAGTTCAAACTTTGCCTTGCTCATAGGGAATTACTGCACACTAAGCAACTGAATTAGAAAAAATTAAAGAAGTTTTTCTTTAAGTTGTCCTAGAAGAAATAAAACATTGTACCTGATATGCTCCCAGTCAACGGCTTCGAAAAAGGGGTTTGTTTTGATTTCTTCAACACCTGGTGCACCAATTCGGTGTTCCCATTCACAGCAAAATCTGCAGACAAAAAAAGGCAGCATAGAATATTCAAAAAGCGGGGAAACAAACTACTAAGTGGGAAAGGGAACAGTTGACAGTAAAACAAATACAATTCAAAGTAAATGGAATTCTTTTTCAATGGAAGTCTCTAGAGCAGGTCTCCATATACTGTAAGAAAAAAACCTTAGTATCTGTGTGGGGTTAATGAGCGTTGTTTTTAAAGCCACTTCACAGTATTTCCCCGTCCCCCAAAACACTGGGAGCAGTGCAACAGCTGCATAACTCTGATTTTCCTCTAGGCATCTGGTCATAAGGATCATGTTCCCCTTCCTAAGCCCTCTGTGCATTACTGAAGTTGTGAGGCTCCAGAACATTTTTATGCCATATTAATCACACCACTACAATTCCGTGTCTCTTCCAGTGAGATATGGACTGCTTAATGCCACTTGTTATGATACATGTTTCCCAATGTTTCAATATCTCACAATGTAATAAATTGCAATAATTTCAATGTTTTGTTTCTTTTTTTCTGTTCTGTTTAATGTGCTTCGGCTTCCAGGCATATCAAGCAGTAATACTCTCTCCTGAATTTCTGTGCAACACAGAGTTCAGACATCCACTTAATATTTTCCAGTGCACAGAACATTAGAAACTAGGGGAAAGTTGCCTCTAAAACTGGGATTCAATGAAGTTTAGAAGCCGCACAATTCTCTCTCGCTCTATCCTGACATTTGCTGGAGGTTCAACATAAGGGAGAATGACCATCCTCTTCTGCAACATACACAATACATAAGGGAATAAATTTGTCGCTTTATGCTGGCCAAAGAAGCTGGAGGCAGCACAGGAGAGGTTCCCACATTCCTGAAAACCCACCATGAAGTAGCAATGGTGCTGCAGTTGATGAGGGGTTCCTTGTGGGTACCTAGGCTAAAGCATTTGCCCAAGTTATGTGCTCTCTGGGGCAGACAACTGTTGCAAGTGCTTATGAAAAGGAATAAAGTAAGAAGCAATATGAAATAAGGAGAGAGCAGAGATGCTTTGCCTAAGCAACTTTTAAAAGTAATACTCCTGAATGATAGTGCGCTACCTACATAATTTTTAAAATATGGAAGCCTAACTTATTTTTGTATAAGATCACAAAGTGGTAGCCCAAACTTGCAGACAAAGTTGAGAAATCTTGTATCTGATGACAGCAGATAATGATCTGGTACCTTAGAATAAGATCCTTGGCTCTCTCAGAGATTGGAACTTCTGGAGGGAATATTAGGGTCTCTTTCCAATTCATCACCTTCTTGTAAGTTTCTTGAGGAGTCTCTGAACAGAAAGGAGGGTAACCTGAGAAAGTTATGAAAGTTCTGATTAGTGATTAATGAAGTCCACATGCAGCTATCATCTTCTACCCTCTAAAATTTATTTTAAGGTCAAGCACCACAATTGCATATAAAAATCCAGATAAAAGTAGCCAAGCAGAAGAAAAGCAGTATTATATATAACATACTATTCAGAAGCTAGGTGAGGGGCAATGATCCACAATATCATATTTTTTATTCTTAGATACATGAATAGTTCTTTCTTACCGATTAGCATCTCATACATGATGACCCCAAGTGACCACCAGTCACAAAGCTTATTGTAGCCTGTCTGCATAAAGACTTCTGGAGCAATATAATCTGGAGTTCCCACTGTAGAGAAGGCCTGTAATCAAACATCATCTGTTACACATTTTCTGTTGTATCTTATCAATGAGCACAGGGAATATCCAGAAAAAAATGTGTGGAACAATGACTTCTGCAGTCATTATTAATGAACAAGTCTGCAAACAAATTTGTGTCTCTACTTCAGGATGCTGGAGGGCAATGTGATACTCCGGCCATAAACAAAGCCCTACTATGCCTCCTTTGCTGCCATGAAATTATGATTTGAGCAATCTAAACCAACGATGGGGAACCTCTGACCTGCAGGCCAAACGTGTCCCTTCCCCCACCCAGGTCTCCCCATTTCGCCTGCCAGGCTGTTTTGGGAAAGTCAAAATTATATTAAAATGTCAGTTGTGAGGCGAGTAAGGGTGGGGCTTCAAAGGAGCTTAAATCGAGCTCTCAATTGTTCTTTTTATGAAGCAAGGAGTGCTCCCAACCAAGTGCACCTTGCTCAAGTTGGAGGAAGCAGTGCTACTCTTTGCAAGCCTCCCCATACTCCCCCTTTGAACCCCTGACATCTGGAGTATAAAGCAGTCATGTGGCTTTTAAGCCTCCCTGCAACTGCCTGTTTAACCCTCCAACATCACTTGGGAACCCTGCACAAGTAATTTCGACAGGAGGGAGACACAACTTGCCTACCAATCGTGTGCCATAGTGATGACATGTGACTGACAGTTGGGCAATCCCACCTGTCAAATCTGGCCTGCAAAACAAATCCTGATAAAGATCAGGCTGGTGGAGCCAAAAAGTTTCCCTACCCCTGATCTAAGCCTTTGGTTACATTTGAGATCCCTTCCAACTCTATGGTTCTATTTCCCTAGATGAGAACAAGTGGCGGAGACAAAACAAGTATGCATTACATACTGATTTCTCAGCAGGATCTTCAAGGTCTTAAACACAAAGTATGACATGATCTCTACACAGAGGGAAGAATCTCTAGACAGAGCAATACCTACCAGCTGCCGCCTGTTTCTTTTCCAAGTTTCTGCTTTCCTTTTGGAGTTCATGTTCTGAAAAGCTAAAGATAGAAGACAGGTAGTAATATTATTAGCTTTGCGTTTAATGGCTCTGTTTCAATGAAGTGTTGATGAGGTTTACTTTTTTGTACAATAGCTCCCTACTTTTAACATATTCCCCTGAATCCCACTATGCTCCCTCTCCCCACCCCATACAACCCAGAAATGTGCATGTGTACATGAGAGGGTGAGTATGTGAAAGAGAGCTAGAATAGCACAGTAAAAATAAATAAAAGTTATATGTGACCGACAGCAAGATGAAAGTTCAGCATTCATTTGCATACATTTCCAAATTGGCTCCATATTTATTAAAGTGGATGTGTATTATTCCTTCTAGTTACAGACAATTTATTCTTTGGTGGCTACATTTAAAATCTTCAGTAGATACCGGTATCTATCTTGCTTTGCATTTCTGCAAAAGCAGTATTTTGAGGCCTCCCTCAGATATCATTTAGCAGCAGTCATTCCATCAAGCTGCAGCAGAGGGAGAGATGAGCCTACAGAGTCATTTCATCAAGTCCGCTGAGATTGCCAGTGCCATTTGGCTCCCCTGCAACTGTTTATACTCAAGCTCGTCATTATAAGAACTCCGTGTAATTTTAAGAACCGATTATCAAGCTTGCTTGTTTTCTTCTCCCCTCTTTGTCCCATTTATCATTTTGATTCCTGTCTTAAGACTGCAAGGCTATCAATACTTCTGCCAAGCAACAAGCTCAAAAGAAGTTTTAGGTACAACACAACTTACTGAAGTCACTAGGAAGGTTGTGGCTCAAATTTCTATAGAACTCTGTTCTGTGTGCTTTCTTAAGTCCAGTGCAGAGACCAAAGTCGGATAGTTTCACATGGCCCTACATGTCAAGAAACAAGCAAAAAATAAGGAGATACAAGGCAACCTCATTTTTAATTTTTTTTATTTAACAAATTTTATATAACATTTTATAATTTAAAAAATCCTTCCAGTAGCAACTTCTTGTTGTTTAGTCGTGTCTGACTCTTCGTGACCCCATGGACCACAAACTTAGTCTCCAAGGTGCTACTGGAAGGAATTTTTTTTATTTTGTTTCGACTACGGCAGACCAACACGGCTACCTACTGTACCTGTAACTAGATCTAAGGAGTTCAGGTACTGAATGTTTGACCATGGTCTTTAAAGCCTGAACTGGCCTTGATTTTAAGAGCAGGTTTCTAGCAAGATAAAATGACTATCTGACCAACTCATTCAGAGCCTTGGGTAATTGTGGCCAAGAGAGCTTGGTGATACATGCTGTGCATGAATGGAACTATTCACTTAAGAAATTTTGAGAATATGTACAAGAAGCAGGCGGACAACAACAAAAACAACCAAAATAAAATGTCATGACTCTTCTTCAACACCCAAAGCATGAATGCCAGGAATCCTAACTAGAACTCCATAATTTATTTCTCTAGTCTGGCTGGTGGTATGGGAAACACATGCTATTGAGGTCTCCTGGGTTTTGGATTTAATAGAGGTACCTTCTTCTGGCTCATGCATGACATACCACACATTACTGTGGCAACAAGGTCTCTGAGCAGGTCATTTTATGCATCTAAGCTATTTAACACTAGTCTCCCATTTCTGTCCTTGGGGTTTCCAAAGTAAATTAACACAGCAGTAATAAAATATGAGATCTCTGCCTTGTGTGTTTATTTATATTGTTTTCAAACCTATCTTTATTATAGAATCATAGAACTGTAGAGTTGGAAGAGACCCCAAGGGTCATCTAGTTCAACCCCATTTTTAATTGTATGATTGAAAATCACCTTAAGACGTCTGTAAAAGGGGATTCATAAATTAATAATAATAAATATTTTTAATAGTCCCTGAAACAACTTACAGTAAATATTCATACCTTACTGTCTAACAGGAGATTATCTGGCTTGATATCACGATGAATGAAACCCAGCTGGTGAATTGAATCTATAGCCAGCACAGTCTCTGCTATATAAAACTGAGTTTCTTCTTCTGTTAGGGTATCTTTTTTCATCAATAATGTCATCATATCACCTGCATGTACAGAGAACAGGAAATGAAGATAAGTTGTATTCAGTTTCTTTGTAATGCCATATCTGGTTGTCCTTTTAGCTTGGCCTAAATTCCAAGATACACCATCTTCTATTCCAAGTCTCTTTTTCCTCAGAGCTATTTCATTTACTTCTTAAATAGCTACTTAGTCTATTTTCTTTCCTACACAGGCAAGGAAATAGCATCATAGACAGAATTACATTATGTCCTGGAAAATCTGCATGCTTTACTCCTTGCAACTGCTGGTAAAGGATTCTGAATTAGCCAAAAGTAGATGCCCATTCCATCATAAATATAGCAGCCTAAAATAGCAGAGTGGCCTTTTGAATATGCCCTCAATTTCACCAAGTTTCCTTCTAACAAGTTCATGTTTCTAATTTCCACATAAATAAACACAATTTTATCAAATTCCTGCATGAGTCAGCCTCAACTTATTTCTGTCAATAACAAGTAAAAATGAAAGTCTGGATATAGCTCTGAAAAGTTATTGAGCAGTAAAGTGGGTAGGTCATTTGGTTAAAACAGTAATATTCTCCCTCAAAAACTCACATGAACACCCTGACCAATAAACAATAAAGAGCAAAAGTCAACCTGGAGTGGAACTCCTTCACTATCAGTGGATTTCACATGCTCAAAACTGCCTTTCCTATAGTTTCACTATAGACTGTGGGTACATCACTTTAGATTGTGAATTGTTCAATACATGCTAATCAGTGATTAGTGCATTTCAAAATGGGGCATATAACTTGTCATGTAGTCAGCATTCACAATAATATCAAGCAGTATGAGATGACCCAGATGTTCAAAATAGTTACCTCCAGGCAGAAACTCCATAATTAAGTAGAGGTTCAGCTTATCCTGGAAACTATAGAACATTTTGACAACCCACAAACTGTCTGCCTCCACTAGAATGTCACGTTCTGCTCGAATGTGGCCAACCTGGAGATGGATACATTTAAAAAGAAAAAGAAAAAAAGAAGCAAGTTGCAATTAAAGAAATATTTACACAATATTTGCAAATGTTGCTCATAACCCAAGAGGTCCCCATATGGCAACTAATTTTTAATATTAGTTACATTTCAGATTGCAGAATGGTGCATGCCAGAAGCACAGGTGCTGCCCAGTCAAGTGAGTCAAGGTACAGGCAATGGGCTGTAAACCCATCCCAACTGGGAACAGGAAATGAAATTTTAAAATGAGCAAATCCCTCCCCTTACCACCAGCAGCCACTTAGTTAAGAGGGCTCAGCTGGGGCTGCCCTTGAAAAATGTTCAGAACTTTCAGTTAATGCAGGATGCGGCTGCTAAAGATTTGACCATCACTACATTTCAGAAAAGGGACCTGGCTGGCGCTGTGGTCTAAACCACAGAGCCTAGGGCTTGCCAATCAGAAGGTCAGTGGTTCGAATCCCCGCAACGGGGTGAGCTCCTGATGCTCAGTCCCTGCTCCTGCCAACCTAGCAGTTCAAAAGCACGTCAAAGTGCGAGTAGATAAATAGGTACCGCTCCAGTGGGAAGGTAAACAGCATTTCCGTGCGCTGCTCTGGTTTCATCAAAAGCGGCTTAGTCATGCTGGCCACATGACCCGGAAGCTGTGGCCAGTAAAGTGAGATGAGCGCTGCAACTCCAGAGTTGTCCGTGACTGGACCTAACGGTCAGGGGTCTCTTTACCTTTACCTTTCAGAAACATGTTACCCCTTTGCTATTATCAGCTGCACTGATGGTTGGTCTGTTTCTGAGTATCTAGGTTAAAGCCCACAATAGCTAAGGACAAGTTGTCTAAAAGCACTTTTTCTTCCCATTAGTCTCTCTGCCCTCCGATATCTTGCAAAGCCCTTGTATGCATCCTTTTATTGCCTATACCACCCACTATACAAGAATGCTTTTTGTGTCATGGCACCCGGTATATTAACTCTCTGCCCAGAAAGATTAGGTTTATATCCTGTTCTGCTAGTTTCCTGTTTGAAAACTTTTCTAGCAAGCCCTTGTTTTCAGTTTAGGTGTTTTTTGCATTTTTACTGATACTGGCATTGGCCTGGTTTGTAAGTTACAGTATGTCAAATTATGGCTAAGTGTGAACGAGGGAGTGTGTGAGTATTTAGAGGAAAGATCATGACCCCTTTGCTTCTCTCCTGGTCCTGCTGCTGTGCTATTCAGAGCTAAGCCATAGCTTGGCTTACGGCTATGTCCAAACCCAGGCCCACAGTTTCCAGACAAATGAGCTTCAGCCCATGTTTGTTCTTGGCTTACCACTCACGGTTTGTGGAGTGAGACAAACCCTTAGCGATGCGAATTCAAATTAAGAATTGGCTCTGGGTAGTGTGGCAGCAGCAGGACAAGGGAGGAGCAGAGCAGCTATGATTTTTCATCCAAGTTCCCACCTACTTTCTTGTTCATGCTTAGCCATGCCATTTGAAATGAGTTGTGGGTTTTTATATTTTATAAACTGTCTTCGTATCTCCATTTTAGAAGGAGAGAATGATTATAAATCCTAAAATAATTAAATATTGCTAGTGTGAAAACACTGTATCCATCAGCGCAAGCAAAAGGTTTCTTAATTTGCAGCTGAAGCCTCTAAATAGGTAAGTGCCTTCTGACAACCTCCATGTTGCCTTCATCAAAATTAATTCAGACATGGGATACAGACAAAAGTGCACTTCACTGGGACACATGCAAGTGGAATTTAAGTCAAAGGCTGAAATGGTTAAGGGAAGAATTCTGAATTTCATTTTCCTTCTATAGCATCATATTCATACCTGAACACACATGAAAATTGATCAGGACACATGTATTCAACTTTTGATGCTCAAAATTCTAACACAAGACTTACACCATGATCCCGTGGAGGCTTTCTATGAACAACCCCCATTAATTTCAAAGAGACTTACTCTTTAATAACTGTGCATACAACTGCAGTTTTTGCCTAATAAATACTAAATGCTCAATTAAATTTAGATAAAGATGGAGAGTTGGAACTACAGGTTCAAAAACATCTCATCCACAAGCTGGAAAAACTTAAAATCAAAGTTATCACATTCCATTTGGTGATTACAGAGTTTCTTTTTCCCGGAAGGTTCTCTTCTGCCTTCCATGCATTCCAAATTTTCCCACAAAATGATAATTTAAGATATCCCATCATGAGTCTAATGGTTCCAGCAGAAAAGAAGAACTCCACATTGCTTGCACATCCTTACTTTTGACATCTGCGCACTCTCATTAGGAATCAGTATTTACCTGCTCTTTTTCAAGCATATCTGCTTTCCGTAGTATTTTCATTGCGTACACATGCCCTGTATCTTTCTTCTGAACAAGCCGCACCTAGAAGTTGTGCAAAAACAATGCACATATTAAAACCCCTTTCAGCCATTTTGTTTAAGAAGAGGAGTTTGGATTTGATACCCCACTTTATCACTACCCGAAGGAATCTCAAAGCAGCTAACATTCTCCTTTCCCTTCCTCCCCCACAACAAACACTCTGTGAGGTGAGTGGGGCTGAGAGACTTCAAAGAAGTGTGACTAGCCCAAGGTCACCCAACAGCTGGGTGGAGTGAAGACAAGGACCCAGTTCCCCAGATTACGAGTCTACCACTCTTAACCACTACACCAGGCTGGCTCTTTAAGACAAACAGTTACAGAAAGGAGAATTAGGGGAGGAAAGTGCTCTGTTTTGGGGATGACTGGACAATATATTGAGCCTTCTGTACCTACCAGTGTAGTCTATCTAGTTTTCAACTGCTATGGAGCATAACACTATCTGGCATTGAGTCAATTATTATTTTTCCTTCCTGGCTAACATTCATGACAATGCTACCCTTCATAATAAATTACAATAAGAGATACGGTGAATACATATAACTGAGACAGGCCTAGGGTACACCCAAAATATTGGGATAATGGGTATAAATAAAGCAGATTATTATTACTATAGCACTACAGTGGAATAGAGCAACTTAGAAAAGGTGTAGACACAGGATATTAAGACAGTTAAGTTTGGAAAACAACAACATTATACTGTTAGCCATTAGATGATGTTCAGGAAAGCCAGTAAGATACTGCTGAATTCATTACCTGAATTCTGTAAATAACTACACTTCATTTGGCCAACTGTGTTCAATGTTAACAAATCAACTATTTCCAATTGTCCATTACCTTAAGAAGATTTTCAAATTACTAACATCTTTTTCCGAAGTGTAGAAACTACTTTTATTGATGGGATACTTGCCCTGAAAGCAAACTCTGTGTATTTGCATTTAATAACTGGGTGATAAGAGGAACCCACAGCTGTTTGGTGGTGTTGGAGGGTCAGACATTGGCTGTCTATACTATATGCGGATTATACCCACCTCTACCTCTCTTTTAAATCAGAACCAGTGAAGGTCCTTTGTGAGTGTCTGGAGGCGGTTGGAGGATGGATGGTGGCTAACAGATTGAGGTTGAATCCTGACAAGACAGAAGTACTATTTTGGGGGCACAGGAGGCAAGTGGGTGTGGAGGTCCTGAATGGGGTAACTGTGCCCCTGAAGGACCAGGTGCACGGACTGGGAGTCACTTTGGATTCGCAACTGTCCATGGAGGCGTAGGTCAATTCTGTGTCCAGGGCTGCTGCTTACCAGTTTCATCTGGTACGCAGGCTGAGACCCTATCTGTCTGTGGACTGCGTCGCCAGAGTGGTGCATGCTCTGGTTATCTCTCGCTTGGACTATTGCAATGCGCTCTATGTGGGGCTACCTTTGAAGGTGACCCAGAAACTACAACTAATCCAGAATGCAGCAGCTAGACTGGTGACTGGGAGCAGCCGCCGAGACCACATAACACCAGTCTTGAAAGACCTGCATTAGCTCCCAGTACGTTTCCAAGCACAATTCAAAGTGTTGGTGCTGACCTTTAAAGCCCTAAACGGCCCCGGTCCAGTATATCTGAAGGAGCGTCTCCACCCCCATCGTTCTACCCAGACACTGAGGTCCAGCGCCGAGGGCCTTCTGGTGGTCCCCTCGCTGCAAGAAGCCAAGTTACAGGGAACCAGGGCCTTCTCGATAGTGGTACCCGCCCTGTGGAACACCCTCCCACCAGGTGTCAAAGAGAACAACAACTACCAGACTTTTAGAAGACATCTGAAGGCATCCCTGTTTAGGGAAGGTTTTAATGTTTGATGGATTACTGTATCTTAATATTTTGTTGGAAGCTGCCCAGAGTGGCTGGGGAAGCCCAGCCAGATGGGCGGGGTATAAATAATTTATTATTATTAGTCTTTCATTTTGAACTCTTACCTCTCCAAATGCTCCTCGGCCTATTACTTTTAAAGATTCAAAGTCTTCCAACCCAAGTCTTGTTCTTTTTAGACGCAGAAACTCTGTTTCCTTTCGGGCGTGTGCTGATCTTCTCATTCTTTTCTAGTTGTTCAAAAATGGAGGGGAAAGGTTAATGTCATTTCTTATTTTTTAAAAAAATAAAAAAATCAACAGCTAAACCAGAATCATTCACAGCAAAAGCTTGTTATCTTTACTCTG
The DNA here is from genome assembly GCF_963506605.1 of Zootoca vivipara. Taxonomy (NCBI): domain Eukaryota; kingdom Metazoa; phylum Chordata; class Lepidosauria; order Squamata; family Lacertidae; genus Zootoca; species Zootoca vivipara. Next base: position 50,468,138 of record NC_083282.1, on the reverse strand, counting down.
GTCTTTGACACCTAAGGTGCATATTTTTAGGACTCTCCCTTCTTTTTGTGGCTGCATTCCAAAATTGTATGTTTCTAAACTATTTTTAATGTTGTATTTTAAATTGTTGTAATCCGTCCTGTGACCTTAGCATGAAGGGCAGGTAATAACTTTAAATCATTTATAATAATAGTAATAATTTAGGGGTGATGGGAAACAAGCACCAAGAAAGCCAGTTTCAGCATATGTAATACCTCTTCATCTTTTAAGCCTTCTTCTTCCATAACCTTTTCTAGCTTCTTCTGTCTGGAAAAAAAAGAATAAAGTTTTTGAATGAGGTCTCCATAAGTTCATGCATACAACTTCAGCACAGAATAGAGCTGCCAGGAATTGGAACACTGAATTCCAAGGCTTCATTTCTTAATGCACACAGCAATCAAGATAAACACCCTGCTTCTGCTTCAACTTCTGCAAAATGAACAGGAAATTTGCTCTTATCGTGCATTTGCATCATACAAATTAAGTCTTTTGTAAAGAAAAGGGGCACAAAACAAGAGCAGAGTTTAATCATTTATAATAAAAAGGACGTACAAACTGATTGCAGGGTGAGCAACTTCTGGAAGGTATCAAGACCTGATTTAGATCAACCATCAAATACCTTACTGCCAGGTCAAGGTGCGTCTGTGGTGGGAAAGGGCTCACAGGAGATAGCTGGCAAAAACAGAGGCCACATCATCGCAGCCAATCTAATACCCAATCCATAGTGCACAACACAACTGCATTTGTCACTGGGTGGAGCAGTAGAACGTAAAAAGTGGGAAAGACTTCATTTCTGCATTAACCTCACAGAATTATAGAAGAAAATAAGCATAGGAATTTCATTAAACATATAAAATGACATTTTAAACACTATAGAGAGCTTCTTAGACTATAAACTACTTCCATTTCTATGAAAATGATCAGTCTCTTCAATTCCAACCAACCTGTCAGCTTAATAAACCTTTAGTTATTCTGTATGTGCAAATAAAAAGCTGGATAAATTTAAGGAGGATATAGAAGGGAGTAGATCTGATGCATTTTAGTAAGGCCTTTCAAGGAAATTGCTCAAAGACAATGTATTTCAAAAGAACTGAAACTCCTTACAATAGAATTCTGAGGCAAGGGTTCCTGTGAGCTTCATGCAGGTGGTCTTCAGCATGTCCACGTTAAATTATTACTGTATGTTGATTTTAAACTGTATTGTATTGCTGCTTCTTTTATTATATTTTACTGTATTATAATTTGAATTCCATAGAATGCAAATTGTAATACAAAAAAATACAAGAAATAAAAAACCAATAAAAAGACAGCATCTAGCACAGCACATTACAAATTATACAACAGAGGGGGAAAACATGAAGCACCCCCCCCCCCCTCAAGATCATCAGCAAACCTGAAGTGGTCCCCCAATAGAATCCGGGGTGGGGGAAAGGAAACACTGTTCCAGGGTACCAGTCAAGCACACACAATCAAATGTACCTCACGGTTAGAACTATAGAATTGTAGAGTTGGAAGGGAACCCAAGGGTCATCTAGTACAACCCACTGCAATGCAGGAATGTTATTCCATGTGAACTGGCAGCATATCCTAACAAAGATTTCACATGGCTGGATGTCATAGGAAAAGACTGGCAGCAGTGAAAAACTATTTCTATAACTGATCTTCTCATTGATAAGCTAATAAGCTTTCAACTACAACATCTAGAGAGACGCTGGTGTAGTTTCCCCACCAAGTGAAGGGAAACGGGTAACCACTAGAGAGGTGCGTTTTTCAGCGGTGGCTTCACCTTCAAGGACCTATGTTCCAACTGGCATTCAACAGAATGAAGAGAGGGGTGTTTGTTAAATATTTCAAATAAGGGAAAGCTAAATTGGAACAATGTTTTTATGCATTAATATATATATATATATTAATATATATATATTACTGAGCACATTTGACCACTACTTGTAGCAGGAAGTAGTTAATATATTTTACAGATAAATATAAAATACAATACTTAGAAGGGAATGAAATCCAGGAGGGAGTAAAATGTGTTTTGAGAGGCTGCTTTTGATTATAGTACACAGTAGAGCCAAGCGCATTTCGCAATAAAAACTGTTTATACTGGACACACTGAAATAAAAATAAAACCTAACACTAGAGAGAGAAAAACAACTTTCAGTCCAGGAAAATGCTGCTACTAGTTTTCATCAAGCATCTGCAACATATGCCTTTCTTGAAATGCACAACAAGAGGATAGCATGGGCACTGAAATATATGATCTGAAGTATTTTATTAAAGGCTTTTTGAGGACTTAAAAGTGTTATCAAAACTTCTAGCAGGATAAGATGATCAGTGTATTTGTGGCATCCATTGTTTCTTAAATCTTGATACAGTATAAGGAAAATAGCATTACTTCCGTTTTCATGCAGCTGGGATATTTACCTCATTTCTCGTTCCTCATGCTGCGCAATCAGATTACTGTAGAAGTTTTCTAATGTCACCTTTGTCATTGTAACTCGCTCCTTGGTGTGGTTGCTCATAGATGAACAAGGTGCTGGGCCAGTCATCGCCATGGTTCCTGGAAGAGAAAAATTAGAAAATATATGTGATCCTAAACCTTGAAGCAAGAAAACTACACTACATGATGGCTTAAATTTAAATAAAGGAGCCAGTTTTAAAATGAACAAAAGCTTTGCAAAACACAATATGCCCAAACTGGAAGCTACAAATGTAAAATGCCACAATGTTGCAAAATAATTGTACAAGTCAGACTTCCTGTTTTTCTACATAATTTATGAACAAGGAGGAAAGAAATATGATAACTATTATGTCTCTGAATGACATTTTCAGGTTGCATTAAAAATGTTAAGTCTCTTATTACTTTCATCTCGTCAATTAAAATTCTACCAACATGTCTTAAACCAATCATAGTACGTATTTCCATGTAAAAGTATTTACAAACACAGCACAAGCCACATTTATTTCCTTGGAACTTGCTTCTATTGAGTAAGAGACAATATCTGCAGGGCTGTCCACAAAGACTGAGCAAATTTGTTTCTGTTGCTGTAGAGTCAGGGAAAGGGAATATTGATTACACTTTGGAAAGAAGGATTGTCCTGACCATATGAACTGCTGGACAGTGGAACAGGCTGCAACACAAGGCAAAGAACTGTTGGAGGTTTCTAAGCACAAAATGGATTGCCACCTAGTTATCACAGATAACTACAGTAGCTGATAATATACCTAAGTAGAAGTGGACTAGATGGTTTTTAATCCTTCCAACTAAGATTCTAATCAGGAATTTTCAGCTCAAATTTACTTGGAGATAAGTCCCAGTGATTTCAATGGGGCTTACCTCCAAGCAGTATTTTTCCTTGTATGACAGGAGAAACAAAAGTTTCTGTTCCTATTTTCTTCACAGTGTAACTAGCTGACCTAGAACCAATTAGCTCTTGCACGCTTGCTTTAGTTGTTAACAATTGCAACTGCTTTTAAAACCTTCCCAATTTCATCAGAACTTCTCACCAAACTAACCAAAGGTTATATAAAATAATTCTTTAAACTAATTAAAGTGAGTATTTTGCTCGCATGGCTCTTTGAATGCAATCATTTTATGGTGCACTCCCTTCCAAGAAAAGCTGTACATAATATAAATTATCTCTCTTCGTGATACTAGGCAACTGCAACTCCTTTTTGCCAGTTGAAATTTCCCATTTAAAAAATTATCATCATCCCCAAGGACCAGAGTGTCACTATGGCCCATCTGCAGTGTACCTAGCCTATCATGCCAGTTACAGGATCATGCCGCATGACACAGCCCTGGCTTCCCACAAAATTTGTTATGGGTGTTAAGGGTTGTTAGGAAGACCCCTGTTCCTCTCAAGGAGCTACAGTTCTCAGGATCTCTGGGAATTGTAGCTTTGTGCAGGGAATAGGGGTATTCTAACAACTCTGACCATGCTTAACAAACCACAATTGCCAGAATGCTTTTGGGGGAGATCCACGGATGTTTTTAAGTGGCACGGTACAGCTTTAAATGTACAACACAGGTGGGGCCTACTAGAATTCAAAGCGAAGTCTTCCCCTATGCATTCAACGCACATTTCCCCCCAAAGAATCCTGGCAACAGCAACTTACCCCTCCTAAAGCTGCAAATTCCCAGTACCCTTAACAAAATACAGTTCCCAGCGCTTGGGGGGCAGGAAGGGGCAAGAAATGTGCTTTTTACATGTAGGGCTTATACAATGACTAGAATCCCAGGAGACTTAACTATAAGGAGCTGCTACACTCCTAGTCACATTTACCCGGGAGCAATTCCCTCTCCTCAAGTAAGTCAGCAAAAGCCTCACTCGCCAGCAGAAACGACAAGGAGAAGATGAAGAAGGAAAAACGAGCACGAGGTCCATTTTCCACAGAAGTTTGCGAGGGGGAAGAGGCGAGCAGGTGTAAACAGAGGAAGGAAAGGCAGAGTCAGGCGTCACGCTAAAAACCTAGCAGGCAGGAATCTATGTGGTCAAGAAGAAGATGGTTTTTTTGGGGGGGGGAGGCAGGAGACTCAAGAGGAGGAAGGAGGAGGAGGAGGAGGAGGAGGAGGAGGAGGAGGAGGAGGAGGAGGAGGACGGGGCAACTTGAGGCGTCTCCCCTCCCCTCTGTGGATGCTACGTACAAAAGTACCTACCTGGCAAGAGGGGGCGGGACAGGATGGCGCCCTGGGAGGCAGCTCAGCCTGAGGGGGGGGGGGAAATAACTTTTTTTGGGGGGAGATTAAGAGCAAAAACCGGAGGAAGAGACGCTTACCACCAGACCCCCTTCTGGGAGCGGCGCCGAGGAGCCCCCGCCGTCCAATGCCTTCCCAGCCGACAAACACCGCAGAGAGACTGGGAGAAACAGTTCCCAGAGGCCGAGCCCCGCCCCTTGCTCCCCGCTCAGTCCCCCCCAACCCCAAAGGAAAGCTGGAGCCCGCGACCGGACAAGCGCCGACTGGAAACTCTGGCACAGCCCGCATGCGCAGAAGAGCTCTTTCTCTCTCCCGGCCGCGGCGCCGCCCTCTTCAAGGGGCGAGGCTCGCCTGATGGACCCGTTCCCCGCCCGCAGCCCGAGGAGGCGGGGCCGCCGCACTTTTGCCTAGCCTCCGGCGCTGCGCATGCGCCGCCTGCCGCTCTAGCGCCTCGGCGAGCGGGCCGCGAAGTTCGTGGCTGCTGCGAGCTGCTCCTTCGGCGTATGAGGAAGTTGGCAACTGTTTCCCGGGCGGCGCAAAGCGGCCTCCTCCTCCGACTCGCCCTCCGCTTGCTTACGCGGAAGTCAACGCGGCACGAGGGCGTTTGCTCCCAAGTTAAGGGGAGGGTTGCGGTTTTTTAACAGTTTTGCTCAGAAGTACTTTGGATTCCGCGCTTAGAATCGCACTGCGCGGGTGTTCTGGACTGTCACCGTCGAGCCTGGGCTCACGCACGTTTATTTAGAAGGAAAATATCTGTTCAAGGACACTCCACCCACAGAGCTCCCAGTTAGGGATGAATCGACGCTTTCATATATGGAAAGCAAGTCAGGAAGGCTCGTTGGTTCCTCAGGGTGTTTTTCCACAATCCCAAATCCACATAAAGATTGTACAGTATTACAGTAATTTCAAAAGATCCGAGAGTTCTTATGCTGTCTTTTCAAGAGACAGGAACCTGCCTTGTTCCTGATCATTGCACAGTACAGTTCTTGCATTTGGCTTTTCTCTGCTTTTCCAGACATTGGAACTGCACAAATGGGGAAATAGTGATGCTCACTAGTTTTATCAGATCGCACCAAAAACGTTTGCTTTAATTGCTTGTATTGTGGCACTGTAAAAACGCCATATGCCAGGTTTATCCGGCATGCACTCTTGTGGACTTTAGCCTACTTTGTCAGACGCCTATGCCAAAACAAAACTGTACGTAAAGTGCCCAAAGACTTGGTTTTTCCTGCAAGAGGCTAGCTTGGCCACCTCTGTTGAATTTTTAAAAAACATGCAGTTCTTTAAAACCCATTTCCAGAAGAACAAAGGGCAATAGTTTACTTCAGCTCTCTTTTTGTCCTGATGATCTATCTTCTGAGACAGGCACTTGAGGGAAGAACTCTAGACAATGGATTTATGCAACTACTGTAATAGAAGACTTGATACATATCATAAGCCCTACTCTGTGTCTACTAACCCTATGAAGAACCTCTGGTCCCTACTCGTTAATATCCATGAATTGAGGAAGTTGATGCTCTAAAGACTAAATTTTGAAACAAGCAACCATCACTTTATGGTTCAGCTGAGGTGTGTATTTGAGGCTTCAAGAATAGCAGTTGCAGGAAGCTGAAGGCATGGGAAACCAAACAGGTACTGTAATATGCATAGCGTGAAGACACCCCTGCCGCTTCTTGGGTGTAAATGTGTAAATGTGACTTGAAGGGGAATGCGGAGAACAAATTTGCTGTGTTTTAAGCTGCTAATATGTACTGTATATAGCCTCAGATGAAAATTCCAATTCTACTTTTAAATCCACTTACAGGTTGATATTATAACTCAGATGAACAGTGACAGCAAATTGTACATAGCTGTGGAAGTCCCTGTTGCTGCCAACATAGCTATCCAGTGTTTTTTCATTTTAATGGCATTTAAAAACTTTTCCATTTTCTTCAAAAATGCGTAAGCTATTAGCAAAATATAATCTTGCTTTATTTTATTTAGATTTCCAGCATTAATGATATACACCATTTTGATAAATTCCATGCAAAAAACATATATCTTAATGTGTTCCATAACACTGAGGATGGACAGTTTGTTTAAAATGGATCACTGTAAAATATGATCTATCAACATTTCATCATTATCAAAGGATTAATACAGCTTAAGCGTTATATTTAAAGTAACTGAAACCTTGAATGTTTTCAGTGAACCGATTAACAAAGCTATAGCAATACTACATATGTATTTTAGCATTTGTACATATTGTTTAACATATTATTATTAAATATGAAGGGCAAAATGTGTTCTTGCCATTTATTACTCCTTTGGAATGTACAAAGGTGGCTTTGTATAACATCTCAGCCCTGCACTTTTTGACTTGGGAATAAGTCACACTGTGTTCAACGGGGCTTATTTGCTAATAATTGTATTTAGAATTTTGCATTCAGAATTTTGTATATGTTTCCCCAAACTAGTTTAGATCTGAAATATGGCATTAGAAACTAAGAAACCAGTCTCCTTGCTCATGACAAAAATGGGATGTGAAGGCCAGATCCAGCCTCTACTTATGATAGCCGTCAGAGATTTTCCAGGGGAAAATTGAGATATAAAATACAAATGTATTTGCAAAAGAAAAAAACAAGCAAGCTAGAAAAAACAAACTTGTCCCACATTAAGTAATAAGACGCTCAGGCAGAGTCCCCCCAAACAAAATCTGCAAGGTGGTTTAGTATCTGGTGCTTAGACAACCAAAATCTAACCAGTCTGCGACCTGCTCATGGCCAATCGTTGATTATACACTGAATGTCAGTGGTGTACAACAGAGCTTCATATTGTGCATCAGTATGAGCCCATTTTAAATTGTTACATTCACCATCTGTGTAATATGGTTTCTGTATTGTATTCAGGTAGAGTGACTTAACAGCACTGTCTCTTTAAGTGAAAGTTGACCCCTATAATTACCCACTTTCCTAGGATTAGGAGAAACCTGGATGCAGGGTTGTGTTTAGACTAGAGACTCCTCAGGGAGCTGTATTTAACCCACTTTTAATGCAATCTGCACCTCTTATCTATCATAGAATTGTAGAGTTGAAAGAGACCGCGAGGGTCATCTAATCTAACCCCCTGCAATGCAGGAATATTTTGCCCAATGTGGGGCTTGAACCCATGACCCTGAGATTAAGAGTCTGAGGCCCTCCGGACTGAGTCCAATAGACTTTGAACCTCTTCTGACAAAACCTTTTCATCCCTCTGGAAAGTGGGAACCCTCAGCATACTTCTTCCAGAGGTATGTAGTATCTAAAATATTTTGTTCACGCAGCTAACCAGTTACTTGCAACCAGTTGCTTCCAATTCCACAACTTCAGTATTTTTATGTTTATTTCTGTGGGCTTATAGCCGAAATAAAGATCTATCCACATCTTCAGAGTTGCAGCAGAATGTTTTTACATTTAAAAATATGTATATTTGCGCAGCTCTGGGGCTTTCCCTCCACCCGCCCCACAGCCAGCCAGCTAGAAGGGACGTCTCCCTTCTCCCTTGCTGGCTGTGGGGCGGGTAGAGGGAAAGCCAGCCAAACACTTTGCGCCCCCTCTGGCGCCCCCTCACCCCTGCCGTTCGAGGGGGGGAGGGGGTCAGAGCAGCCCGATTTTGGGGTGATCCTGGCGCCCCCTCGCCCCTGCCGGTTGAGGAGGGGAAGGAGGGGGTCGGAGCAGCCTGATTTCAGGCTGATCCTGGCGCCCCCTCACCCCTGCCGGTCGCAGAGGTGGAGGAGGGGGTCGGAGCAGCCCGATTTCGGGCTGATCCTGGCGCCCCCTCGCCCCTGAACGACCATGGCTTTCCTTGCCCCACTGTGGCCCCTCCCCTCCCGTGCCTTGGCCCCGCCCCTTGCCCCTTGCCCCCCCTAATTTTGATCCTGGCTACGCCCCTGGGTGGAAGCAAGAAATGCGTATAAGGGACAAAGAGTGAATACTTTCCACATACCCCAGCAGAACCTGCATGCACAAATACACAGATACCTCAATAATATTGTTCAACAAATGCAAAGGAGTGAAGTAGCAATAATAATATATAGCCCATGGCAATATTGCTAAGAGTTATAAAATATTTGTGCTATCTAGAAAGGAAACTTTTAAGCCCTGCACATTCCTGTATAATAATCGGAATAAGGGGGGAATGTTCTGGCCCTTAGTGAAGCTGCCTTTCAACAATGCGAAGGAGTAGTAAATGGCACAAATGCACATTTTCTTTGTTAATCACCTTTTCTTTTGATCTCCCTCAGTGTATATATCTCAAGTAGCAGATGGACTGCAATAGGTTCAGTCAGAAAATCTATGTCTGGGTGCTGGGATTTCTTTTGCCATCTTGATCTCCACCTTGAAATATGTCAGAAAGATCTTGCAGGTCCTGATTACCTTTTACATTCTTTAGATATTGCAACACATTTGTTTTCCTGAGGACAGCAAAAGGCTCTTCCTTCTCCAGCAATCCCAGCAGCAGTTGCTTCATCATTTCTAGAGACTCTTCTCTGCCAGTTCCATCAGAGAGATCGGAGAGGTCTTGGTTCTTTGGTGAGGTCCATACAATGTGTGCTTGCGGGATGTCCCTGCCCACGGCTGTGTGCACTCCTCCCATGGCTTGGTGGAGCCAAATCAGTCGGTTTAACTCTTCACGGAGATTTCCTTTATTATGCAAGAACTGGAATTCTGCCACTCCTCTCTTACTGAAATGTGAAAAAGCCAGTACTGTGCTTGAGAAGCAGAAACACATTCACAACAAAGCAAGAAAACATTTCAAATATATTAGTTAAAGATGAGGAAACCAAGATCACAAAGGGATTGTGTCCAACCTTGTTGAACTATCTGGTGCCATCTAACTGCTTGCAAAATTAGTGTATGGTATTCCTGGGTCTGAACCAGTGCTGACCACTTCAGACGTTTGACATCTGCATTTCTTATTTTCTTTGTAGAATTGGACTGATCAATGCAAAGTTGACAGTCCCCAAAGCCATGCAAGTCATTGTCCCACAGCTCCTCATCTGCCTTTATTCTAAATTCTTTAGGGCTGGAATCCTATAAACACTATCTCAGAATAAGTTCCATTGAACTCAGTAGGGCTTACTTCTAAGTAGGCATATATAGGATTGGACTGTAAGGCTACAATTCTATGCATGCTTGTTTTGGAATATGTTCCACTGAATTCAATGGAATCTGAATGTTTTCCAGTCTGAATTTGCACGGATGTTTCTTACTTTCCTGTCCCTTGCTAAGAAATCTTTTCATGGCTACCCTCTAGCAAATATTAGATGGCTTTTCAGTGTTGAACAACTTGGAGTTGTTTCAAACTGGGAAACCTAAAATTCAGTAAAGGTTAATCACTGATAGGTGCACAACCAACTTTAAACTAATATATGAAAAGACAGATTACTGTACAAGCATATCAGCATTGTCACTGTTCACATGGCTGTTTCAGGTTATTGCATTATAGTTTCTATCCAGTGACTTTTTTGCAGGATAAAACTAAGGTGGCATAGCTAGTTGTTATTCACAGAACTTGTCTGTTCATTATAGTACCACTGACCAAAGAGAGCCCACTGAGGGCCATACTTGGGAAAGGATCATAAGTCAGTGGTAGAGCACATGATTTGCAGGCAAAACATTCAAGGTTAAACAGCATCTGCAGGTAGGACTGGGAAAGACTCCTATCCAGTTGTGGACAGCATGGATGAGGGTGGCACCTGACCTTCCAACATCTGTGTTTGAGGGGTAGAGTGGCATAGAGGTCAGTGCGGTGCAAACACACCACCAAATGCCTCTGATTGGCTCTGCCAGTGCATTTGTACCATGCTGACCTCCCCACTACCTCACCTCTCCTGCCTAAAACCTTGGAGAGTGGTTAGGGCTGCCAGTCAGTATATAGAGAATGCTTCGCTGGATGGACCAATGGCTTGATTCATTATAAATATGCTCCTGTGTCCTATGCTAGACATGATGATGGCAGTCACATTTGTTCATTTGTTCATTGTGCTCCACCTTTGCAATAAAGTTGTGGTGTACTCCCTGCTCCATAAACTCGGCTAGGAGAAAAGTGCCTGGACTGATGGAGTGCAGGGAGGTAAAAAAGGGGGGGGAGTCATATTTCCTGATCCATGCACCCATTTTCATGCCAAGACTTCCACATACTTTGGCCTGTTTCCGACATAATGGGAAACCATGATTTCCTACTCCATGAAAGAGTACGAGTCTCGAGTTTCTATGCATCTCTCTCCCGTGGCCACAAGGAGATTGGAAGCTTCCATTTTTAAACAAGCCGCAGTTCCTCTTTATGCCCAGGCTGAAGAGATTGTAGAAAGAGGTACTAACCTTATGACCAGCAGACCATGTGAGCCTGAGGTTCATGTGGGCTCACTCATGTGGTGAGCAACTGGTTTCCCATTATATCTAAACCAGGCTAATATATGTGAACAGGACAGACATGTGAATAACATACAGTTTGTAGCTGTCTTCATTGTTTCTGATTTTGCTATGGATTTGTGCTTTGACATGTTAAAAGAGGTAGCTTTCTCGCCCTTATCATCACTATCTAGGAATGAACAGAATATCTCTTTATGGTTTTTGAAACCATCTTGGAAAGCTCTAACAACAGGAAGACTTTGCCCTTTCCCTGAGCTATCTTGTGACTTTCAGTACAGGATACTTGTTTTTAAAAGTATCTTTCAAATTTATCACATTTTAAAGAAAAATCATTTTAAAAATTACAAATGATGCTAAACATTTGTTTGCACGGTGATCTCCTTCAGAAAAATACATATTGTAAAGCATTACTGCAATGTTAACGTTTTACATCCAAAAGTCAACACAGTAAAAAAAAACAAAAAAAAACCCATCATATTAAAATAAAGCTTATCAAAAATTTAACTAAAAAATATTCTTACGTTTTTGTTTCTTGACATGTTGCAAACCAAACAAGAAAAAAAATGGACAAAAATGTCACCATCTGTAGATATCTTTGGGACAAAAGCATCTTCTGTCTTGTAAACTGTTAAACAAGAAGAAATAAGATGGACATTGAAATGCAACTTGCAACTATAACATATTCCACTTAAATAATCGATAGTAAAATTAAATCATAGTGGCAGATAGGAAGTATTGGCCTGAAATATATAATTTTTAAAGAAATATTATTCTTTGCCTTTTCATATTTACTATGACAACAAAAACCAAATAATTTGTATATTAGGATACAAAATTTGAACAATAGAAAACCATCTTTTAAATATATATTCCAAATATTCCTGTCATAAATATATTACTGCAATCTTCACTCAGGTTAGTATTGCCTATGAAAATCAATAGCATAATATGTATATAAAATTGTTTGCTTTTGGGGCGAACAAAACAAATATTCTGATCTGAACCAGAACTGGTTTTCAAGAAATATGTGAATACTGTACACAAAATACATCCTGAATGGCACAAGCCATTGGTTCAATTTTTCCAGTACTATAATCGCCTATTGACAGATTTTGTCAATAATATATTTGGGATATATTTGTATAGCTACATAGAACAGGCAATATCTTCATTAAATATTAGTTGTAAGAAAATATTTAACAGTGCAACCCTATACATGTCTACTCAGAAATAAGTTCAATGGGGCTTATATTCTGGTAAGTGTATATAGAGTTTTAAGCCCAACAGGTTAAAAATAGCAGTGTAATGTAGAGTACTTACTATTTCTCCTTGTATTGGAGTATGGTAAAGTTGATTTGTGGAGTCTTACTTGTTGCTAGCAGATCTCTAGTGAACCTCCTCCTGCAATGACAGTGTGCGCCTTCCTAGCTTCTTTTATAGTTGCTCTGTGGCTACACTTAACAATAGGTGTGAGCTGCGCATCATATTCTATGACTAAGATCTTTTCCTCCTTGTATAAATGAAAGATGTGCTTCTCCCAGAGATAATCAACCTTGGACAATAAAGTTTACTATTTGGCTAGTGATTAAGGCACCAGGACCTCCTGCTTTTGAAATATCTCTCATCCTGTCATTTTCATAGGATCGTAAAATCATGCTATGGAGGTTGGGATCAATAGCAAGGCTGAAGAATGTGAAACTCTTTATCACTGGGGGACTTATTCCAACCATTTTTTGCTGGATAACTTTTGATATAATTTCTGAATCAGCACCACATGTTTAAGGTAAGAATCAGCTTGATTTTTCTAGAAGGCAGCCGGAGAAGTGAAGAACTGAGCATATGAACAAGGCAAGGAGGAATCTTCCTCTTCTTGACATGTTATTGTCAGATTTTGAATTGGACCAGGATTTACAATTGCGCATGGTCACAATATGCCTTCAGTGTCTGGGCTCAGCCTGGAAATATGAAGTGGGATATTAATATATGTATACAACTAAAAATGGAGAAGCATAAATAAAACTTCCTGCTCAGTAGAAATTAAAGACATGCTTCACACAGCCCACCCCAAATTTAAGGTTGGTAATGTTTATCAGTCTTGGTTGAACCATGGTGGCCTCAAAGGCAAACAAATACTTAGGCTCCTCCCAGCAAAGTCTCCAGTGTCACCAACAGTAACTTGCAACCTGACTCAGGACATCACGGTGGTGCAACAGGATGGGGCCTTGCTATTATACATACAATACTTTCCTCAGATGCTGCATAAGCAGATGTCGCTTCCCATCCACAGATCAGAAATGTGTGGAGATGGGGCATAGCTAGAGTCAGAAGATGCAGGGCTGCGAGGGCTCACCTGAATACTATCCCAGCGGTGTTATCTCGGCAGGCCTGTTCTTCTTTCAGCTTTGATATAAGGCAGGAACCTGCTATTCTGAACATCAGAACCGATTACAGGTAGGTAGCCGTGTTGGTCTGATGTAGTCAAAACAAAAAAATTCCTTCCAGTAGCACCTTAGAGACCAACTAAGTTTGTCATAGGTATGAGCTTTCGTGTGCATACACCCTTCTTTCAGATACACTGAAACAGAAGTGTATCTGAAGAAGTGTGCATGCACACGAAAGCTCATACCTATGACAAACTTAGTTGGTCTCTAAGGTGCTACTGGAAGGATTTTATTTTATTTTATCAGTACTGATCTTACATATGTGCCTTTCAGCCTTGCACATAAAAAAAGAATTCTGTTGCCTTCATCTATCGTTTATTTGACACTCTCAGTTTTCCTTCTTTATAGTGGTTTGTCAAGTGCAGGGGCCCCCAAACTCGGCCCTCCAGATGTTTTGGGACTACAATTCCCATCATCCCTGACCATTGGTCCTGTTAGCTAGGGATGATGGGAGTTGTAGTCCCAAAAAACATGGAGGGCCAAGTTTGGGGGTGCCTGGTCTAGTTCCCCAAACCCCTCTTTCACCAAGAACTATTGGTGAGATCTTTATTCCTTGCCAAGGAAGTTCTGCATTCCTCCCATCACAGGGTTCTCTTCACAGATAAATAAATCACAGCTCTATTTTCCCTTGGTTCCTGTCCCCTTGCCCCAACCTCCACTCCACTGCCAGGTAAATGAGTCTGCTTCTTTTCCCAGTACAGTACCCTTTCAGAGCAAGTTCATGCTTCTGAAGCTTTTAGACCCACGTCAGTCTCTTCTCTATGGTAAAGGTGAGTTTCTCTGGGTGTATCTGAGGCCTGTCCCTCCTCTGCTGGCTGCTTCCTGCCTCTATAGTCCAGTGGTGAAGGCAACAGCATATGCATCGCACAGCCACCTGCAGCTGGGGCAAGTTCACTTCCATTTTGGCCAGTCAGCAGAGAGTGGACACCATCAACAGCCACTTGCAGTATTGCCTCTCAGATTTGGATTTCCAAGGCACCTTTCAAGAATTACGGCACAAATAAAATAAGACAATAGAAATGCAGAGCAAATAATATAATACCAGCAGCTAAGCAAGCCTGAACAGAGCCAGTACCTCACAACCTGGACTTCTGCTGACACAACAGGATTTCCTCTGTGCCTGCCCACTGCCCATCTACTCAAATGATTCCCAAAGTGTCCAACACAGATTCTGGGAGTGTGCAGGAGCTGAAAGGTGAGGGTGAGAGGGCAGGAATGCATGAGTGAAAGCCCATTTTGCTAGCACATGGACACCACTGAATGTCATATATCTTTTCTATGCAGTCATATTGGTATAGCTGTTTGTGCCTCATTGCAGCTACAGTTAAATGTAGGATTGTTTTCATGATGTCAATAACAAAAAGTAGTAGCAATGTACAGACCTAACTGGTTCTGCCTTGTACCATCTGCGGCTAGAATTGTTTATTTTGAGTCATTGTGTTCATCAGCTAATCACTACAGGCTTCTAGCTTTGTAACAACTCTGTTCCTGGCGTAAGAGCCATTTATTGAAAAGGTCAAAACTTGTAACCAATTAAAGATTTAAATAGAGGTTGCTAAATTGGTTGCTAAAATCTTGTGATCTCTTTTTAGTTTCCAGGACACCCAAAAAGTTAACATAAATGATGTTTCTGTCACAGCAGCGCTTCCTAGTTACGTGTTTCCAGGCTAATAAGCACTAGCCATAGCCAAGTCTAAAACATCTGATCTTTATGTAATTGAGGGGCAACTACCATTATCATAAGAACTATGATTCCATTTGTCTGAGCAAGTGAATGTCAGCCAGAGAAATTGAAAGATGCTCATTGAATGACAACTTAAAGCATTCTATCATAGACAAAGTGTGCTGCCATGGCTACTCAATTCCACTACCCTTGGGAAGTTGCATCATAGGAAATATTTCAGCAGCTCTACTTTTAGAGAATGGGTGTTGCATCCAGCAGCATTTTTAACTCCCACAGTTATGGAAGCTTCAAACTGTGCTGGCCTTCACTGAACAATAGTTACCAGATAGTTACAAGCTGGCTTCCAGTACTGAGTTCAAGAATATCCCAGGATTGGATAAAAGTGTCTAATGAAGTGGATCATATTGCAGAACAAAAAATCCATTCTAAATCCTAAACCTGCCCTCCATTTTTCTATTTGAAGACTCCATAAAGATGTGATTATATTAAGTGTGGCTAAATTCACCACAGAAAAGCTGTGGAGGATTTTGAAAGCAAACTTGAAGTTTGACCGGCGGCAGCAGCTCTGGAACTTGTGTGGCTTTGATGGAGAAACTGGCCCATTATGTGTTGGCATATCAAAATAATTAGAGAATTTCTATGCTATGCAAGTCAACTTTATTAAATAGTTACCAAAGGACATGAGTTCTAGTTACAGGTAGGTAGCCATGCTGGTCTAACATAGTCAAAAAAAAATAAAAAAAATCCTTCCAGTAGCACCTTAGAGACCAACTAACTTTGTCATTGGTACGAAAGCTCATACCAATGACAAACTTAGTTGGTCTCTAACAGGCACCCCCAAACTTCGGCCCTCCAGATGTTTTGGACTACAATTCCCCTCATCCCTGACCACTGGTCCTGTTAGCTAGGGATCATGGGACTTGTAGGCCAAAACATCTGGAGGGCCACAGTTTGGGGATGCCTGGTCTCTAAGGTGCTACTGGAAGGAATTTTTTATTTTTTATTTTGTTTCAAAGAACATGAGCTTTGGCTTCTGGCAATGTAAGGGAACTTGTAGCAGGATATTGTGGTTTGATATAATATACGTAATCAATGTTTTCTTATTTTTGAAATTGTATGTATCTCTAAATTGTTGATGCTTTTCTTTCAAATAAATAAAATGCCTCCCTTTCTCTGCCAAAATGTTTTGCATTTGATGTACATTTCAATGACCAGGTGCTTACCCAAGTTTCAGTTTCCTTGGAATGAGGAACAGCAGAGACTATGGTGTCTTTAGGATCAATGGTTTATTTACACATACAGTATACACCACCTGAGCTTGAGACAGAAATCAGGCATAGCTCTGTCTTCCAGCTTCTAGCTTACACCACAACTCTCAATTCTTGCTTTTGTCTTTCTAACTACCAGTGAGTCGAGTGGGGACCAACCCACTATTTGTTATCTGGCACAGAACCACTTCCTTTGTTACCTAATGGCACATACTTAGAGGGCCATTACCTCACCAGGAAGCTAACCTGGCTATTCCAGGAATTAGAAGGAAGGTCAGGCATACAACCTACCCCACCTAACTCATAAAATTATATTAAGAGCACATGACATGTCCAGCTTTTTACATACCATTCATGCGGGGGGCGGGGACGGGGGGAACTAGTTGCCTCCATATCCATGATATCTTTATAGGCCTTGTGGCCTCCTGGGGTTTTAACCTAGAATAACTTCAGACCACTCTACAACATAAAGCAGTCCTGTGTGGGTGACTAAATAGCAGAGGAGCTATGGATTATTCAGATAGAAAACTCTGGGGAAACAGGTAAGAAACCGGCTTTTATCTCCAGAAAAGCAAACAGGTTTCTTTGCTTGCCACTAGGTGGCAGACCGATAGGGTCACACATACGATGCAATCTTCCAAATGTAAGGATTCACAAAAGTGTACTTTTAGAAGTATAAGTCCCAAAGAGGAGGAAGGAGAGGTCACACAACAGAGCACTCAAATGAAAAGAGGATATTTCTTTCACCACATGGCAATAAGCCTGCAGAAAGGACCCTGTTTAAGATGCTCAGGGAATATTTTTTTCTTTCTGCCAAGCAACCGAGAGGGATTAGGAGGACACATGAAAAGGGGAACCACAGCTACGGTACACACTATCACAAATTGCTAGGACTATCCCATAATGGTGCCATACACAGGACTCAGGGTTGGGAAGCAGGTGATGGGATTTTGACCCGCACTAAGGAAAAATGGCCTCACTCATCTTTTGCATACCTGGCCAAAAACTGTCAGATTACAGGGGTGCCAACTTGAATAAAATATTTGGGGACCTAGGTAAGCCCTTCCCCACATAATCACATGATGGGGCACACCCACACTATTTGAATGGCAACGGCCATCAACTTTGTTTAGGGTGGTGCCCCCCGAAATATTCTCTGGGGGGGGGGCAAAGGGACCTCGGCCCCTAGGAGTTGGCAAGTAGCATCCCAAAACACTTTGCTCTCATCACCTCTCTGCACAACTTGCCAGCCAACGGTCTGCCTCATCTGTCACAGCAGGGGCAATAACCATCCCACACTTGCCTTTAGAGGCCTGCATCCCATCTAACCGAACACAGAATGGAGGTACCACTCTCTCTGACAGCATCAGATTCCTTGTCCTTCCTATTCCGAGGCCAGCTGAAGCCAGATCAGGTGTGGGAACGGGGGTCCCTATCTACCAACCCCTCTAGGAACAAAGTCACAGCACAGTTGGCAAAATTATAGCCCCTTTCGTACAGCACCTGGGATGGGCAACATTCCTCTGCAAAGGGAAAACATAGCTCTTCGGAAACAAGCCCCACTTTGTAAATCGTTAGGAGAAAAGAATCAGAACTGCGGCCGCCTTAAATTCCCTTTTAAGGATTAATGGCGATGTGGGTCCCCGTCCCCCCAATCCAGTGCGGGTTCAGGCTAAAGCTGAAGCGAGAAATGCCGCGCCTCTAAAAGAGGGAAACCCTTTGAGCTCATCCGGGAAATTTGAAAAGCGGTTGCATCGAAGTGGACATAGAGCAGTTGAGCGAAACCCCACCGGCTTTTAGGAAAATACCGGGACACCTCCTGCCCCACACGTTTCCACCATAAGCCCGGCCTCTTCCTAAGCCTCCGTAAGGCACTGTCCGCCGCGCCCCATCCATTCTTGTCCCCCCCCCCGCGCCCCACCTATTCTCTGGTTGCCACGGTGACACTGGCCCGGCCTACTGGGCAATAGGAGCAAGGCACTACTAAGCGAACAAGAAGCGTCAGGAAGGATCTGCTCCTTGAGGCGGAGCAGTCTCTCTGAGAAAGGGGGTAGGGTGCAAAGAACCGTCGATCACCGGAGAAGCGACGTGTGATTGGTGAGAATCCAGATCACGTGCTAGATGGGCAGGACGTATATAAACTCGGGGTGTGTAGCCGCCTTCCGCCATTTTGTCCAGTGCGACGAAGTGGGAGCGGCGGCGGAATCGAGTCTTGGCGGGAAAACGGGCGACGCAGCGATCAAGCTTGGTTGCTGAGGGGCGAGAAGCGAGGAAGACGGCGGAGGCGACCGGACAAAAAATATATATCATAAAACCGTGTAGCGGTTACTCGCGAGAGTCCGTCACACTCCTGGCCCGGCAGCCGGTGAGGGAGGGGCTTGGTCGGGATGGAAGGCCTCGCGGTTGCGGCAGCGGACAAAGAGCCGCCGCCATTTTGTGTGGTTGAATTAACGTCAGGTCTCCCGCCGGGATGTTGGTCCCGGGGAGGAGATGAAAAGGGAGGCGGACTGCTTGAGTGTGAGGGGCGGCGTGGTGGGTTTTATATGCGCAGGCTCGAGTCGAATTGAGGGAGAATTGTGAGGACCGGAGGCCGCCGTTATGGGCGGGAAACCGCTCAGTAGTAGGCGCGCCAGTTACCCAAGGCGTAAGAAGCCCCTTTCGTCTCCTCGTGAGCGAGCCTGAGGCCCAGTTCAAATCACCACAGGATCCCTTGAAAGAGGCCTGCTTTGGGGATCTGAACACAACACGCCCTTCCAAGACGAGTTGTCAACCCCTGGACGCCCTCAAATGGGGGAAAGGATCGACAACTCCTTTCTTATATCGCGATCTCTTAATTTTGACTTCACTCATGTGTTTCAAGGGCATGGAGTATGGGTCTTCAACATAAGATTATTAGTACTTTGGAACAATGGATTATATTTCTAAGTTCCGCGTTGTAAGTCAAGTCATCCGCACTGTATTTTCAAAATCGTGAGCCTGTTATAAATATCTTTTTATCCAAAAGGTTCCCTCACTATTTAATAAATATTATGAGCAGAAGGCAAACCAGTTTTTCTTTGCATATTTTTCAGAGATGCATCGTGATTCGTGTCCACTGGACTGCAAGGTTTATGTAGGTAACCTTGGGAACAATGGCAACAAAACTGAATTGGAACGAGCTTTTGGCTACTATGGACCACTACGCAGTGTGTGGGTTGCTAGGAATCCCCCTGGTTTTGCTTTTGTTGAATTTGAAGACCCACGTGATGCTGCTGATGCAGTCAGAGAACTAGATGGGAGGTAAAGATTCACTTACATTTGGGTTGAGCTTGTGTGTATACTCTGATCTATTAATGTAATATGCTGCTTTGATTGAAAAGAAATTGTCATTAGATTTATTATTTTCTTGGTCACAAATAGCCTGGCTTCTGTACCTGGAGATCTAAGAGAAATAGAACTGATTTTCTGTTGGGGGCTGGGGAGTAATTCATACTAACAGTCTGTTAGATTTGTGTGAAATGTAAACCATTTGATTGTGCAAGAAAAGTTTATTTTGAGTACAGTTTAAACATGTTGCATATTATTCCTGAGCTGCTAGATTTTGCACAGCTACACGTTTTGGAAACTGGTTGTGAGCTCTTGCGATTCTGAGTGCCCTGTTTCAAACATTTAATTATTATTTTTTAAATGGAAATACGCTCAACATTGCAGGCTCTTAATGGTTGATTTAAAAACATTTTTATTTTGACATCTATAAGAAGCCTGTAGCTGAATATGCGTTCTATATGATCAAAACAATTTTAAGTGCTGGCTACTTCTTAGGAGTGAAATACTGGTCCCCAGTCTAATTTTCAGTTAAGCAAAACAAAGTTAGACTGATTTTGTATGGTTTTTGTGTTGAAGAATAAATAACTAGGGAAATACAGGGGTACTAGTTGAAGTGTCTGGCTTAGTTTAATTGGGCTGTTAGATATAACGACTCTTCCCTTTTTCTCTTAGAACACTTTGTGGGTGTCGTGTCAGGGTGGAACTCTCCAATGGTGAAAAACGTAGTCGGAACCGTGGACCCCCTCCCTCATGGGGTAGACGTCCTCGAGATGACTATCGCAGGAGAAGCCCTCCACCTCGCCGCAGGTATTTAGGAGCAAAGAACTTGTATAGTAATGTTGGCAGTATTACCATTTGGCATAATAGACTTTTTTATAAAAACTTGTTTGTCTATACCTAGCCAGACACAGAATTTTAAAGCATTGAACATGTGTGTGTTAGAGGGATACATTGTGTTGAACACTGACTTTTATCCTTAGGTGTCTATACCAGTTGATAGTGCCCTCTAACACGGATTATCATCTTTCCTTCTGAAGTCTGTTCATCTTCTAGTCACTTTCTTTTTCTTCCCAGTACTCCAACTTGGTTTTTTTTTCTTTCTTTTCTTTACACCATTGTTGTAAACATTGCATACAACAGCTTGGCTTTTTCACCCACTCGAGATTTTTCCACTTTAGCACAATGATGCCAGGCAGGCAACTGTTTTTAAAATGCTGAAGCAATGAACAGTTGCTTAGCTAAATCTGACAATAGTAAATCTATTGAAGTATAACCAACTTTTGAGTTATGCAGGAATAAATTTCAAAATAAAGCAGGTTTTTACAAGTAATGCATTCTCTGACCCTGACAGATTGGTTGGGTGTTTATTAGTCATACTTAAGGTCTTTATTTCTGCAATGGCTGATTTTAGCCTGTTTCAGGTAAATAAAGTCCATACAAGATAAGAGAGTGAAATCTGTTCCCTTTCACTGTAGAACACAATAGGAGTATTTGTTAGCTAATAGATGGTTGTACTGATGGCTTGTTTTTCATTTTTTTATGCTTTTTTTGGTCC
Organism: Zootoca vivipara; assembly: GCF_963506605.1. Taxonomy (NCBI): domain Eukaryota; kingdom Metazoa; phylum Chordata; class Lepidosauria; order Squamata; family Lacertidae; genus Zootoca; species Zootoca vivipara. The sequence goes on along the minus strand of NC_083282.1, from coordinate 50,446,772 downwards.
ATCTATTAATAAAAATGAACCCGTTACAGAGTCACCATCATGTCTCTTCTCACCACCCTCTGAGTCTGCATTAGCCAGTCAACTAGCCCTTTCAGCGTCATGTGACCAGCGCGCCCCATTCAGCTTGGCTGGTGTCGTTTCACATGACCCAGGCATGGCCAGTCGTCAGGTTGCACCGCCCTTTGGTTCCCGAGCATGCTGTTTTCTCTCAGCCTTCTCTCCAACCTTAACCAAATCGGCAGCAGCCACCTCGACCGCCCACACATTCCCGGCCAATCAGCTCAGCTGTTTATTTACCAAATGTCTTCACAACAACTACAGCAGCAGCCTTCGGCTAACAAAAAAGCAGGAAAAATCCACAACACCCCCTTCGCCAACCAACTAAATACAACGCAACATCTGGCAAAACCTTTTCAGCAAATTCTTCTTGGCAGTCAGTCCGGCAGCCTCACCTCACCATTTCTAGCTTGTTGAAACCAAAAACTAGTAAGTTTTTCCTGCTTATACAGTTTACTGCTGGTAAAAATAAGGAGTAAGCGGCTTATAAGTAATTACTTTTTCTCAATCAAAGGCTGGCTGTGCATAATTTCGTGGTAACATACATATGTTGCTTGAATAAAACTTTTAAGGGTGTTAAGGAAACTTAATATAAGAAACTAAACTGCAGTATATTTGCATGCGAGATGGCAAACTACATTTAATTGCTAACTTAGTTCTTCCTTGCAAAGATCTGCCAACTCCTTTCACCTTTAAACTGTTTTACTAACAGTTTTCGGAACTTAAAACAATTACTTTTGGGATAAACTGGGCAAACTAAGGTTCTTTAGACTAAACACACTATGACAGTTTTAATTTTTACATTCACAAATATGCAGTTCTAATGGTGTTTAATGGCTTTGTCACAGTGTGCATTAGTCTTTCACTTGGTACCTTGTGTCCTGTTGCGGACTTTTACCTTGCATGGGTTCCAAAATACTGGTTTATACCAATTTTGGGACTACTTGTGGGACATGAGTATAGTGTTCTAGGCAGTGGATTTAGTTCAGATGGAAGTGCTGCATTGGACAGGTTTGCTTATGACATGGTGTTAGTTAAAGCAAACTCATGGTTGGAAGCGTGCTGATCACACTGAGTTTTTAATGCCTGAATCTTTCCATTTTTCTGGACGATGAGTGCCATGTTATTTGGCACGCTCACTGGGCCCAACAGTGACTTGACAAGTTGGGAATTGCCTCGCCCCACTAATGTTGAATTGATGAAAATACTCACTTTTCTATTTTTGATTGTAGATCTCCACGAAGGAGAAGCTTCTCCCGTAGCCGCAGCAGGTAAACTATTGGTGCTGCTTTTGGGTTGTCTGGATCATGAGTAGGCAAACTGAGGCCAGGGGGCTGGATCCGGCCCAATTGCAGTCTAAATTGTCCTGTAGATGGTCAAGAATCAGCGTGTTTTTACATGAGTAGAATGTGTCCTTTTATTTAAAATGCACCTCTGGGTTATTTGGGGGGCATAGGAATTGCTTCATCCCCCCCCAAAAAAGTATAGTCCAGCCCCCCACAAGGTCTGAGGGACAGTGGACCCGGCCCCCTGCTGAAAAAGTTTGCTGACCCCTGGTCTAGATAGTGCTTATAGAATAAGGGACTCCCCACCCCCTTAAACAGGTGGGACATTTCATAGCCCAAAGGACAGTTTCAATTATGTACTTGAAGTGCCATAAATCTCCGACTTCTTTGAAAGTGTACTTGGCTAGGACAGTTGTCAGTGTGCTGTGTTAAAATGCATGCCAAATGTGTTTATTAAAAGTATGGTTTGAATTCAGCTTTAAACAATTTTAAAAGTTTTTTCTGGCATCAAATGCTATGATAAACTAAGATACATTTTGTTTTGAATCCAGTATCAATGATGAATTACATATTCTAAAAAGTGCTTCATAAACTAAGACTTTCAAGCATGTTTACAAGCACTGTACTAGTTAATGCACTGGTACCATGTAGTACTCAAATAGAAAGTAAAAGCTACAAGAAAAAGGTTATTCAAGGAGAGAGATTTGAGTATGCTGTTTTTCAAGAATTGCATGAAAAATATATTCTCTTGAAATCCTGATTGTTCCTTTTATAGGTCCCTTTCTAGAGATAGAAGGAGAGAGAGATCACTGTCAAGGGAGAGAAATCACAAGCCTTCCCGTTCATTTTCCAGATCTCGTAGGTAAGAACCCTTCCGTAACCTTAATGTTTGAATACAGACATTTAATTCTGTAGCATATTTACTAGAGAAATGTCATTTTCACTAGTGCACTAATTAAAAGCCTTATAATATGTGTATTTGTCTAGTTGAAATTTCAGATGTATGAACTCAAGGCAGTGTTTAAATAATGATACTGAACTACTTCCATTGTTTGACTGAGAATCTCGATGTATATTCTATCTAGCCGTTCCAGGTCAAATGACAGGAAATAGAACTTCAGGAACAGCAGTGTACAGGAAGTCCTATTAGATCTGAAGAAAGGAGTATGTGAAAGGAGTATGTACAGAACATTGTTTTCTTTTAAGACTTCATAAGCTTGGTGCATTTTTAAAATGTTTTAGCTGTCAAATTTTGTTTTTCTTGTCTCTTGTAACAGGTGACAAATGTAACAGTTGTGAATCTGTATATGGTTCTGAGCAGGTCATATGAATTGTAATAACTTGTTGCTTTACAGTGTACCCTTAAGCATAACTTTGATTTGCATTAATGTTTAGCTAATAACCTTGCATAGACTTGCCAAATAAAACCTCAAAAGCCATGCAAGTGGCAAATGTTCTTCATATAAATAATTGTGTTCTGGAATATCTGCAGGATCTAAACTTGAAAGGAAGTACACGACACACATGACCTTTTAATCCTGAGCATTTGCTACAATCACAAATGGGCAATCTATGCAGGGTGAGAGCAGGGTTAATGGACAGGATAAAACCAATAGTAAGCAAAAGGGTTATGAAAGCCTTGTAGGAGCTATATGTTTTTGATACTGTTTTAAAAGTTCTGATTTATACCAGTTTAGTCAGAACTACCTTCTACCATGTAAAAGTGTAGATTAAGTTTTGTATCTTTGTGTGGATCAGTACTTGCTGCTGAAATATGAACTGCCTAATCTGTTCATTATAGAGCAGACCAAAAGAACAGATGACTAGCTTAAAGGATTTGGGTGCATAAGGGTACATTGTAGATGCGAAATTTTCTTATTGTGCATAAGTTGTCATGTCACTGTAAACTCTTTGAGATCTTTGGATTAAAATTTTGGTTACAAATCGTTCTAAGTATTTAACTTTCGTATTTTGACATACTTTCATGCAAATATAACATTCAGATGGACTTGTGTACAGTTTAATTCAAATCTGTTATTGTGAACAATTTGAAGCCATAATCAAATTTCACTGTGTTAATGTTTGGATAAAGAGCTATTCAGAGAACGCTCATACATAAGTAACAGACCACACATAGCTCCTTTTAAGATACCTCTTCAAATACCTAGAGGCAATGGTCTCGGTCATCATCTATATGCTAAAAGATGGCTACTTACTACAACACATTCACAACAAGTTACAATAATGATTGACTTAGCATGCTACACTCCAATGAGCATTCATTTTAGTAATGAAGCACTCAAACTTGTATACCAAAAGTGAACTTGCTATGCAGGGATTCAAGTTAAGCATAAAAATTAAGCTTTGTAATGCCGACAAAGCTTTAAATGCTCTGCATTAAAACAAATGTTGCATGCAACGTTTATCCATTGGTCTTGTGCCCAGAAAATAATTGGTCTTGTGAATTTTAGATTAAATCCATACTACTTGAAAACATTTGGTTTAATTTCATTATCTAGCCTTTTAACGAAAATTACATGGTCATCCATACCTTTTAGATATTTCTGGCTTGCCTTACTCTTACATATGTGGAGGAGACAATGATGTTAACTTCATAATGATGTGATTTATTACAAGCAATGTGCTTAAACAGAAAACCCATTATAAAAAGCTTTACTGGTGATTAGGTACATAGGCTGGCACTTTAAACCTCCTTTTAGGTGTAACGTGAGGTGGAATGCATTTAGTGGGAATAATTTTTTTTGAAAATTAAATTGCTATATTGGACATCTAAAAATGGTGAGTTTTGATACTGAGTTAATACTGTGAGTAGGAAGCTAATGACATGGTTTTTAAGGTTATTTGATTTTTTTTAGCTGTGATTGCAAAGTAATATATGCATATTCAAAAAATTGACAGACCTGTAGGCACAACTTGAATATTGCTATCTGAAGTTCTAGCTTCAGGGTGAATTGATTATTGAGTTCATCCACAAATGCACTAAAACCTTTAGCCAGTAAGGGGACCAATTTCTGGTCATCTGACAGAATGCAGGCAGAATCTGCATAATTAGGTAGCCTGTTTCTCTTGACATTGGTCAAATTACATTTTCTTTGTAGATAGGTTTCCAGAACAGTTAATGGTTTTTGTTAGAGAGAACAAGGTAGTACTGTAAAGTTTAAATGGCAAAATCTGAGATCTCAAATTCACTAATTCATCAGAGAAATAACCTTGGTGTGTAAATATGGAGGGTTGTATTCAGTGCAGAACTAAGGATATACACTTGAGAATGGAACTCTTCCCTCACCAGTACCCCATGAGTCTCTACTGAGGTTCTTCCAACACGGGGGTGGGAGGTGGATTTGGGGAGGATATGTGGTTGCAGGTAAGAGTCGTGTTACACAAGCAGGAACCTATAAGCTGACTGGACACTCAACAGAGCTTCCAGTGCTGTTTCCCTTGGTTCCCTTCATGCTTGATAATCATTGATTCACTACAATCAAGAGCAAGAAGACCATAAACCATGTGACTGGATGAATATTGACTGAACAAACGACCATCTGCACTTTACTGCATCTGTACTGCACTTTACAACTCAAGCCTCCAATGGCGGTTGAGATTCTGGTGGCAAACATTCCAAATGATCACAGAACAAAGTGTCAACAATATCACACTTTTTGTGAGAATGGGATTAAAATGTCATACTGTGGGAAGGAAGAATCACTGGGAAGGAGATAATAGTAGGTTGCAATGAAGATAAGAAATCCTAGAGGGCAGTGTAAGTAGATTCAGGAATTTGTGTGAAGGGGAGATAGGCCTTAAGAAAAAGGCTTTTGAGTTTCTAAGGCTCTAGTTCCTAAGAAGTCCTGGACCTTGCATGGAACAATTCTGCTTCCTGTGGCTTCTGATAAACCACAGTGGAGTTACATTCTTTTATATGCTACATGCTAATTGAACCTAGTCAACTAATTCTTTGTGGCCTAGTATCAAATCGGTAAAGGTAAAGGGGCCCCTGACCATCAGGTCCAGTCATGTCCGACTCTGGGGTTGCGGCGCTCAGCTTGCTCTATAGGCCGAGGGAGCCGGCGTTTGTCCGCAGACAGCTTCCGGGTCATATGGCCAGCATGACAAAGCTGCTTCTGGCAATCCAGAGCAGCGCACGGAAATGCCGTTTACCTTCCCGCCAGAGCGGTCCCTATTTATCTACTTGCACTTAGATGTGCTTTTGAACTGCTAGGTGGACAGGAACTGGGACCATAACACTAATATATTTAATTAGATCAGCTTTTGTTGGGTATGCATTTACACACTTTCAATACCAGAATCTTTCATCAGATTGCCAGGAAAGACAATAAGCACATGTGAACTATATGCAATATTAAAATCTGTTAAATAAAAGCATGACTTAATGTATTTGTTTTCAGTGTTAATATTTTGGTAAGATAAGGATACAGTATAAGCTTGTTTATAGTTGTGCGGGATACACTTGGCATTGGATGTGGGAAACCTATGTAAGTGTCCCTTGCCTTCTACCTAGAAGAATCCCAAGAAATTTTGGAGTTGCTTGCTTGTGCTTGTGGTTTGAATATGAAAAAACAGGCATTTCTTCTGCCTTATCCATGTCTTCAGTACAAGTGAAACAAGATAACAACTCCTTTTCCTCTAGATACATTGTAGAGGAATCAAGGAAAAAATGAGATTTGGCTAGCAAGCTAAAGTGATAATTTGTGGAACCCAGTCAGCTCTCATGTAGGGGTGGAGTGGCACAGTGTATTTTACCCAGGACCGGCTCTAGGTAGACCCCCGGTGGCGCGGCGAGCCAGGGCGCCGCACGGCAAAGCCGCGTGGAAACCATGCTGCGCCCTGCAGGGGCGCCGGAGCAATCTCCGCCCCTCAGCGCCAGGGCGGCCGAACTGCTCGAGACTGCCCTGATTTTACCCACAGCATAAAAAGCAGTCTCCTGTTACAAACAGGATACTTTCTATGCTGAATGCAGTCTGAAGTGGACAGTTGTTAGCAGGATACTTTTTTTTTTAACTACTGGTAGCTGTGCTTTAGTGCTGAATAGAGAAGGAATACTCCCAAGATTGAATGAATGAATGGATTTATTATGGTCGCAGACCAGAAATCTCCCAAGATTAAGCCCCTTGTGACAAGAAGAAATGATTCATCTATGACAGAGGTGAGTCAAATATGTTGAGAAACCTCTTTTAAGGCCATCTAGTGATGTCCTTTTAAGAATTTTTATCTCCTTATCCAGGCACTGCTGGAGGCACTCGGCAAATGAAATTGCATGTCTGCCTAGTTACTGCAACTTTGCTGTTGGGACCCAGGGGTGAGCAAACTTTTTCAGCAGGGGGCCGGTCCACTGTCCCTCAGACCTTGTGCGGGGGCCGGACTATATTTTGAAAAAAAATATGAACAAATTCCTATGCCCCACAAATAACCCAGAGATGCATTTTAAATAAAAGGACACATTCTGCTCATGTAAAAACACCAGGCAGGCCCCACAAATAACCCAGAAATGCATTTTAAATAAAAGGACACATTCTACTCATGTAAAAACATGCTGATTCCTGGACCGCCCGGGGGCCGGATTTAGAAAGCAATTGGGCCGCATCTGGCCCCCGGGCCTTAGTTTGGGGACCCTGTTCTAATGCAATATAATATAGTAGCTGCCATCATCTTAGATACAGTAACAGACAATTGTTAGGAGTAGTTGCTTGAGGCATCCAGTTGTAATGCTAACAGCTGCTAGTTTTAACTAACCTCAAATATTAACACATTCTTCATAATTTTGACAAAAGAACTCTTTATCTGTGGTGGTGTTGCTACTCCAAAATCATTTGGGCTTAAACACTTCCCACACATATTCTAGCAAGGTAATGGTCATATTTATGACTGCAAAAGAAAGTTAAGAGTCCTGGCATTCTGAACTGGAACACCTGGCTGTCATTGGAGATGGGAGATGGCCGTCTGAGGAGCATCGCAGGTGCCTGGACAAAACTGGAAGTGATACTCCACCCACATCTTCACAGCTCCCTGTTGAGTTATTTAAGAAACGTATGGTATATCCTGATTTTCACTTATTTCAAAGCACCTAGGAGCACTCCTAGAAGCCTGAAAACTGCAGTTGCTGACTTAAAAAGACAAAATCTTGGTGAGCACCTTGTTTCATTTAAATAGGGTATATGGGATATGGATAGTTGCAAGTTAATTTTTGGTTTAATTCATTACGATTAAAACACCTTCAAAAGGCATCGAGTCTGTGTGCTATATTCATACTACCTGCTCCTTGAAATCCTTAACATGGCATGAAATCATGGGAGAGAGGCTGACATGCCTGTTTATATTTGGTGGGGGTGGGGTGCAAGATTATGAACTTGAATGGCAGTTCAACATTGAACTTGAACGGCGGTTCTACCTTGCACATAGCATTGGTGCAGGGCTTTGTGGCAAATTAAAATGGCAGTGAAGATTGCTTTTTTAATTACTGTGGGGATTTACAACGATGATTGGCTTCCAGAAACAGCTGTTTGGAATAGTGCCCGCTTTAACCAGGCATCAATATAGTAGTGGACCCTGTTGGGTCCCTCGTAGGTGCTGAAAGATGTTGCGTGTCTCGGA